>NC_079969.1:559930-1159930 GCF_029852145.1 Microplitis mediator | reverse complement strand
TCTAGTAGAGAAGACTCTGAAAAGGCCCAAGAAAAATTTATTTTTCGAGTTTCGATCCATATGAGGACGGGTGGACATGGGTGGAGATGGGTGGAGATGAGAATATGAGTCTCTATGAAAAATGGCCCGTAACTTTGCTCCTGTTGGGAATAACTCATCACAATATTAACGTTTTTTGTTCATTATGATGTCCTCTAGTAGAGAAGACTCTGAAAAGGCCCAAGAAAAATTTATTTTTCGAGTTTCGATCCGTATGATGACGGGTGGACATGGGTGGAGATGGGTGGAGATGAGAATATGAGTCTCTATGAAAAATGGCCCGTAACTTTGCTCCTGTTGGGAATAACTCATCACAATATTAACGTTTTTTGTTCATTATGATGTCCTCTAGTAGAGAAGACTCTGAAAAGGCCCAAGAAAAATTTATTTTTCGAGTTTCGATCCATATGAGGATGGGTGGAGATGGGTGGAGATGGGTGGAGATGAGAATATGAGTCTCTATGGAAAATGGCCCGTAACTTTGCTCCTGTTGGGAATAACTCATCACAATATTAACGTTTTTTGTTCATTATGATGTCCTCTAGTAGAGAAGACTCTGAAAAGGCCCAAGAAAAATTTATTTTTCGAGTTTCGATCCATATGAGGATGGGTGGAGATGGGTGGAGATGGGTGGAGATGAGAATATGAGTCTCTATGGAAAATGGCCCGTAACTTTGCTCCTGTTGGGAATAACTCATCACAATATTAACGTTTTTTGTTCATTATGATGTTCTCTAGTAGAGAAGACTCTGAAAAGGCCCAAGAAAAATTTATTTTTCGAGTTTCGATCCATATGAGGACGGGTGGACATGGGTGGAGATGGGTGGAGATGAGAATATGAGTCTCTATGGAAAATGGCCCGTAACTTTGCTCCTGTTGGGAATAACTCATCACAATATTAACGTTTTTTGTTCATTATGATGTCCTCTAGTAGAGAAGACTCTGAAAAGGCCCAAGAAAAATTTATTTTTCGAGTTTCGATCCGTATGATGACGGGTGGACATGGGTGGAGATGGGTGGAGATGAGAATATGAGTCTCTATGGAAAATGGCCCGTAACTTTGCTCCTGTTGGGAATAACTCATCACAATATTAACGTTTTTTGTTCATTATGATGTCCTCTAGTAGAGAAGACTCTGAAAAGGCCCAAGAAAAATTTATTTTTCGAGTTTCGATCCATATGAGGATGGGTGGAGATGGGTGGAGATGGGTGGAGATGAGAATATGAGTCTCTATGAAAAATGGCCCGTAACTTTGCTCCTGTTGGGAATAACTCATCACAATATTAACGTTTTTTGTTCATTATGATGTCCTCTAGTAGAGAAGACTCTGAAAAGGCCCAAGAAAAATTTATTTTTCGAGTTTCGATCCGTATGATGACGGGTGGACATGGGTGGAGATGGGTGGAGATGAGAATATGAGTCTCTATGAAAAATGGCCCGTAACTTTGCTCCTGTTGGGAATAACTCATCACAATATTAACGTTTTTTGTTCATTATGATGTCCTCTAGTAGAGAAGACTCTGAAAAGGCCCAAGAAAAATTTATTTTTCGAGTTTCGATCCGTATGATGACGGGTGGACATGGGTGGAGATGGGTGGAGATGAGAATATGAGTCTCTATGAAAAATGGCCCGTAACTTTGCTCCTGTTGGGAATAACTCATCACAATATTAACGTTTTTTGTTCATTATGATGTCCTCTAGTAGAGAAGACTCTGAAAAGGCCCAAGAAAAATTTATTTTTCGAGTTTCGATCCGTATGATGACGGGTGGACATGGGTGGAGATGGGTGGAGATGAGAATATGAGTCTCTATGGAAAATGGCCCGTAACTTTGCTCCTGTTGGGAATAACTCATCACAATATTAACGTTTTTTGTTCATTATGATGTCCTCTAGTAGAGAAGACTCTGAAAAGGCCCAAGAAAAATTTATTTTTCGAGTTTCGATCCATATGAGGACGGGTGGACATGGGTGGAGATGGGTGGAGATGAGAATATGAGTCTCTATGAAAAATGGCCCGTAACTTTGCTCCTGTTGGGAATAACTCATCACAATATTAACGTTTTTTGTTCATTATGATGTCCTCTAGTAGAGAAGACTCTGAAAAGGCCCAAGAAAAATTTATTTTTCGAGTTTCGATCCATATGAGGATGGGTGGAGATGGGTGGAGATGGGTGGAGATGAGAATATGAGTCTCTATGAAAAATGGCCCGTAACTTTGCTCCTGTTGGGAATAACTCATCACAATATTAACGTTTTTTGTTCATTATGATGTCCTCTAGTAGAGAAGACTCTGAAAAGGCCCAAGAAAAATTTATTTTTCGAGTTTCGATCCATATGAGGACGGGTGGACATGGGTGGAGATGGGTGGAGATGAGAATATGAGTCTCTATGAAAAATGGCCCGTAACTTTGCTCCTGTTGGGAATAACTCATCACAATATTAACGTTTTTTGTTCATTATGATGTCCTCTAGTAGAGAAGACTCTGAAAAGGCCCAAGAAAAATTTATTTTTCGAGTTTCGATCCATATGAGGATGGGTGGAGATGGGTGGAGATGGGTGGAGATGAGAATATGAGTCTCTATGAAAAATGGCCCGTAACTTTGCTCCTGTTGGGAATAGCCCATCACAATATTAACGTTTTTTGTTCATTATGATGTCCTCTAGTAGAGAAGACTCTGAAAAGGCCCAAGAAAAATTTATTTTTCGAGTTTCGATCCATATGAGGATGGGTGGAGATGGGTGGAGATGGGTGGAGATGAGAATATGAGTCTCTATGAAAAATGGCCCGTAACTTTGCTCCTGTTGGGAATAACTCATCACAATATTAACGTTTTTTGTTCATTATGATGTCCTCTAGTAGAGAAGACTCTGAAAAGGCCCAAGAAAAATTTATTTTTCGAGTTTCGATCCATATGAGGACGGGTGGACATGGGTGGAGATGGGTGGAGATGAGAATATGAGTCTCTATGAAAAATGGCCCGTAACTTTGCTCCTGTTGGGAATAACTCATCACAATATTAACGTTTTTTGTTCATTATGATGTCCTCTAGTAGAGAAGACTCTGAAAAGGCCCAAGAAAAATTTATTTTTCGAGTTTCGATCCATATGAGGACGGGTGGACATGGGTGGAGATGGGTGGAGATGAGAATATGAGTCTCTATGAAAAATGGCCCGTAACTTTGCTCCTGTTGGGAATAACTCATCACAATATTAACGTTTTTTGTTCATTATGATGTCCTCTAGTAGAGAAGACTCTGAAAAGGCCCAAGAAAAATTTATTTTTCAAGTTTCGATCCGTATGATGACGGGTGGACATGGGTGGAGATGGGTGGAGATGAGAATATGAGTCTCTATGGAAAATGGCCCGTAACTTTGCTCCTGTTGGGAATAACTCATCACAATATTAACGTTTTTTGTTCATTATGATGTCCTCTAGTAGAGAAGACTCTGAAAAGGCCCAAGAAAAATTTATTTTTCGAGTTTCGATCCGTATGATGACGGGTGGACATGGGTGGAGATGGGTGGAGATGAGAATATGAGTCTCTATGGAAAATGGCCCGTAACTTTGCTCCTGTTGTGAATAGCCCATCACAATATAAACGTTTTTTGTTCATTATGATGTTCTCTAGTAGAGAAAACTCTGAAAAGGCCCAAGAAAAATTTATTTTTCGAGTTTCGATCCATATGAGGACGGGTGGACATGGGTGGAGATGGGTGGAGATGAGAATATGAGTCTCTATGGAAAATGGCCCGTAACTTTGCTCCTGTTGTGAATAGCCCATCACAATATAAACGTTTTTTGTTCATTATGATGTTCTCTAGTAGAGAAAACTCTGAAAAGGCCCAAGAAAAATTTATTTTTCGAGTTTCGATCCATATGAGGACGGGTGGACATGGGTGGAGATGGGTGGAGATGAGAATATGAGTCTCTATGAAAAATGGCCCGTAACTTTGCTCCTGTTGGGAATAACTCATCACAATATAAACGTTTTTTGTTCATTATGATGTTCTCTAGTAGAGAAAACTCTGAAAAGGCCCAAGAAAAATTTATTTTTCGAGTTTCGATCCATATGAGGACGGGTGGACATGGGTGGAGATGGGTGGAGATGAGAATATGAGTCTCTATGAAAAATGGCCCGTAACTTTGCTCCTGTTGGGAATAACTCATCACAATATAAACGTTTTTTGTTCATTATGATGTTCTCTAGTAGAGAAAACTCTGAAAAGGCCCAAGAAAAATTTATTTTTCGAGTTTCGATCCATATGAGGATGGGTGGACATGGGTGGAGATGGGTGGAGATGGGTGGAGATGAGAATATGAGTCTCTATGAAAAATGGCCCGTAACTTTGCTCCTGTTGGGAATAACTCATCACAATATAAACGTTTTTTGTTCATTATGATGTTCTCTAGTAGAGAAAACTCTGAAAAGGCCCAAGAAAAATTTATTTTTCGAGTTTCGATCCATATGAGGACGGGTGGACATGGGTGGAGATGGGTGGAGATGAGAATATGAGTCTCTATGAAAAATGGCCCGTAACTTTGCTCCTGTTGGGAATAGCCCATCACAATATAAACGTTTTTTGTTCATTATGATGTTCTCTAGTAGAGAAAACTCTGAAAAGGCCCAAGAAAAATTTATTTTTCGAGTTTCGATCCATATGAGGACGGGTGGACATGGGTGGAGATGGGTGGAGATGAGAATATGAGTCTCTATGGAAAATGGCCCGTAACTTTGCTCCTGTTGTGAATAGCCCATCACAATATAAACGTTTTTTGTTCATTATGATGTTCTCTAGTAGAGAAAACTCTGAAAAGGCCCAAGAAAAATTTATTTTTCGAGTTTCGATCCATATGAGGATGGGTGGACATGGGTGGAGATGGGTGGAGATGGGTGGAGATGAGAATATGAGTCTCTATGGAAAATGGCCCGTAACTTTGCTCCTGTTGTGAATAGCCCATCACAATATAAACGTTTTTTGTTCATTATGATGTTCTCTAGTAGAGAAAACTCTGAAAAGGCCCAAGAAAAATTTATTTTTCGAGTTTCGATCCATATGAGGACGGGTGGACATGGGTGGAGATGGGTGGAGATGAGAATATGAGTCTCTATGAAAAATGGCCCGTAACTTTGCTCCTGTTGGGAATAGCCCATCACAATATAAACGTTTTTTGTTCATTATGATGTTCTCTAGTAGAGAAAACTCTGAAAAGGCCCAAGAAAAATTTATTTTTCGAGTTTCGATCCATATGAGGACGGGTGGACATGGGTGGAGATGGGTGGAGATGAGAATATGAGTCTCTATGAAAAATGGCCCGTAACTTTGCTCCTGTTGGGAATAACTCATCACAATATAAACGTTTTTTGTTCATTATGATGTTCTCTAGTAGAGAAAACTCTGAAAAGGCCCAAGAAAAATTTATTTTTCGAGTTTCGATCCATATGAGGACGGGTGGACATGGGTGGAGATGGGTGGAGATGAGAATATGAGTCTCTATGGAAAATGGCCCGTAACTTTGCTCCTGTTGTGAATAGCCCATCACAATATAAACGTTTTTTGTTCATTATGATGTTCTCTAGTAGAGAAAACTCTGAAAAGGCCCAAGAAAAATTTATTTTTCGAGTTTCGATCCATATGAGGACGGGTGGACATGGGTGGAGATGGGTGGAGATGAGAATATGAGTCTCTATGGAAAATGGCCCGTAACTTTGCTCCTGTTGTGAATAGCCCATCACAATATAAACGTTTTTTGTTCATTATGATGTTCTCTAGTAGAGAAAACTCTGAAAAGGCCCAAGAAAAATTTATTTTTCGAGTTTCGATCCATATGAGGACGGGTGGACATGGGTGGAGATGGGTGGAGATGAGAATATGAGTCTCTATGAAAAATGGCCCGTAACTTTGCTCCTGTTGGGAATAACTCATCACAATATAAACGTTTTTTGTTCATTATGATGTTCTCTAGTAGAGAAAACTCTGAAAAGGCCCAAGAAAAATTTATTTTTCGAGTTTCGATCCATATGAGGACGGGTGGACATGGGTGGAGATGGGTGGAGATGAGAATATGAGTCTCTATGAAAAATGGCCCGTAACTTTGCTCCTGTTGGGAATAACTCATCACAATATAAACGTTTTTTGTTCATTATGATGTTCTCTAGTAGAGAAAACTCTGAAAAGGCCCAAGAAAAATTTATTTTTCGAGTTTCGATCCATATGAGGACGGGTGGACATGGGTGGAGATGGGTGGAGATGAGAATATGAGTCTCTATGAAAAATGGCCCGTAACTTTGCTCCTGTTGGGAATAACTCATCACAATATAAACGTTTTTTGTTCATTATGATGTTCTCTAGTAGAGAAAACTCTGAAAAGGCCCAAGAAAAATTTATTTTTCGAGTTTCGATCCATATGAGGACGGGTGGACATGGGTGGAGATGGGTGGAGATGAGAATATGAGTCTCTATGAAAAATGGCCCGTAACTTTGCTCCTGTTGGGAATAACTCATCACAATATAAACGTTTTTTGTTCATTATGATGTTCTCTAGTAGAGAAAACTCTGAAAAGGCCCAAGAAAAATTTATTTTTCGAGTTTCGATCCATATGAGGACGGGTGGACATGGGTGGAGATGGGTGGAGATGAGAATATGAGTCTCTATGAAAAATGGCCCGTAACTTTGCTCCTGTTGGGAATAACTCATCACAATATAAACGTTTTTTGTTCATTATGATGTTCTCTAGTAGAGAAAACTCTGAAAAGGCCCAAGAAAAATTTATTTTTCGAGTTTCGATCCATATGAGGACGGGTGGACATGGGTGGAGATGGGTGGAGATGAGAATATGAGTCTCTATGAAAAATGGCCCGTAACTTTGCTCCTGTTGGGAATAACTCATCACAATATAAACGTTTTTTGTTCATTATGATGTTCTCTAGTAGAGAAAACTCTGAAAAGGCCCAAGAAAAATTTATTTTTCGAGTTTCGATCCATATGAGGATGGGTGGACATGGGTGGAGATGGGTGGAGATGGGTGGAGATGAGAATATGAGTCTCTATGAAAAATGGCCCGTAACTTTGCTCCTGTTGGGAATAACTCATCACAATATTAACGTTTTTTGTTCATTATGATGTTCTCTAGTAGAGAAAACTCTGAAAAGGCCCAAGAAAAATTTATTTTTCGAGTTTCGATCCATATGAGGACGGGTGGACATGGGTGGAGATGGGTGGAGATGAGAATATGAGTCTCTATGAAAAATGGCCCGTAACTTTGCTCCTGTTGGGAATAACTCATCACAATATAAACGTTTTTTGTTCATTATGATGTTCTCTAGTAGAGAAAACTCTGAAAAGGCCCAAGAAAAATTTATTTTTCGAGTTTCGATCCATATGAGGACGGGTGGACATGGGTGGAGATGGGTGGAGATGAGAATATGAGTCTCTATGAAAAATGGCCCGTAACTTTGCTCCTGTTGGGAATAGCCCATCACAATATAAACGTTTTTTGTTCATTATGATGTTCTCTAGTAGAGAAAACTCTGAAAAGGCCCAAGAAAAATTTATTTTTCGAGTTTCGATCCATATGAGGACGGGTGGACATGGGTGGAGATGGGTGGAGATGAGAATATGAGTCTCTATGGAAAATGGCCCGTAACTTTGCTCCTGTTGTGAATAGCCCATCACAATATAAACGTTTTTTGTTCATTATGATGTTCTCTAGTAGAGAAAACTCTGAAAAGGCCCAAGAAAAATTTATTTTTCGAGTTTCGATCCATATGAGGACGGGTGGACATGGGTGGAGATGGGTGGAGATGAGAATATGAGTCTCTATGAAAAATGGCCCGTAACTTTGCTCCTGTTGGGAATAACTCATCACAATATTAACGTTTTTTGTTCATTATGATGTTCTCTAGTAGAGAAAACTCTGAAAAGGCCCAAGAAAAATTTATTTTTCGAGTTTCGATCCATATGAGGATGGGTGGACATGGGTGGAGATGGGAGGAGATGGGTGGAGATGAGAATATGAGTCTCTATGGAAAATGGCCCGTAACTTTGCTCCTGTTGGGAATAGCCCATCACAATATTAACGTTTTTTGTTCATTATGATGTCCTCTAGTAGAGAAGACTCTGAAAAGGCCCAAGAAAAATTTATTTTTCGAGTTTCGATCCATATGAGGACGGGTGGACATGGGTGGAGATGGGTGGAGATGAGAATATGAGTCTCTATGAAAAATGGCCCGTAACTTTGCTCCTGTTGGGAATAACTCATCACAATATAAACGTTTTTTGTTCATTATGATGTTCTCTAGTAGAGAAAACTCTGAAAAGGCCCAAGAAAAATTTATTTTTCGAGTTTCGATCCATATGAGGACGGGTGGACATGGGTGGAGATGGGTGGAGATGAGAATATGAGTCTCTATGAAAAATGGCCCGTAACTTTGCTCCTGTTGGGAATAACTCATCACAATATAAACGTTTTTTGTTCATTATGATGTTCTCTAGTAGAGAAAACTCTGAAAAGGCCCAAGAAAAATTTATTTTTCGAGTTTCGATCCATATGAGGACGGGTGGACATGGGTGGAGATGGGTGGAGATGAGAATATGAGTCTCTATGGAAAATGGCCCGTAACTTTGCTCCTGTTGTGAATAGCCCATCACAATATAAACGTTTTTTGTTCATTATGATGTTCTCTAGTAGAGAAAACTCTGAAAAGGCCCAAGAAAAATTTATTTTTCGAGTTTCGATCCATATGAGGACGGGTGGACATGGGTGGAGATGGGTGGAGATGAGAATATGAGTCTCTATGAAAAATGGCCCGTAACTTTGCTCCTGTTGGGAATAACTCATCACAATATTAACGTTTTTTGTTCATTATGATGTTCTCTAGTAGAGAAAACTCTGAAAAGGCCCAAGAAAAATTTATTTTTCGAGTTTCGATCCATATGAGGACGGGTGGACATGGGTGGAGATGGGTGGAGATGAGAATATGAGTCTCTATGAAAAATGGCCCGTAACTTTGCTCCTGTTGGGAATAACTCATCACAATATAAACGTTTTTTGTTCATTATGATGTTCTCTAGTAGAGAAAACTCTGAAAAGGCCCAAGAAAAATTTATTTTTCGAGTTTCGATCCATATGAGGATGGGTGGACATGGGTGGACATGGGTGGAGATGGGTGGAGATGAGAATATGAGTCTCTATGAAAAATGGCCCGTAACTTTGCTCCTGTTGGGAATAACTCATCACAATATAAACGTTTTTTGTTCATTATGATGTTCTCTAGTAGAGAAAACTCTGAAAAGGCCCAAGAAAAATTTATTTTTCGAGTTTCGATCCATATGAGGACGGGTGGACATGGGTGGAGATGGGTGGAGATGAGAATATGAGTCTCTATGGAAAATGGCCCGTAACTTTGCTCCTGTTGTGAATAGCCCATCACAATATAAACGTTTTTTGTTCATTATGATGTTCTCTAGTAGAGAAAACTCTGAAAAGGCCCAAGAAAAATTTATTTTTCGAGTTTCGATCCATATGAGGACGGGTGGACATGGGTGGAGATGGGTGGAGATGAGAATATGAGTCTCTATGAAAAATGGCCCGTAACTTTGCTCCTGTTGGGAATAACTCATCACAATATAAACGTTTTTTGTTCATTATGATGTTCTCTAGTAGAGAAAACTCTGAAAAGGCCCAAGAAAAATTTATTTTTCGAGTTTCGATCCATATGAGGACGGGTGGACATGGGTGGAGATGGGTGGAGATGAGAATATGAGTCTCTATGAAAAATGGCCCGTAACTTTGCTCCTGTTGGGAATAACTCATCACAATATTAACGTTTTTTGTTCATTATGATGTCCTCTAGTAGAGAAGACTCTGAAAAGGCCCAAGAAAAATTTATTTTTCGAGTTTCGATCCATATGAGGACGGGTGGACATGGGTGGAGATGGGTGGAGATGAGAATATGAGTCTCTATGAAAAATGGCCCGTAACTTTGCTCCTGTTGGGAATAACTCATCACAATATAAACGTTTTTTGTTCATTATGATGTTCTCTAGTAGAGAAAACTCTGAAAAGGCCCAAGAAAAATTTATTTTTCGAGTTTCGATCCATATGAGGACGGGTGGACATGGGTGGAGATGGGTGGAGATGAGAATATGAGTCTCTATGAAAAATGGCCCGTAACTTTGCTCCTGTTGGGAATAACTCATCACAATATAAACGTTTTTTGTTCATTATGATGTTCTCTAGTAGAGAAAACTCTGAAAAGGCCCAAGAAAAATTTATTTTTCGAGTTTCGATCCATATGAGGACGGGTGGACATGGGTGGAGATGGGTGGAGATGAGAATATGAGTCTCTATGAAAAATGGCCCGTAACTTTGCTCCTGTTGGGAATAACTCATCACAATATTAACGTTTTTTGTTCATTATGATGTCCTCTAGTAGAGAAGACTCTGAAAAGGCCCAAGAAAAATTTATTTTTCGAGTTTCGATCCATATGAGGACGGGTGGACATGGGTGGAGATGGGTGGAGATGAGAATATGAGTCTCTATGAAAAATGGCCCGTAACTTTGCTCCTGTTGGGAATAACTCATCACAATATAAACGTTTTTTGTTCATTATGATGTTCTCTAGTAGAGAAAACTCTGAAAAGGCCCAAGAAAAATTTATTTTTCGAGTTTCGATCCATATGAGGACGGGTGGACATGGGTGGAGATGGGTGGAGATGAGAATATGAGTCTCTATGAAAAATGGCCCGTAACTTTGCTCCTGTTGGGAATAACTCATCACAATATAAACGTTTTTTGTTCATTATGATGTTCTCTAGTAGAGAAAACTCTGAAAAGGCCCAAGAAAAATTTATTTTTCGAGTTTCGATCCATATGAGGATGGGTGGACATGGGTGGAGATGGGTGGAGATGGGTGGAGATGAGAATATGAGTCTCTATGGAAAATGGCCCGTAACTTTGCTCCTGTTGGGAATAGCCCATCACAATATTAACGTTTTTTGTTCATTATGATGTCCTCTAGTAGAGAAGACTCTGAAAAGGCCCAAGAAAAATTTATTTTTCGAGTTTCGATCCATATGAGGACGGGTGGACATGGGTGGAGATGGGTGGAGATGAGAATATGAGTCTCTATGAAAAATGGCCCGTAACTTTGCTCCTGTTGGGAATAACTCATCACAATATAAACGTTTTTTGTTCATTATGATGTTCTCTAGTAGAGAAAACTCTGAAAAGGCCCAAGAAAAATTTATTTTTCGAGTTTCGATCCATATGAGGACGGGTGGACATGGGTGGAGATGGGTGGAGATGAGAATATGAGTCTCTATGAAAAATGGCCCGTAACTTTGCTCCTGTTGGGAATAACTCATCACAATATAAACGTTTTTTGTTCATTATGATGTTCTCTAGTAGAGAAAACTCTGAAAAGGCCCAAGAAAAATTTATTTTTCGAGTTTCGATCCATATGAGGATGGGTGGACATGGGTGGAGATGGGTGGAGATGGGTGGAGATGAGAATATGAGTCTCTATGGAAAATGGCCCGTAACTTTGCTCCTGTTGGGAATAGCCCATCACAATATTAACGTTTTTTGTTCATTATGATGTCCTCTAGTAGAGAAGACTCTGAAAAGGCCCAAGAAAAATTTATTTTTCGAGTTTCGATCCATATGAGGACGGGTGGACATGGGTGGAGATGGGTGGAGATGAGAATATGAGTCTCTATGAAAAATGGCCCGTAACTTTGCTCCTGTTGGGAATAACTCATCACAATATAAACGTTTTTTGTTCATTATGATGTTCTCTAGTAGAGAAAACTCTGAAAAGGCCCAAGAAAAATTTATTTTTCGAGTTTCGATCCATATGAGGACGGGTGGACATGGGTGGAGATGGGTGGAGATGAGAATATGAGTCTCTATGAAAAATGGCCCGTAACTTTGCTCCTGTTGGGAATAACTCATCACAATATAAACGTTTTTTGTTCATTATGATGTTCTCTAGTAGAGAAAACTCTGAAAAGGCCCAAGAAAAATTTATTTTTCGAGTTTCGATCCATATGAGGATGGGTGGACATGGGTGGAGATGGGTGGAGATGGGTGGAGATGAGAATATGAGTCTCTATGGAAAATGGCCCGTAACTTTGCTCCTGTTGGGAATAGCCCATCACAATATTAACGTTTTTTGTTCATTATGATGTCCTCTAGTAGAGAAGACTCTGAAAAGGCCCAAGAAAAATTTATTTTTCGAGTTTCGATCCATATGAGGACGGGTGGACATGGGTGGAGATGGGTGGAGATGAGAATATGAGTCTCTATGAAAAATGGCCCGTAACTTTGCTCCTGTTGGGAATAACTCATCACAATATAAACGTTTTTTGTTCATTATGATGTTCTCTAGTAGAGAAAACTCTGAAAAGGCCCAAGAAAAATTTATTTTTCGAGTTTCGATCCATATGAGGATGGGTGGACATGGGTGGAGATGGGTGGAGATGGGTGGAGATGAGAATATGAGTCTCTATGGAAAATGGCCCGTAACTTTGCTCCTGTTGGGAATAGCCCATCACAATATTAACGTTTTTTGTTCATTATGATGTCCTCTAGTAGAGAAGACTCTGAAAAGGCCCAAGAAAAATTTATTTTTCGAGTTTCGATCCATATGAGGACGGGTGGACATGGGTGGAGATGGGTGGAGATGAGAATATGAGTCTCTATGAAAAATGGCCCGTAACTTTGCTCCTGTTGGGAATAACTCATCACAATATAAACGTTTTTTGTTCATTATGATGTTCTCTAGTAGAGAAAACTCTGAAAAGGCCCAAGAAAAATTTATTTTTCGAGTTTCGATCCATATGAGGATGGGTGGACATGGGTGGAGATGGGTGGAGATGGGTGGAGATGAGAATATGAGTCTCTATGGAAAATGGCCCGTAACTTTGCTCCTGTTGGGAATAGCCCATCACAATATTAACGTTTTTTGTTCATTATGATGTCCTCTAGTAGAGAAGACTCTGAAAAGGCCCAAGAAAAATTTATTTTTCGAGTTTCGATCCATATGAGGACGGGTGGACATGGGTGGAGATGGGTGGAGATGAGAATATGAGTCTCTATGAAAAATGGCCCGTAACTTTGCTCCTGTTGGGAATAACTCATCACAATATAAACGTTTTTTGTTCATTATGATGTTCTCTAGTAGAGAAAACTCTGAAAAGGCCCAAGAAAAATTTATTTTTCGAGTTTCGATCCATATGAGGATGGGTGGACATGGGTGGAGATGGGTGGAGATGGGTGGAGATGAGAATATGAGTCTCTATGGAAAATGGCCCGTAACTTTGCTCCTGTTGGGAATAACTCATCACAATATAAACGTTTTTTGTTCATTATGATGTTCTCTAGTAGAGAAGACTCTGAAAAGGCCCAAGAAAAATTTATTTGTCGAGTTTCGATCCATATGAGTGGACTATGGGTATAGATTTTATATATAATTTATATGGTATTACTCAGGGTATAGATTTTATATATAATTTATATGGTATTACTCAGTGTATAGATTTTATATATTATTTATATGGTATTAAGAAAAATTTATTATTCGAGTAATCAATGTCAGGCAGTTGCAGGCAGATGTGGGCAGTTGATACTTTCAATGGATTTTTATGAGGAGTAGCCCGTAACTTTTTTCCTGTCTGCAATAACTCAGCACAATATAAATGTTTTTTGTTTATTACGATGTCCTCTAGTAGAAAGAACCCGAAACGGTCCTGAGAAAAATTTATTATTTCCTCGTTCAAACAAAACTCAAAAATCGTCATATTGGAGGGAAGTTTAATTATTAATCAATGATTGTTTATATGAATAATCATATATGAGTATATATATTCAGTCAGAATAGCAACGCATGAATCATTGTAGAATAAAAAAATTATCACTTATTAAAAAAAAAAAAGTTTTAGATAACGATGAATGATAGAATACGAGTATTGTCTTGTATGACTTGTATGAGTTAAAATTCATATTGTATATATACAGAACGCGGGTTTTTTAATATCTAGGGCGTGCTTATCATTTTATCTTGTATTTGTTTGAGATAAAATTTACACGAAAAAAATGTCTCAGTATGACTGTAACGGTTATTGTATCAACCTGTTCAAGCGAAATTTTGAGAACAAAAAAAAAGTGATTTTGTGAATTTACCAGTGCGTGAAAACTATTCCAAAAAAAAAAAAAAAGTTTTTTCGTAGTCAAAAAATGGCTGGAACGAAAGGACTCGACTCAGCGCGATTAGAAAGACAAATTGGGTGCATTAAGTACACGATATTTTCTTTCAATGCAATTCTATGGGTAATTAAATTTTCAAATTTCTTTTTTTAGTTTGGATAAAATAAATAGCCATGGGTATTTTTGAGTTTGGGATAAAATTCCCTATTGTTTGAGTACCCACATCAATATATTTTGGTGACAATAATTACAAGTCGCCATTTTGTAAACAATTGTCACTTTATTGAAATATAGTGTTGTTGGTACTCATTCGACGGGGAATTTGGTCAACTACTCGAGTTTCATATTCATTTGAAAAAAAAAATTTTTTTTTGAGAAAACAAAAATTTGAAAATTGAATTTTTAGATTTTAGGGGGCGGAATGTTTGGCTTAGCCGTTTGGTTGCGTGTCGAACCTGGTTTCCAAGAGTGGGTTGACTTTCTAGACATAGGTGACTATTATATCGGCACATATATATTAATTATTGCCGCAGTTATTGTTATGATAATTGCATTTTTTGGATCGGCTGCTGCGTTAATGGAAAGCCCTCTATTCCTCTATATCGTGAGTTTCTTTTTTAATCAATAAAACAATTCATCAATGCCGGACATATAGAATGTATATATACTAGACTGATTCAAAAAAATCGATTAATATTTTTTTTCTTCATTATATCGAAAATATTGTTGGAAATGACGAAAAAAAAATACTGTGAAAGTTTGAGCTCTTAATATTAATATTAACAGCTGCCGCATCGCGATTTTCTATTTCCCGTTTAAATAACATGGGAAAATTTATTTTTTAAGCTTTGGAATTTTGTAGCTCTCGGTGGGACCAATACTTTTGAATGTTCAAGACATAATCTTATGGGAAATTTGACGCTCTACAAAAAAGGTCTCTTATCATTTTTCGATATTTTTTTTTTTTCAAAAGTTATTTGAAGTTAAAGTTAGATTGACGATAAATTTTTACATTTTTGGAATTTTTTGACGCAACCGTCGACTTTATCGGAAAATTTTATAGGACATTTTTTGTAGAACATTTTATTTCCTATAACTTATCTCAGAGAAAATTTTCGATATTTCTCACAAGTCGTAAGTTATTTGCAATTAACTGAAAATTTAATATAATTAATTTTACGCAACAAAATTTAGATTTAAGAAAATTTTCAGTTAATCGCAAATAACTTACGACTTGTGAGAAATATCGAAAATTTTCTTTGAGATAAGTTATAGGAAATGAAATGCTCTACAAAAAATATCCCATAAAATTTTCCGATCAAGTCGACGGTTGCGTCAAAAAATTCAAAAAATGTAAAAATTTATCGTCAATCTAACTTTAACTTCAAATAACTTTTGAAAAAATAAAAATATCGAAAAATTATAAGAGACCTTTTTTGTAGAGCGTCAAATTTCCCATAAGAATATGTCTTGAACATTCAAAAGTATTCATCCCACCGTGAGCTACAAAATTCCAAAGCTTAAAAAATAAATTTTCCCATGTTATTTAAACGGGAAATAGAAAATCGCGACGCGGCAGCTGTTAATATTAATATTAAGAGCTCAAACTTTCACAGTATTTTTTTTTCGTCATTTCCAACAATATTTTCGATATAATGAAGAAAAAAAAAATCAGTCGATTTTTTTGAATCAGTCTAATATAGAGTGTACTATTATATATATTTTTTTAGAATATTGGACTCCAGTTATTTGCTTTTGTCTTCGGATTAGCGGGCGCCGCAGTTTTGTTGGACTACTCAACTTATGACAGCAAAATCCAACCAATAATACATCGATCGATGACGTCATTAATCATTAATTCACAATATGAAAGGCCGTCACAAATTTTAAAAATCGTCCAAGAAAATGTATGTATATTTTAATTCGATTTCGATATATCGAATTTTTATCTCCATTATTCGGGTAATCTGGTCATTAATATACCGATTTTTAACCAATTAATCGATAACTCAATGAATCGATTAATTAATTCAAATATCATTAGATCGATTAATCGATGTCTCGATTAATGAATTAATTAATGCAATTACCATGAAGTCGATTATTCAATACTTCGATTAATTGGTTAAAGAACTATGCCGATTAATCATAATATGTAGTATCGATTGTATCGATTAATCGATCAATCGATTAGTTCTTAACGGTTTCGATTAATTAAATTTTTCCGTCAAATTTAGATCGGTTGCTGTGGCGCTAAAGGACCGATGGATTATTTAGATTTATTGAAGCCACTGCCTACAGAATGTCGCGATACCGTAACCGGAAATGCATTTTTTCACGGCTGCGTTGATGAATTGACTTGGTATCTCGAATCGAGATCCGGGTGGCTCGCTGGTCTAGCACTCGCTCTTTGTATGTTGCACGTAAGTTCAATTATCCATTATTTAAATTTTTAAAAATTCCCGCGTAAAATTTAAAAATTCAAAAAATAAAATTAATGAATTAAAAAATTTTTTTTTATCTATGTCATGATTTATATTTCTAACAAAAATTTATATCAAGGCCTAAATAAATTAATCGTGACCTATTGATTTTTTAAGGACGCAAATATCCTTTTACTTTTACTCCCTCATATATTATATATATATAAGGTATTTATTGTTTGATTAATGTAATTTTCTCTTGTTGTATTTCATCAATCTAATTTAAAATATATAAGACATATATACTAAATATGTATAAAAAAGTTAATTAAAGTTGATGTCTCGCTTACAATTGATTGATTGATTGATTGATCGGGAATACGAGATACGAAATCTTTAGATCAACTGTCTAATAATTAAATCTACGATCTAATTTTAAAACTAATTACACATATGTATATATTAATATATACAGTACGGCAGAGGTGGGGGCGTCACGGAGAAATTCCGCGGTGTAAATAAAAAAAAGAAAAAATGTCGAGGATTAAAGGGAATTTTTTTTTTATATATTTATTGAGTGAAAATTTAATTTTTATATTTGTATTTTTTTTTAGATTATCCAAGCGGTTTTGTCATTAATTTTAATCCAGGCGAAACAAAAAGAAGACGATGCTGTAATTTTTAAACGTTAGGGTAAAAAAAAAATATACAGATAATTATAATACTTTTTTTTTATTATAAATATAATCAAGTACATTAAAAATTTTTTTATCTGATTTATATATAGGTAGATTGATAGAAAATTCAATTCTCTTTAAAATGAGTACCCACAAGCTATACTTATTTTTGATATTTTTTAAAACATATATATATGAATATATATCAAGTATTTGAATTATCAAAAATATATATGGCATGTGGGTACTCATTTTACAGGGCATAAAATTCTCTTTAAAATGAGTACCCGCAAGCCGTTTTTATTTTTCATATTTTTTAGAAAATATATATATGAATATATGTCGTTTTTGAATTATCAAAAATATATATGGCATGTGGGCACTCATTTTAAAGAGAATTTTATGCCCTTTAAAATGAGTACCTACAAGCCGTCTTTATTTTTTATATTTTTTAGAAAATATATATATGAATATATATCAAGTTTTTGAATTATCAAAAATATATATGGCATGTGGGTACTCATTTTAAAGAGAATTTTATGCCCTTTAAAATGAGTACTCACAAACTATTAATATTTTTGATATTCTTCAGTGTATATATATTAATATATATCAAGTTTTTGAATTATGAAAAATATATAATGCATGTTGGTACTCATTTTAAAGGGCATAAAATTCTCTTTAAAATGAGTACCCACAAGCCGTCTTTATTTTTCATATTTTTTATAAAATATATATATGACTATATATCAAGTTTTTGAATTATCAAAAATATATATGGCATGTGGGTACTCATTTTAAAGAGAATTTTATGCCCTTTAAAATGAGTACCTACAAGCCGTCTTTATTTTTTATATTTTTCAAAACATATATATGTGAATATATCTAGTATTTGAATTATCAAAAATATATATGGCATGTGGGTACTCATTTTAAAGGGCATAAAATTCTCTATCAATTTACGTACCCAAATATATATGTATATATATATATATATATACATATATATAATAATAATAATGTATAATTTTTTTATTAATAATTTATTTACAAAAAAATTTTATAATTTTTTAAAAATTAAAAATACGTAAAATATATAAAATATGAGTAATGATTAATAAAAAAAAAAAATAATTTATTTACAACAAAGAAAATTAATAATAAAAATATGTTAAAATGTAGTCGTAATTTAATAACTGGCATTATATTGAATCCAACTTCTACTCTATTTCTTAAAAAAATATTTTCTATAAATTAAAAATTTACTTCCGGTCAGAGATTAAAAAAAAAAATAATGACCTCTACAATATAATCAAAAAAACTTAATAAAAATTAACCGACATACGGGAACGCCGGGTAACCTACCGGTGACCCAAAGAACCCAGGGAATGCCGGTACCGTAGGCTGGACTGCTACCGTCGTAGTGACGTAGGTCGTAATCTCCGTGGGGACGACTCTTGTCGAGAATAGAGTCGTGTAGGCCGTTTTTGCCCCGAAGGTCAGTTTCAGGACCCGCGAGTCCGAAATTGTGGCCACCGTTTGTGTGACCAGTGGCGCCGTAGTGACGGTAAACTGCGGCTGCGGTGGATAAAGTGGGACCTGAGGCACCTGGTGGGGAATCTGCTGAGGAATCTGAGGAATCTGTTGGATCGTCGGCGGAATCGGTGCTATCGTCGACGTACCGACTTCGTATGACGTCCGCGGCACAGTACCGACCGGTCGGGATAAAGTAGAGAAGACGGTGTTGCCGTTACTGATCAGCGGGATCACGTGGGACTCATAGAGAGTTTCCAGTACGACGACAGGACGCGACGTCGTTATCACCTGGGCCGCCTGGTTGAAGTAATTGAGCAGCGCGAGATGCTGGGCCGACTCTGGAAGCAACTGGGGCTCGGGTGAGGGCGATGGCGCTTCGGGCTTCGTCCCACTGGGAGATTTCCCGGGAGATTTGAAAGCTTCGAGGTCCTGCTCATTGGCGTTGGGACTTAAGACCCGTTTCGGAATGTCCTCGTCGTCGTTTTCGTCCTCGCCGAAGTCTAGTTCTAGATGAAGTTCACTTCCGGCTTCGTCGAGCTTTGAATTGAACTCATTGAGAGTTTTCGAGGGAATGAACTGATAGATTTCTGACGGGGGGAGAGTTTTTATTGCCGTTACCATGCGCGCGATGTTGTAGGTTTGGACGAGGGTGTGACGGGTCGTGTTCCCGTTGGCCACTACCGGTAGCAAGTAAGTTTTGAGAAGGGTCTGGGTGGTGGTGAAGGTCTCGGTCAGGGTCTCGAGTGGGGGAGTCATTTGACCGGACTCCAGAGTTATCGCTGGGAGGGTCGCGATTGAGGAGTCCAGGGGCAGAGAGGACTCGTAGGCTGCTGCGGTGTTGCCGAGAATGTTTTCGGTTAGGGGTTCAGTCGAGGTCGAAGTCGTCGAAGGATCCGCGGTGGCGAAGGATTTCTTCTGCGTTGAAGTCACGGTTATGAATCGGGTGTTTTTCATGGTCCCAACCTGGAAAAAGTTCATTTTCTGTTAATGGAAAATTTTTTTGAGGAAAATTGATGTGAGGGCTGAGTAGCTGATGCGATTCCGAGTAAAATGAGTACCAACAAGGCTATGATCCGATGAAGTCGCCGTTGATTGGTTAATGGCGGCCATGTTGGATTTTGGAGGGGGTGGACGGGAATATGGTCATGTGGGTACTCAAGTGAGAGGGAATGTGATGAGGAATTCGAATGTGGAAAAAATTTTGTGGAAAAATAAATTTAGTTTTAATTACCTGGTACGTGTAGGGAGATTTGATGGTAGCAATTAGATAGTACATATCAGTCATGTCGGCAGGCGTAGAAATTTCGACGTTAATTGTCTCGGCTGGTATAATAGCTTCATTATCATTTTGATCATTTGCTGATACAGACCCTGGTGAATTAGCACTTCCTGATCCGGATGACGATGATACTTGTTCTGACTCACTGGAATCTAATTCCGCATCTGAAATATTCTCATCGGTTTTTTTCGCAGCGACTGTCGGTTTCTCTTCCGCTAATGAAGACGATGTTATCACTGATGTTGTTGGTTCATTAGTGACTACACTCTCGGTAACTTTTTCCTCGTCTTCGACTTGTTTTCGTATTGCGACGCGTGCTTTGGGCGCGGGCTTGTACGCCCAGCGGCCTTGGGTACGGGGTAGTTTACTTTTGGGTAAAATAACCGGGGATTGGTCGGATTTTGATCGGTGAGAGAGCTTTCCTGATGATTGTGGAGATGTCGCTGGCCGGAAACTGGTACGACGACGTGCTGGTGCTTCGGTTGTTGTTGTTGATGTTGTTGTTGTTTGTGGGCGGTTTCTAAATTTTCAGAAATTTAGACATGAGTCGATATTTTAGTTATAAAATTATAAATCGAGATATTGGAAATCGATTTATTGAACTTCGAGATATCGATATCGATAAAGACGTACAAAACATTCAATCCTGAGCGAGATATCGATTTTGACAGAATCGATTTATCGATATACGATATCTCGAACATGGATTCGATTTATCGATTGTAGTCATTTCGATACTTTCTTAGTTTTAATCGATTTAATCGATAATTTCTTAGTTTTAATCGATTAATCGAAATTATTACAATCGATCCATTGAATTTCGAGATATCGAAATTAGTTAAGAATCGATAAATCGAAGTGTAGTCGATGTATCGATTTCAATCGATGTATCGATTTCAATCGATGTATCGATTTCAATCGATATCTCGATTTTAATCGATATATCGATTTCAGCCGATATCTCGATTTTAATCGATATATCGATTTCAGCCGATATCTCGATTTTAATTAATATATCGATATTAATCGATATCTCGATTTTAATTAATATATCGATTTTATTCGATATATTGATTTTATTCGACAGATCGATTTTATTCGATATATCGATTTTTTTCGATATATCGATTTCATTCGATATATCGATTTTATTCGATATCTCGATTTTATTCGATGTCTCGATTTTAATCAATGTCTCGATTTTAATCGATACATCGATTTTATTCGATAAATCGATTTTAAGCAAAATTTTCAAATTTTTGAAATAAAAAAAAAATTACTTGTAATTAGGTCGTGATGTTGTCGGTCGATTTTTTTCATAGCTACGTCCTTGTGGAGTTCCTTCATAGCTGTCTTGATCATCGATTATTTTATTACGGTACTTAGGGCGTGGTGCGTGATTTGCTGAAGGTCTACGTGTGACTTTGACACTCGATCCTGCATTTAAAATAAATTTGAATTTATTTAAAATTCATTAGACTCCGTCTGTTACTAAGAATAAAGTAAAATGATTACCTGAAGGTGCGCTGAAAAGTTCTTCTAGCGGCAGAGAAGATTCGCCAGGCATCGACGGCGTTGGTTCCAACTGAGTTTTATATTTTCCATGAGCCGGTCCGATTGTTTTCAAAATTTTCTGGGCATTTGACGGACGAATTTTTAGATCAGGAAGGGCTGGAGTCCCGGGTTTTAGAATTCGCGATGTACTTTGTAGCACTTGTGCATATTTTCCGTTAATGTAAGTACCGATTACTGAGGTTTCATGGACGGTCGTCAGTCCGTCCTTGACGATTGTCCCGCCTAATTTCGTTACTAGACCCGTTGGATTTTCGCGCTCTTTTTTAGAGGTCGGTCGCGGTTTCGGTGAAGGTTTCGATGACGGTGACAAATTTATTACCTAAAAATAGACATTTTTTTAATTTTATTACTATCGGTTTTATAAATCGATTAATTGTTTAAATAGATAAATCGATCATTACATAAATCGAGAAATCGTTTTTGTCTTACGAATCGTGCAGAATTTCAGAATAATGATTTTATCGATACATCGAAAATCAACATATCGACTGACAGTAGTTCAATATATCGATTTATAAAAATTCGAGATATCGATTTCTCTAAAAGAACAATTATAATGATTTTTCTATCGATTTATATTGAAGTTCGATGTATCGATTTATGATCCAATTCGATATATCGATAAACAAATTTTCGATATATCGATTTATTAAATTTTGAGAAATCGATTTCTCTTAAAGGAAAACTACAATGATTTTTCTATCGATTTATATTGAAGTTCGATGTATCGACTTATGATCAAATTCGATAAATCGATAATCACAATTTCGATATATCGATTTTTTTATTTTTAACAAAAATAAACAATGACTCATCGTCCCGTTGATGAAATGTCGTAATTTTGTACTTTTTTACGGAAATAAAAAAAAAGCGTGGGAAAAATAGCAATAATGGAAACAAAAACTAAAATAGTTAATGATTAAAGCATTATTTATAATAGATATACGGAGATATATATTTTCCAGGATAAGCTGGCATTGAAAAGCGAAAGGAGAAGATAGATGATGATGATGAGGTATAGTAGAGGTGCTTGTAAATTCTCTATATCAGATCTATCTACTCTACTCTCAACTCCTTTTAAACTTTAAGCCTTCGCTTATTTTCTCACAACTTATAACCTTCTTATATATTTTTTAAATAGGCAACGTTCTGTAATTTTATTTACAAACCTACTTCTGTTACATTTTTAACTATGAGAAGAATATAAATCATCAATAGATCCTTATATATATTTTTTTTATATTTATTAATAAATAGTAGAGACCGGGAGAAAACAGACCCCCCTCCCCCCATCATTTTTGTGACAAAATTTCATTAGAATTTATCATCTCTTAACCAAAACCATCTTACCCCAGCTTCTTCATGTATACATACATATATATATATATATATATATATATATATATATATATATATATATATATATATATTTTGATGTATATTTATAGAAAATTGAATTCCCTTTCAAATGAGTACCAACAAGCCATACTTATTTTTTATATTTTTCAAAAAATATATATATAAATATATATCAAGTATTTGAATTATCAAAAATATATATGGCATGTGGGTACTCATTTCAAAGGGCGTAAAATTCTCTTTAAAATGAGTACCCACAAGCCGTCTTTATTTTTTATATTTTTTAGAAAATATATATATTAATATATATCAAGTTTTTGAATTATCAAAAATATATATGGCATGTGGGTACTCATTTTAAAGGGCATGAAATTCTCTATCACTTTACCTACTCATATATATCATCAATATATCCTTATATTTTTTAACTTTTATATTTATTAATTAACCCACGACTGCGCTATCTCTTAACTAAATAATTCAAAAAATTACCTTGTAAGTTTCGTCAACAATCTCAGCGGGTTGTTTCGACAAAAAATCATACTCAGGCTCAGCTAAATTATTTTTTACCGCAGTCTCATCTTTAGCGCGCACTTGGACGACTGACGACAAAACTGGACTTTTAGTTGCCTTTAAAAAAAAAAATACTGTAGTAAAAAATTTCTTTCATACACAGAAAGTTCGTGTTAATTATTGATTATTTATGTAAACAATTTCAGTGGAAGATTAATTACATAATTACTTATTATTAAATGTAATAAAAAAATCCGTATTGTATTTTACGCAATAGATTTTTTTAAATTCATTTCTTTATTTAGTAGAGTGATGACTGTTGTGGAAAAGGATTTATGAAGCGATTAGCGGTTTGCTGTTACACAATAAAACTGTATAAATCAATTATATGAAAGCGATCTAATCATTACTGCAATTATATATATGAATTCTATAATAGGAAAAAATATAAAGGAGTTAAATTTTAGGTTACGGTTTCAAATTACCGGGAACTTTATATTTTAATAAATAATTATATAGAATTGAAGACTATGGGATTAATCATCCGTCATATATTTATATATTATGACTTTTTTTTCTTAGTTTGTTTCAATTTATGCAATTTAATGAGAGTCAATTATAAATATGGAGCTCGGGAAGTTGATTCGGCCGCCATTAATGCGCGCGGAATAGTTCGGGTATAAGTTAAATGTATGAGGAGTATATGATGCAATTATGAGGTATTATTGACATATTTGAGGAAATTTGAATTTCATTTCTCGCGAATTTTATTCGAAAATTGAGAATTTGAAATTTGAATCACGGAAATTTTTAACGAAAAGTTAAAAATTAGAAAAAATGTGTTTTGACTGAATTTATGTAAAAATGTATAGAGACCTTTTTTGTAGGAAATTTTATTCTCTACAAATTTATTTCTATGCATTTTTGGAGTATCTTTGATTGTTTGCCCGGAATTGCCGATTGAACTTTTCCGATCCCAGAATCGGGGATAAATAACCGGGAAAGTTTTTTTTTGAAAATAAAAATTAAAATTCTGGGTAAACTATCGAAGATATGACAAAAATGTATGAGAACTAATTTGTAGGAAATTTAATTCTCTACAAATTTATTTCTATACATTTTTGGAGTATCTTTGATTGTTTGCCCGGAATTTCCGATTGAACTTTCCGAGCCCAGAATCGGGGATAAATAACCGGGAAAGTTTTTTTTTGAAAATTAAAATCAAAATTCTGGCTAAACTATCAAAGATATGACAAAAATGTATGAGAACTAATTTGTAGGAAATTAAATTCTCTACAAATTCATTTCTTTACATTTTTGCCGTATCTTCAATAGCTTAGCCGTAAATCGACGCGGTAATTTAACCGCCCGGTTATTTTACCCGCGGAAATTTAAAAATTTAAAATGTAATAAAAAATAAATACATACCTCAATTTTTGGTTCATTTTTCGATTGTACGCTTGAATTAACAATTACTTTAGTATTTTTAGATTTTTTACTTTCTTCATTGTTATTATTTTTATGAATTTTACTCGGCTGTATGTCTATTTTTTTAGTCGTGGTCGGTTTTGTTGTGATTGGTGATGATGTAGTTTTTTTTTCACCTTCTAAAAATTATCAAAATTCAAATTTAATCAATTAATTAATTAGTTAACAGAGCAAAAATTTTTAAAATAAAAAAATCCAAAAAAGTTTTTCAATTTCTTTTAATACAGAGGCGGGAAAAATTTTTTTCGCTGTAAATAAAAAAAGAAATATTGTTTGGTTGATGAATGATTCATCGAGAAACCCTGACACATTTCGCAATAATAAATCCACGCACACACTCTCGGAGGCATTATTTATTTTCGTGGGTATAAAAATACCTTAAATTTTATTTTTATTGTCGATATCACTTTGACCCTCGGTGTTGTAAATCTATTGTTAAATATGATTACTTTTTAATAAATACCTACACAATGTGATCATAAAGTGATACAGCATTTTATAACACGCCCTTTCAAGGTCAAAAAAATAAATTATGTAATTATTTGTTGTTTTAAAAAGTTAAGAACTTACTTTCGAAACAGTATTTTTTTAAATTTTATTTTAATTTGAGTTATAATTAAAATTACTTGGAAACTAACGATTTTATCAAAAAAATTAATCAGTACTTTTTTGTAGAGAATTTAATTCCCTATAAATTTTGTCTCTTTTAATTTTGTCGTATCTTTGATATTTAAGCTGTAATTTGAATTTTAAGTCCTCGGTCTCAAAATTTTTGTCATATGTGATCATATATGATCATATATGACCATGTATGATCACATATGATCATAATGGTGTCATATATGATTAGTTATGAATCGTATGTGATTATCTATAAATCACATATGATCATATATAATTACTTATAGCAGATACTGGTCATATATGATCAGATATTGATCATATATGATTGTATATGATCAGATATTGATTATAGATGACCATAAATCGGTCACATGTGACCTTGCAGTGGTCACATATAACCATATATGTCTATATATTAATTGTATATGATAACATATAATCATATATGGGTCACATGTGATCATATATTGATCACACAAATCAGAGATGACCATGGATTGGTCACGTGTGATCATATGTTGGTCACATATGATCACATATTGGTTACATATGATCATAAGTGTTTATACAAGTCATATATGATCATATATTGGTCACATACGATCAGATAGTGGTCACATGTGATCACATATTGATCACACAAATCATGGATGACCATGGATTGATCATGTGTGGTCATATGTTGGTCACATATGATCACATATTGGTTACATATGATCATATGTGTTTATACAAGTCATATACGATCATATATAGATCACACAGAATATAGATAACCATGATTTGGTTACACGTGATCATATATTGATCACATACGATCAGATATTGGTCACATATGGTCATATGTGGTCATACGAATCATATATGATCATATATTGATTACACAGATCATAGAAAAGCATGATTTGGTTACACGTGATCATATATTGATCACATACGATCAGATATTGGTCACATATGGTCATATGTGGTCATACGAATCATATATGATCATATATTGATTACACAGATCATAGAAAAGCATGATTTGGTTACACGTGATCATATATTGATCACATAAGATCAGATATTGGCCACATATGGTCATATGCGGTCATACGAATCATATATGATCATATATTGATTACACAGATCATAGATAAGCATGATTTGGTTACACGTGATCATATATTGATCACATAAGATCAGATATTGGCCACATATGGTCATATGTGGTCATACGAATCATATATGATCATATATTGATTACACAGATCATATATGGTCATAAATAGGTCACATCTAATCATATATGATCATATATGAGTATTGTTTGTTTCGGGAAATTAATAAATAAATAAATAAAATTATAATTACCAGCTGGTGCACTATTTGGACTAAAAACCATAACAGTATTACCAATAGTCGTTGTAAAATCAAGGAAACCATAAACAGTTTGCGTTATTAAGTCATTTTTAATTGGCTCTACTGCCTCGGCTGGTTTTTCCACTACTTCAGCTACATGATTATCACTATTTTTATTATCACTACTACTATTACTATTATTATTATTATTATTACTATTATTATTTGAACTAGAGGCCTTGTATACTTGACATAAAATTCCTGACACTGTAATTTAAAGTATTAATTACTGTTATTTTATATTTTTAATTGTACTTGGCATTGAAAGTATAATGACTTAATTAAATACACTTACCGCAGGTGAAAATAATAAATGTCATATATTTTGACTTCATTTTTCTTTGTGTATCAGTTTATCATTATCATTTAATTATAAATTGATCGATTGAAAAGTTTTCTGTAACAAAAAAAATATTTTTTTTCAAATCTGTCATACTTAAATTTCATTAATGGGGTATTATGAACAACTAATAGTAGAGGCCCATATTACCCCTACTTTCTCCAATAATATTCTACAATAAAACTTTATTAACGGGGTATTATGAGCTACTAATTATTGTGCCCAAATTAGACCCTGGCCTAAATTATTTCAAAATTCGCTACTAGGGTATTACACGGAGAAAAAAATATATTAAATTTTACTAAAAAATATGAGAATAATTACTAGGGCTGTACATCTAAACCGGCTTAACCGGTTAAAAAAGTTAACCAGGTTAATTAGCTGGTTAGCTGGTCAGCTTAGCTAATTTAACCGGTTAACTTCATTAGCTTGGCTAAGCAGCCAAAGGCTTAACCGGTTAACTCAAATTAGCTAGGCTAATTAGCTGAGGGTTTAACCGGTTAAATGGTTAATTTTTTTTTTTCATCTATTCGCTACTTCATCTCAGAAAATGTATAGGAAATATCATATTTCTTTAATTTTAAACCGAAAAAGCTATAACAAAAAATTTATACTATTAGTTCAGAAAAAATCACTCCAATTTTTCGAATTATTCAATTAAAAATATATCGCGTTACTAAAGCCAAAAGGAAGTATGTCAAAAGAAATTTTATTTTCGTTTTTTTCTGGATATATTTTGTTGTAACATTCCCAAGTTTATCCGAAAAAAAAAATTTTGTAATACGCCTTTTTGGTTCTACAGAGCCAAAAGGGCGTATATTTTGAGATACACTTTTTTGGCATTAGTAACGCAATATATTTTTAATTAAATAATTCGAAAAATTGGAGTGAATTTTTTTTGAACTAATAGTATAAATTTTTTGTTATAGCTTTTTCGGTCTAAAATTAAAGAAATATGACATTTCTTATACATTTTCTAAGATAAAGTAGCGAATAGATGAAAAAAAAAAATTAACCATTTAACCGGTTAAACCCTCAGCTAATTAGCCTAGCTAATTTGAGTTAACCGGTTAAGCCTTTGGCTGCTGAGCCAAGCTAATGAAGTTAACCGGTTAAATTAGCTAAGCTGACCAGCTAACCAGCTAATTAACCTGGTTAACTTTTTTAACCGGTTAAGCCGGTTTAGATGTACAGCCCTAATAATTACTAAATTTGGATAGTAATCTTGAAACGCTTATGATTTATATGAAAAATTCATAAACAGATTAGCATATTTTACAAGTCGTTTAGTAAATTTTACTATCCCGTTTAGTAAATTTTACTATATTAGAATGGAAAAAAATTAAATTAAATTTTTAATAGTTTTTCAACTTTTTATTATTATTGATTATTATTATTATTATTTCTGTCATCCGTATTGGTGTTGGTGTGGATTTTTGTTTTTTAAAAAATCACTTGATTCAACCGAGATTCGAACCCTGATCTCCCGCGCGCGAGTCCTTTCCAAAGTCTGACGACCCGATGTGTCCTTTGAACAAAAGTTTCAAAACTTGTAATACATCTTTGTCTATGCTATCCCCACCAACTATTAATTTTATCTATACATAGTAGAATTTACTATACAGATAGTAAAAAAATATAATCGTGTTAGCAAAAAATACATTGCGTATAGTAATTTTTAATATTTTGTATAGTAACAAATCCTATATTGTATTAGAAAATTAACTTTCTTAAATTTGTATTTATTAATAGTACTTGATAGTAAAATTTACTATACAAATAGTAAAAAATATAATCGTCTTAGCAAAAAATACATTACGTATAGTAATTTTTAATATCTTATTATGTAATTATTACTAACTAGTAAATTTTACTAAACGTTTAGTAATAATTACAATACAGAATGTATTTTTTCATATCTGTTAGTAAATTTTACTGTAGTATTGTAATTTTTACTATACTTTTTTCTCCGTGTATAGGTTACTTATATTAATGGCCTAAATTAATCTCAGGCCCAAATTACTTCAAAATTCGTTACTGGGGTCTATATTGGCCCAATTACCTCATACAATAAAATTTGTAACGAGGTAATATGGGTCACTTATTCCCCCCCACCCCAACCCCCACCACATACGACCTCCTAAACCTAGACGACATTCCCGCCCCCACATGAAACTACTCATTATTTTTCTCATCTTGTCTCCAAAAAAAAAAAAAATATACATAATTTACAATTATTATAAACAATATATTAAATATATATGTCAATACCGTTAATAATTTATAATAATTGCTCGTCTTGACCCTGACTATCGTGAGAATCATAAAATTACTTATTCACGACAGTATAATATATTTATTATTATTATTATTAACAGTTAATAATTAATTAATTAACAAATGAACGACAAGTGAATAAATAAAAATAATAATAATTATTTATACTTGAGTAATTGCAGAGTCCAGTTAATTATTAAAATAAATAAAGTAAAAATAAATTATTATGAAAGTATTTATTATTTTATTATTCTATTGATGAGTTTGTATGCAAATATATATTGTATATATGTACATATGTATGTAAGAGTTTATTTACAATAATGTTATGTGAATAATAGACAAGAGATTGGCATTAAATTGCTCGGAGCTGAATAAGATCACAAACGATGAAACACAGGCACAAATATGAGCTCAAGTATGAGTATGAGCATGAGTTTAAGTCATGAGTAAGTAAACTTATTGAGTGAGTTAAATATATGCCTTTCACTCGCGTATTTTATCTCACGATATTGCAACAGATTTTAGTTCCTTTTAACTTTAAATGTTATGTTTTATTTTAAAAAACGATTTTTGAAAAAAAAAATTATTTGGAGTAATGTTAATACTGATTAATATTAAAAATTTTTTTATATTATTTATATTTTATTAGCGGAAGTGAAAATGACGATTTCTAATTTTCTACTTATGTTACTTTGCTATTAATTTTTATTTTTAGTAAAATATATATGAGGTATTGAAATTTTATTAAGAATTATTGTGTAATTATTTTCAAATTTTGAATTATATGTCGTCTGGGGCGCGAGATATCATTTTTGAAAAAATTTCATTATAATTTAACATCTCTTAACCGAAACCATCTTACCCCAGCTTCTGTATGCATATATATACATATATTTTTGTGTAGATTTATAGGAAATTGAATTCCCTTTTAAATGAGTACCAACAAGCCATACTTATTTGTTATGTTTTTAAAAATATATATCTGGATATATACATAAATATATGTCAAGTTTTTGAATCATCAAAAATATATGGCATGTTTGTATTCATTTTAAAGGGCATGAAATTCTCTTTTAAATGAGTACTCACACCCTATACTTATTTTTGATATTCTTCAATATATATATAAATATATATCAAGTTTTTGAATCATCAAAAATATATGGCATGTTGGTATTCATTTTAAAGGGCGTGAAATTCTCTTTAAAATGAGTTCTCACACCCTGTACTTATTTTCGATATTTTTCAATTTATATATATATATATATATAAATATATATCAAGTTTTTGAATTATCGAAAATATATATGGCAAGTTGGTATTCATTTGAAAGGGCGTGAAATTCTTTTTTAAATGAGTACTCACACCCTATACTTATTTTTGATATTTTTCAATATATATATAAATATATATCGAGTTTTTGAATCATCAAAAATAAATGGCATGTTGGTATTCATTTTAAAGGGCATGAAATTCTCTTTAAAATAAGTTTTCACAAACTATAATTATTTTTGATATTTTTCAATATATATATAAATATATATCAAGTTTTTGAATTATCGAAAATATATATGGCATGTGGGTACTCATTTTAAAGGGCATGAAATTCTCTTTAAAATGAGCACTCACAAACTATAATTATTTTTGATATTTTTTAATGTATACATAAATATATATCAAGTTTTTGAATTATCAAAAATACATATGGCATGTGGGTACTCTTTTCAAAGGGCATGAAATTCTCTATCACTTTACCTACTCAAATATATATATATATGTTAGCAAAGTGGGGCAAGATGAGTCCATCTTTTAAATAACAAAAATTGTTCACATATATTTATATTCCTTAAGTGATTAGTAAGCATGAGACACATAAGGACATATATAATATAATATATAAGAAGAGTTTTTTAAAAATTCAAGATTATAATCACTCATGTTTTATTCATAAGCCAAAGGTTGTCGTACCTTTTATTAATTCACCATTTTCAAAGCCAATGATACAAATAATAAAAATATACCGCGCAATAAATAGTAATCCGTTATCACTAATACGCATGTTAATTAAACATAATGATCAATTTTCAAATAAATATCATCCGAACTGAAAAAACATTTTACTATAATATTCAAATTATTTATGAAAATTGAATAAAAAAGTAATTTTGTCAACCTAACGGGTAAATAACTCCGATAAATTTAAAATCTGTAAATAGAAGGCGGGAAAAATAATCTAAATTGTCATTTTTTTTCATATAAATTACTAATGAGAGAGTTCTAAGAAAAATTTGACTATAAATTAACGTTAGTTAAAAAAATTAACAAAACCCGGACCTTGTGTTTTCTCATATATTTATATACCTATATATATTTTAAAGCCGGCTAATTTATTCACGAGAGCCCGCTTACTCCTACACGACATTCCTTAAAATTTTTTTTTTGTATCTTCATCTTGGTGTTGTCCTTCGAAAGTTTTTCTTTGATTTTTTTTTTTTTTTCTTGTTATTTTTCATCACGATCCCGTGGAATCTTTTGTGCGAAGTGAAGATTCATCCTCGCGTATCCTTGCAATTTTTATTTAGACATGAGGTCAAAGCTCGCGATTTAATGTTTGTTTTGGTTGAATAAATTAATTAATTCATTTTTTTCTTTATTATATTTATTTAAATATAATTATCTTATGTTGCATTATTAATAATAAATATGACGGCGTTAAATAAATAAAGAAAAAAAAATTTTTTAACGGTTTTTTTTATAATTAATTAATTAATTAAATGAGTAATTTTATAATTTTTTATAAATTTATTATTTCCGCGTTGATTTTTAAAAAATTCAATGGATCGATTAAGTCGATTTCGATAAATCGATCAGGTTTGAATTCGATTTTTTTTATTTTCAATCTGAGATGTGTAAATTTTTTTAAAATATCGTAATTTTCATACTTTTGTATATCGATTAGATGAAAATCGATATATCGATTCGGTTAATCAATATAAATTGATTATGTTCGATTTATAAGTTTTTATAATTAAAATTGATGCATATCAAAATTTTAATAAATCGATTCATCGATTCAGTAAATCGATAAATCGATTCAGTACATAAATTTACTGATTCGTCTAATCGATATAAATCGATTATAGTCGATCAAAAAAATTTTATAATTAAATTGATGCATGTAAATTTTATTGAATCAATTCGGTAAATCGATGTATCGATTCAGCTAATCGATGAATCGATTTAGCTAATCGATATAAATCGATTATGCTCGATTAAAAAAATTTTATATTTAAATTAATGAATTAAAATATTATTAAATCAATACATCGATTAAGATAATCGATGAATCGATTTATTTAATCGATTTAGCTAATCGATATAAATCGATTACCTTCGATAAAAAAAAAATTTCATACCTTAATTAATAGATTAGAATTTTATTAAACCAATATATCGATTGGGATAATCGATGAATCGATTTATCTTATCGATATAAATCGATTACCTTCGATTAAAAAAAAATTTCATACCTTAATTAATGGATTATAATTTTATTAAACCAATATATCGATTAAGATAATCGATAAATCGATTAAGATAATCGATAAATCGATTAAGATAATCGATTAATCGATTAAGATAATCGATAAATCGATTAAGATAATCGATTAATCGATTAAGATAATCGATAAATCGATTATGCTCGATTAAAAAGTTTTTATACTTAAATTGATGGATTTAAATTGTATAAAATCGATATATCGATTCAGGTAATCGATACATCGTTTCAAATCGATTTAACAATATTTATCTTGAAAAATTTATTTTTATTATTATTTTTATTCAAATCAATCTATTAAAATTTTATCAAATCGATTAATCGATACTTCAAAGATCTAAAATTCGATTTATTTAATTCCTATGTATCAAAAAAAAATTATTTCAAAAATCCGTCAATTAAAATAAAAAAAAACTTTATTATAACAGCAACAGCAATAATCGATCTATAAATTTAATTTAAGGCCAATCCGTAACAATAACAATAAAAATAAAGACCTAGAGAAATGACATTAAGTAGACAACTTCTTAAATACGGTATTTATTACATATTATCATATAAAATATATATATACACATATACATATTAACTTTTAGTCCTTGAGAAGAAAGAAGGAAAGAAAATCACGTGTATTAAATCATGCGTAACGCAATTAAATAACACTCGCTACTCTATTTCAAATTTAACGATACAATAAATAAATAAAAAAAAAAAATATAAAAAAAAAGTTTATTGAGAAATATTATCGATTTACACGAGCGGCAACGGTATGTTTGTTAGTGTCTGCAATTGAACCGTATTTACTGCAGACATTTTAAAATACTTGACACGGCTCTCGGATTATTGCTAAATTTATTATTACATTATAATTATTGTTCTATTACAATCATTATCATTATCATTATTATTATTATTATTATTTTAAATCGAACGGGCGAGTTTTTACTTTCTAACAAATTGTCACGTGCCAACGGTTACTAGCCCCAGCTATAGTTCTTCGGTAAATAAACGGTGTATGTAACACGTGCTTACACACTATAGATAATTTATTTATGTAGTTTTTTTTTTTTTTTTTTTTTAATTAAATGTATGATCAATGACGGAGATCAAGAGACTTTGAATCAAGGACTCACGTGTTTGATACACTTATATTTATCTATTACATATATATTAAATGTATGTTTACTAGCTTGACATTATTACCCCTCTATTATAATATTTAGTAATAAATACCAAAGTCATTTGCAATTTATGTGTAAAGGATTGATTGATCAATATCGATTAAATATTTTACGATAATTACTTTTATTTATTTAGTTTCGATATATATCGATATTTTAAATAGCGGAGAAGAATTGAGAAATAGAAAAAACAATGGAGTAATGATTGATTTCAATGAAAAAAAAAATTCATTTTTGGAAGTAAGGAATTTTTTAGAATCGATTTTTTTTTAGTTAAATATATCGATTTGAAGTTTGAATCGATTTATCGATTAATTCGATGTATCGATCAGTAAAATACATTGATTTAATAAACTTGTGATATATTGATTAAAATATAAGAATTTTCAAGTCGATAATCGATTTATATCGATTAGATAAATCGATGCATCGATTTAATAAAAATGCGATAAATGACTGAATTACAATTAATATTAAAATGAAAATTTCTGGTCATAAATTGAGGAATAAAAAATTAATCGATTTATATCGATTAGCGTAATCGATGTATCGATTTAGTAAGAATACGATAAATCGATTGAAAAACAATGAATTAGAAAATTTTTTTGGTTTACTAGTAATTTAGTAAATTGATTAGACAAATCGATGTTTCGATTAGACAAATCGATGTATCGATTAAATAAAAATGAAATAAATAAATTTAATTACAAATAATATTCAAATAGAAAATTTCTACCCATGAATCAAGGAATAGAAAATAATCGATTTATATCGATTAGCGTAATCGATGTATCGATTCAGTGAAAATACGATAAATTGATTAAATTACAATGAATTGAAAAAATTTTTTGGCTTACTAGTAATTTAGTAGTCGATTTATATCAATTAGAGAAATCGATGTATCGATTAGAGAAATCGATGTGTCGATTAGACAAATAGATGTATCGATTTAATAAAAATGAAATAAATTACTTTAATTACAAATAATATTTAAATAAAATTTTCTACCCATGAATCGCGGAATCAAAAATAATCGATTTAAATCGATTAGCGTAATCGATGTATCGATTCAGTAAAAATACGATAAATCGATTAAACTCCAATGAATTCCATTTTTTTGTTTACTACTAATTTATTAAATCGATCATAATCGATCTATATCGATTAGCCAAATCGATGTATCGACTAGTCTAATCGATGTATCGATTCAATAAAAATGACATATATCGATTTAAATTCACTAACTCTTATTTAAAAACTTTTTATTCGTTCTTGATTTATCGAATCGACCATAATCGATTTAAAAAATCGATTTTTCCCAATTTGTTTAAAATTTATTTTTCAAATTACATTTTTTATCTAATTTAATTACATATTTATAAGATTAAGTAATTGATTATTATTCTAAATTAATCTTATATATTTTTTTTCGTGTGACGAAATATATATATTCACTTTCACTTATTCATTGTTTTGAATTGTAACAATGCCAATTAATATATAAAATAATGTTATTTAATATTATATTGAAATACTTTTTTTTTCTTCTTTAAGAAATTTTAATAAAGAAATAAAATAAATTAGTTAATAATTAAATCGAAAGTTTGTCGACTAGAAAAAAAAATGTCAAGCTCTGAATTATAGAACAGGAAGACGGTGCAAGTTGTAACGAAAAGACGAGGAAAGTAATTTAAAACAAGCAAAAAAAAAAACGGTATGCAATGTAAGTATGTAAGTATTTACACACCCAATATGAGCAAACGAGTTTTTCTTTTTTCCTCGGCCTATACCTGTAAAGTACGTGAATTTAATTTATAAAATGTCTTGGAGCTCTAAGCCGAGCCGAGCTGATCTGAGCTGAGTAGGTACGCGGTAAGAAGGTATATAAGAAGGCAAAACTGTAAGTACTGCCTCTGCTTGGTGAGGAAATAACACTCGCGAATGTAAGAGGTTGTAAGCAGTTAATTTAACAAGAAAATAAAATAATCATAATGATAAAAATAAACAAATAATTAATGAAAAAAAATAGGAAAGGATATTAAATAAAATATGTAATGATTATAATAACTTTTTAAAAATATATAACTTCCTTATATATTATAGTTATTATATTTATGCGTTAATTATCTTGTTTAAATAATTTAGTAATTAGTAGACTTTTTTTTCCAAGGAAAGTAGGATATGAATGAATTTATCGATTTAAGAATCGATTAATCGATTAAATTATCGATTCATCGATTTATCGATTAGGAATTAATGTCATGATAAAGAAATCAATTAGTTGATGAAAAAGTCGAATAATTGGTTCTGTAATCGATGCGTCGATTTATCGATTTAAAAATCGATTTATCGATTAAGAAGTCGATTAATTGAATAAAAGTTCATTAATCGATTGAGAAGTTGATTAGTCGAGTAATCGATTTTAAAAAACGATTAATTGATTAAAAAGTCGATACGTCGATGTACTGATTTAGAGATCATTTTATCGATTGACACCAATTTATCGATTAAGAGGTCGATTACATGAGTAATCGATTGAGAAGTCAATTAATTGATTAGAGAGTTGATGTATCGATTCAAAAATGACTTATTGATTCCAATACCGATTTATTGATTTAAAAATTAATGGATCGACTCAACAATCGATTTATCGAATCATTAATTTATGTATCGATTCAAAAATCGATTTATCGACTCTAAAGTCAATGTATCAATTCAAAAATCGATTTTTCGATTCAAAAATCGATATATCGATTCAAAAATCATTATATCCATTCAAAAATCAATATCTCGGTTCAAAAATCGATTGATCGATTTAAAAATGAATTTATTGACTCAAAAGCCAATGCATCGACTCGAAAATCGATTTAACGATTCAAAAATCGATTTATCGACTCAAAAGTCATTGTATTGATTCAATAATCGATTTATCGACTCAGAAGTCATTGTATCGATTCAATAATCGATTTAACGATTCAAAAATTTATGTATCGATTTATCGATTCAGAAATCAATATATCGATTCAAAAATCGATTGATCGATTTAAGAATGGTTTTATTGACTCAATAGTCAATGCATCGACTCGAAAATCGATTTAACGATTCAAAAATTTATATATCGATTTATCGATTCAAAAATCAATGTATTGATTCAAAAATCGATTGATCGATATAAAAACTTATGTATCGATTCAAAAATTGATTTATTGACTCAAAAATCAATGTATCGATTTATCAATTCAAAAGTCAATGTATCGACTCGAAGTCGATTTAACGATTCAAAAATTGACGTACCGATTTAAAAATCGATATATAAAAAAAAAAATTAAGACTTCAAGATTGGAACCGCAGACTTAAATTGCAAAATCGTAACTATTGAGTTCAAACAAAGAAAACCATTGACTCAGACTATTATTATATATAATTATAAATATACACAAATATAAACTCTCCTCAAATTATCTAATTCAAAAGTAAATAAAATAATTAAAAAAAAAAAAAAAAAAAAAAAAGAATGAAAATAAAAATTAATTGTTAAATAATGTAACAGAGATTACAATCTTACATTATAACGCACCCACGTAATTTAAAATCATGTGTACATCATACATTATATTTTTTTTCTAATTCTTTCTAAGGAAGCTCGCTTGTACCTACTCACATACATACTTATTAAATACTCATATATATTTAATATATATATATATAAAGTTGTAGCGTAGTCAGGCACGCGTGATCTTTCCCATAGAACTAAAATATCCTCATATTTAAACTCTATAATAACAATAATATACCATTCGCACAGCTTTCCAATCATACATTAGACACACATATACATCTTGTAATTATATATTTATATGTATATATATACTATTATTATTATTTCTTTGTAATAAAAAAAAAATGTTACCGTAAAACGACAAATTTTGAAAATAATTCATAAGAAAGTGAAATTAATTATTTTTTTTCCCATTTAAATATAAATAATAGACAATTTTATAAAAAATAAAAGTTTATTCACATTATTTATGTTTATGTACGTGAGAACATGACCGTAAAAGGTTAAAAAAATTTATTAATTGCGGTCTTGAGTTTTTTTTTTCATTTTCTTTGAGGGCATGGAAATTTTATTAATGGCTGGGATTATTATTATTGTCATTATTATGGTAATAATAATATTGGTTGTAATGAAGGATTATTGTTGCGCATGTATGTACTTGCTGTCATATATTTATAGAAATATATGAGGTGTAAATTAGGATTTGATGTGAGGATTGAAAAGATTTTTGGGGAAACGAAAGCGGTTTTTCTAAACTTGGAATTTGGAAGACGATTTCTGGGTTAATGGTTAGAGATACGGTAAAAATTAATGAGCACTTTTTTGTAGAGAATTTAATTACCTGCAAAAAAAATCTCTTATAATTTTTTCGTAAATTCGATAGTTCAATAGTTACATTGATTTTAAGTTAAGGGAAATGAAATTTTTGTCAAAAGTAACGAATGCCGGTTTTTTAAATTTGGAAAACGATTTCTGGGTTAATGGTTAGAGATACAAAGAAAATTAATCAGTACTTTTTTGTAGGAAATTGAATTTTCTACAAAAAAGATCTCTTATAATTTTTCTGTAAATTTGATATTTTAATGAATATCTTAATTTAAAATTAATTTTAATAAAATTTTTATCAAAAATAACAAAATGTCAGTTTTTCCAAATTTGGAAAACAATTTTTGGGTTAATGGCCAAAAATACGAGAAAATCGATAGGGACTTTTTTGTAGAAAATTCAATTTCCTACAAAAAAGATCTCTTGTGATTTTTCTGTAACTTTGATATTTTAATAAATATATCAATTCAAAGTTAATTCTAATAAAATTTTTATCAAAAATAACGAAATGTCAGTTTTTCTAAATTTGGAAAACAATTTCTGGGTTAATGGCCAAAAATACGAGAAAATCGATGGGAACTTTTTTGTAGAAAATTCAATTTCCTACAAAAAAGATCTCTTGTGATTTTTCTTTAACTTTGATATTTTAATAAATATATCAATTCAAAGTTACTTCTACTAAAATTTTATCAAAAATAACGAAGTGTCAGTTTTTCCAAATTTGGAAAACAATTTTTGGGTTAATGGCCAAAAATACAAAAAAATGATTTAGGACTTTTTTGTAGAAAATTAAATTGCCTACAAAAAAGATCTCTTATGATTTTTCTGTAAACTCGATAGTTTAATAGATATATCGATTTGAATAAATTGTTGAAAAAATAATAATTTAAATAAAACAATAATTCATTATTTAAATATTTTAAATATAAAATATATGAGTAATTTTTAAAAGAAAATTTATTAACGTAAATGTCTTCCTTATAATATTTTTTTTTTCTGGATCACGACCTACAAAGTTATCTCAACGACTTTCTCGATTTAACTGAAGTAAGACTCTCGATTTAATTTTATTTATGAATTTCTTTTAGTATAATAATAATAATTACATATATATATATATATTTATATACATCCTTTTTCATTAAATATCACCTCATAAATAACAAAATTTTCTAAATTATAAAAATTCAAATTTTCAAAAATTTTTAATTTCCCGCTAAAAATCCATAAAAATTTTCAAAATCCTGGCAATTTAAAAAAATTCAAATTTTCAAACTTACCGCTAAAAAAAATTTAAAAACTTCCGTAAAAATTTTCTCAATTCACGATATGAATAAAAAATTTTAAAATAAAAATAAAACACAAGAATAAAAAAATAAAATTAATTAAAAATCACAAAAAAAAAACCAACAGCACTCTATTACATTCCACGTTAGTTGTCTCGACGTTGACTGGAGTGACTGTAAAATAACGTTAAGCTATAAAAGAATCTAAAGAGTCAAGAAGAGAGAGAAAACTCGAGAGAAGAGAGTTCTCCCTCTTAAAGAACCTCCAGCTCTACAACTGGAGGTAACTCATGCCAGTGAAATGAAATGAATAAAAAAGTGAGCAAAGTACTGTAGTATTTACTTATTGACATTCTCTAACAGTCGACTCTTTACGTATTATCTAGTCTATATACATGAGCAACAAACACTATTTAAACTGAATACGTTAAAGAAGTAACGCTAAAGTCTGTTCAATTCCTACACCCGATTACCGATCGCAAACTCTCATTGCTTTCACTTATTCAGTCTCTGTGCACTTGTTATACCGTAATAGTAAACATGTGAGTACTGATAATTCAATTGAAAAAGACGACAAATAAAAAGACAAATTTTTATTCAAGGAAATTTGTGTTGAATAAAAAATCGGCGATTGAGATGCGCAGCTTCCAAGTTTGTGATCTTCGGATCCATTGGAATCGATCTGAGCTCAAAAAAATCGAAATTAGGGAATGAAAATCGGTCTCAAGTCAGGAAATAGAACAGAAATAGTCAGAATTGTAGAAAATTTGACAGAAAAGACGTAGAATTTCTGAAATTAGGGAGTAGTTGCACTGGTATGAAGTTTGGGACCTGGCGCGAGAGGCTACGGGCTTGTGTTCTATTTCTCCTTCTAAAGTGGCCATTTTGCGGAAAATTCGGGAAAATTGGCAATTCAGGGGTCAGTTAGAGCCAGAATTGGGATAGAGTAGCTGCACTCGCATCAAGCTTAGGACTCACTGCGTGAGACTACTTTGGAAATTTTATTTCGCGGGAAATTGAGAATAAATGACCGTTATGGGGTCAGTTTATGCCGAAGAAAGAGTAAATGCACTGACATTGTTTAAGACCTGCTGCGTGTAACTACATGCCTATGTACTATTTTGCCCTCTGGAACATCTAATTTGGAAAAAGATAAGACCGCTTTGGGATCAGTTCTAACTATAGGTATTTTTAAAAAATATAGAATTGCTGGAATAGTAAATAGTAGATGCACTAGCATTGAATTTATGGCCCGCTGCGTGCAGCTACATGCTTTTGTATCCTATTTTGAGCTCTAAAGCCCTCATTTTATCAAAAAAAGGTAAAAATGATAATTTCAAGGTCAGTTTCCGCTGTAGATATATTTTATAACTATATTTATGTTTATTTTATATAAAAAATGATTTTTACATAAATAAAAATTCATTGTTACTCAAAGTTGCAATTTCTAATTACGGTATTGTTTTCCGCGTTATCGGTCAGAAATTATTCTGTTTCGACTGACTTTCAGCATTAGAATGTCTCTGCACAGAAACTAGATATCGAGTCTCTGTAGTGTGACCTCTATGACCAACAAAATAACAGATCCCGTTACTAAGTCGCCATCTTGCGCCATCTATTGACAATATTCTGAACTTCTTTACCATTTTCTGATAATAAAATCTTTCATTCTCAATTTTCTGACCACTTACCAGTACGATGGCGTCGCTAGTTCCCAATTTCGAACAAACGCACAGCGCCATCTTTGAGCGAAAATTTGTACTAATTTTTTTTCCAGGTTATTTTCTAACCAAATTTATCTAAATAATTATTGAGACGGTTTGTAAATAAAAATAAAATTTGAAAATAAAAATGGAACAAAATAATTCAAAATTACGGAAAATAAATTTGAAACAGCGGAAAGCGAGCGAAAGATTGGCGCGTGATTTGAATATTAAATCTTGCGATGAACCGACAAAATATTTATTACTTTGTAATGCTGGACTAGTTACCGGATTAAAACGTGAACTATTAGAATTAATAATAAACAAAATAATTTCAGTTAATTACGAAATAATTATGCCGCGGGGAAAATCCTATTGTTTTATTAAATTTTCGGATGAAAATATTGCGGGGGCGGTTTATGAAAAATTGAATGGAAATTTCGATGAAAATTTGAAAATTACTTTGTATTTTATTTATTGCGAATCAATTCCGAGGGAAAGTGAGAGCGAACTTGGCGATGATCGACTTCCGGGTGGGCTGCAGGTTCTGGAAAATTTTATCAGTCGAGAGGAAGAGAATCGATTGTTGGAACTAGTCGACTGGGAGGAAAATAACGATAATTCAGAACTTAAACATCGGAAGGTTAAACATTTTGGGTACGAATTTTGTTACAAGACCAATGGAATTAATCCTGAGCCTATTGAACCAATACCGGGAAATTTGAATTTTCTGTATGATTTGTTTGAAAAATATGAGTGGGGAAAATTCAAATATGACCAGTTGACAGTTAATAGATATTTACCAGGACAAGGTAATTAATTTTTTTTTATTTTGCAGTAAAATTTATTATTCTTTGATTTTGATTTTTTTTGACGGAAAAATTTTGAATTTTGAACATGGGGTTGTTGGTACTCATTTAAAAGGAAATTTCATTTTCTACATGAGTATAATAATAATTTTTGAAAAAATCAAATTTTTGAAATTAAAATTTTGAATTTTTTAAAATTTTGAACATAAGGTTGTTGGTACTCATTTGAAAGGAAATTTGATTTTCTATATGAGTATAATGATAATTTTTGAAAAAAATCAAATTTTTGAAATTAAAATTTTGAATTTTTTTGAAAAATTTTGAATTTTGAACATAAGGTTGTTGGTACTCATTCGAAAGGAAATTTCATTTTCTACATGAGTATAATAATAATTTTTGAAAAAAATCAAATTTCCCAAATTAAAATTTTGAATTTTTTTGAAAAATTTTGAATTTTGAACATAAGGTTGTTGGTACTCATTTGAAAGGAAATTGTATTCTCTACATGAGGCTGATGATAATTTCAAAAAAATTTTGAATTTTAAACATGGGGTTGTCGGTACTCATTTCAAAGGAAATTCTCCAAAAAATACAATAGGCATGAAATAAAACAAATTCTATTAATTTTCAGGCATCCCACCGCACATTGATACCCACAGTGTTTTTGAAGACACAATTCTATCTTTGTCATGCGGCAGTCCATGTGTAATGGACTTCAAACGTGTCAATAAAAAAATCCAAGTGAATTTACCAGCCCGTTCATTGCTCATAATGTCCGGCGAATCACGTTACGCATGGACCCACGGGATCTGTCCTCGCCACCACGACATTGTCCAACAAAAACAGTCTGATAAAATATTAACCACCAGTGCAGAACGAGGGACTCGAATATCTTTCACATTTCGGAAAACTCGGACAGGTGACTGTCAGTGTAATTATCACGAGTATTGCGATTCAAAAAAATCTAAGAGACAAATTGATAAATCCAACGCTCCATTGCTGGAATCTTCTTATGTCCATCAAGTAAAATTTATTTATTTGTTTATTTATATTAGCAATTATTTATTTGGTTATTAATAAAATAAAATACAGGTTTATGATGAAATTTCAAGTCATTTTGATGAAACCAGACACAAACAATGGCCAAATGTTATTAAATTTATTGACTCCATTGATCCCGGAAGTATAATTTTAGACGTCGGCTGTGGTAATGGTAAATATTTGACAACAAAAAATGGATTATTTAAAGTAAGTTTTGGTTTTTTATTTTTTTAAGTGAACTAGTCAATTTTTTTTAAATTTAGCAAATATACATAAGTATATGTATATCTACATATATGTACATATACATAATACGAAAGAGAATTTAATGAGCTTTAAAATGAGTACCCACATGCCGTACATATTTTCACTTATTCATTTCATATATATGTTAATATATATAAATATATGTCGATGTGAAAAATAAATATAGCTTGTGGGTACTCATTTTGAAGAGAATTTTGTGAGCTTTCAAATGAGTACCCACACGCAGTACTTATTTTGACTTATAAATTTCATATATATGTTAATATATATAAATATATGTCGATGTGAAAAATAAATATAGCTTGTGGGTACTCATTTTTAAGAGAATTTCGTGAGCTTTCAAATGAGTACCCACATGCCGTACATATTTTCACTTATTCATTTCATATATATGTTAATATATATAAATATATGTAGATGCGGAAAATAAATATAGCTTGTGGGTACTCATTTTAAAGAGAATTCAATGAGCTTTCAAATGAGTACCCACACACAGTACTTCTTTTGTCTTATAAATTTCATATATATGTTAATATATATAAATATATATCGATGTGAAAAATAAATATAGCTTGTGGGTACTCATTTTAAAGAGAATTCAATGAGCTTTCAAATGAGTACCCACACACAGTACTTCTTTTGTCTTATAAATTTCATATATATGTTAATATATATAAATATATATCGATGTGAAAAATAAATATAGCTTGTGGGTACTCATTTTAAATAGAATTCCATTAGCTTTCAAATGAGTACCCACAAGCTGTACTTATTTTTATTTGTATATTTCATATATATATATTAATATAAATATAAATATATGTATGTATGGAAAATAAATATGGCTTGTGGGTACTCATTTTAAAGAGAATTGAATGTGCTTTCAAATGAGTACCCACACACAGTACTTATTTTGACTTATAAATTTCATATATATGTTAATATATATAAATATATACCGATGTGGAATATAAATATAGTTTGTGGGTACTCATTTTAAATAGAATTCCATTAGCTTTCAAATGAGTACCCACAAGCTGTACTTATTTTTATTTGTATATTTCATATATATATATTAATATAAATATAAATATATGTATGTATGGAAAATAAATATGGCTTGTGGGTACTCATTTTAAAGAGAATTGAATGTGCTTTCAAATGAGTACCCACACACAGTACTTATTTTGACTTATAAATTTCATATATATGTTAATATATATAAATATATATCGATGTGAAAAATAAATATAGCTTGTGGGTACTCATTTTAAATAGAATTCCATTAGCTTTCAAATGAGTACCCACAAGCTGTACTTATTTTTATTTGTATATTTCATATATATATATTAATATAAATATAAATATATGTATGTATGGAAAATAAATATGGCTTGTGGGTACTCATTTTAAAGAGAATTGAATGTGCTTTCAAATGAGTACCCACACACAGTACTTATTTTGACTTATAAATTTCATATATATGTTAATATATATAAATATATACCGATGTGGAATATAAATATAGTTTGTGGGTACTCATTTTAAATAGAATTCCATTAGCTTTCAAATGAGTACCCACAAGCTGTACTTATTTTTATTTGTATATTTCATATATATATATTAATATAAATATAAATATATGTATGTATGGAAAATAAATATGGCTTGTGGGTACTCATTTTAAAGAGATTTCAATGAGCTTTCAAATGAGTACCCACACGCAGTACTTATATTGACTTATAAATTTCATATATATGTGTATATATATAAATATGTGTCCCCACTCCATTTATAAATTATTCAGTAGTTAAATTTTCAAAAGTTAAATATTCAAAAAATTCTGACTAGTTTCACTCTAAATTTTCTATTAATCAGCTACTGGATTAATTAATCAATTAAACTATTAAAGATCGGATGCGACCGAAGCAGCGGACTCTTGAATATTTGCATAAAAAAATCATACCAAGTATTCAAATCCGACTGTCTAAAATTACCAGTTAAATCAAATTCCTGCGACGCTGCGATAAGCATCGCAGTAATTCACCATCTGTCGACAGCGGATCGTCGTCGGGACGCGTTCATTGAATTGATCCGCGTTCTCAGGCCACAGGGAAAGTGTCTGATCTACGTCTGGGCTAAGGAGCAACGTCGCAATAAGCAGGACTCCGCTTACCTCAAATTAAATCCTGGTAAAGTTAAAGACATCAGTAATAAAAATATTAAACTATTTGAGGATCTAGAGCTGCCGGTTCATGAGAACAGGACCGATTTTTGCCACAACGACGTCATGGTTCCGTGGAAAACAAAAGATGGCGGTGAATTTCTCAGATATTATCATGTTTTTGATGAAAGTGAATTCAGAAGCTTGTGCGAGAGTTTAGAAGACATTAGTGTGAGAGATATTTATTATGATCAAGGAAATTGGTGCTGCATTTTGGAAAAAAAAAGTTAAATATTTTTTGTAAAATGTATCAATAAAATTTTATTATTATTAAAAAATAAATTAGATAGTGACATTTCCTGGTGCCCAAATTACCCACCCCAGCTGTTACTATCAAGAAAATTCATTGTCTAATAAATATGTGCCTGAAGTTACGAACGTTCATTAAACGAAATTATCTAGAGTTTTAAAAAAATGATTCCAAACTAAATGGCCCATTTTACCCCCTGTGAAAAATTAAAAAAATTAATAAATTTTACTCTTATTATGAAGAGTCGGAACCAACCCCGCGATCTACCCCTACTCTCTAAATATGAATTAGTGATTTTTCACTAATTTTAAGTTATTATTCACTAATTGTCAATGCTCCAATCGTACCACGCAGAATTAGTGAATATTCACTAATTTTAAGTGAATATTCACTAATTGTCAATGCTCCAATCGTACCACGCGGAATTAGTGAATATTCACTAATTTTAAGTGAATATTCACTAATTGTCAATGCTACAATCGTACCACGCAGAATTAGTGAATATTCACTAATTGTCAATGTTACAATCGTACCACGCGGAATTAGTGAATATTCACTAAATTAATATGTGAATATTGGAATTCACTGATTTGATAAGTGAATATGAGAATCCACTAAATTGAAAAGTGAATATGGGAATCCACTGATTTCATCGGTGAAAAAAAATATTATATTGCGAAAAAAAATATAAGACACTTGTAATTAGATCCGAAATGTGATTAATGTATTAGAATCATTAATTAGAAGAAGTATACATGATTTTGATTGATGAAAAAATCCCGGTGACTGCTGGGCTCGAACCTGCATCCTTCCGATTCAAAGTCTTTGATGCTATCCACTGCGCTGACCTACGCATGTGATCGCGTGAGTGTAAATAGTATATTCGTTATGATACCAAACAATAACTGATGAAGAAATAAAAAATCCGTGATGTTATGATTGACGTACTCTTCATATAAATATATTATTGTTCTGTACTTATATTTTTTTTTATTTTGAAAATTTTTTATTAAAATTTTTAAAAATAGTACCATAATTATTAATTATATTTATATCTAGTAAAATATTTAATTATTTGCTAGTTAAAGTTACTAGTGAAATTGTGAAATTCATAAATTAAGAAGTGAATAACAGTTTGACTTGTAGAAATTATGAAAATATCGGTAGTTCAGTAGTGAAAATCACTAATTTGCTAGTGAAAATTATAGTAGTAAATTTATTAGTGAGAATTCACTAATTTGTTATTTAAATACACTGATTATGAAGTGAATACTGCTTCACTAACGTAATTAATTAAATTTTCACTAATTCATATTAAGAGAGTAGTCAGTTCAAAATTTGGAACTAGCTAATGGTCCATTTTACCCCCTCTGAAAAATTTGAAAAAATTACAGAATTTTTATTTCTTTATTCAGAATTAATTATCAGCCCATGACACACTTCTATGACTAAGTTTTGTAAATAATGAATGCACCCTCAGTTCAAAAAAAAATTTTATTTCTTTTACAAAATATTCACAAATTAAAAATCATATTTAAAAATTTTCCCGCTCTGCTAATTCAAACTCCCTATTTTTCTCACCACCTCAAACTTTTTCTTTACCAAAAAAAATTCATTTAACTCCAAAATTATCAAACTTAATTCCTTTCCAAATTAAATTTCATTTTCATTTATGTCCTAAAAAAAAACTTTTTTCCATTACAAAAAACTTAAACTTTTAATTTGTTCCTACAAGTGACCATTAACAAACTTTGACAAAAAAAAAAAAAAGAAACTTCAGGAAACTTAAATAAATTAAAAAGTTTGAAAGTTACTCATCCCTAAAATTAAATTCACGTGATTAAATAAATGCAAGGCGAAGTAAAAAAAGTAATAAATAAATGAATAAAAAAAAAATCTTAAACTTAAATAGATCAACAAGTGAAGTTTAAAACTTTCCCAAGCTTCGCAAGCTCCAATAATCTACAACACCTGATCGTAAACTTTAACAACTTTCTTATACACGTAATAGTAGTAGTGAAAAGTTTAAGCGGTGAGAACAACCGCTCGGTACAAGCAAGGGCCTTGTAAGTTTGTTTGACGTAGACCTGGCCAAATTACCCCGACGATTTTCTTACCCATTGGATTGGGTGATGTGTGATGTCTCGAATGTAATTCACGCCTGAATTCAACATCGAGTGATAATCTTACTCTCGAAGACTCGACAGTATCGATAATTAATGGAGTCTCGTGTGCTAGGCATGACCAGGCAAGATGTGCGCTCTCGAGGCCGTAATTTTTCAACTCCTTGCAATTTTCGATGCACGGGTAATCGTATAATGTAGTTCGGAGTTGGTCCATAACTCGCGATGCAACTTGCCGTGTACCTGTTGAGTATCCGGCTGTTGCTAATTGTCGGCGCATGGAAGCTTCCACATCGAGCGACACTGTGAGCCCTCGTTCCTCGGCTAATGCTGACTCAGCCCCGGATAAGATTTCCACCGCCTCGTGCTTTCGAGATGATTGGATGCTGTCAGCGATCCGCCAGGATAACTGGAATATTTTTATCGTGGGTTTTAGTGTTTTTTTCGGGGAAAATGATAAGATAGATTGAAAGCTCGGCCATTTTTGGAATCAGGAGGAAAAATTACATGGAAATATACCCGAGCTTTCGGATTTCTGCAAGCTTTTATGACGGAGCTTTTAATAAAATGAAAAGTTTTATCAAAAGTAGTTGTAAGGGTAAAATTATTTATTATATAAATTTTGTAGTTTGAGCTTTGTAAGAAGCTTTCAAGAGCTTTTAGACGAGAGCGTGCGGATAGAGCTTTAATTTCTAGCTCTGTTAATTTATTTAGAGAAACTGCGATATCATTTTTTGTAAATTTTTTAAGACGTGAAGGAGCTTTGTCACTCAAGCTTTCAGTCGCAAGCTCTGAGCTTTAATAAATTATATGAATTGGAACTGAGGTAAACATTTATTTCAGGTGGTTTATCAGAAAATATATTTGCAAAATTTATGGCGATATCGAGTGAGCTTTCAAACACTTGAAATATGACAGCTGCTTGCAAGCTCATTCATTTCTGTGCTCCGCGACATTATTCCAACAGAAAAATGCCCGAGCTTTTATATTTACTCGAGCTCTTACTTCTAAAGCTTTTCAAAAACTAAATTTGTAAAATTTTTAAAATATCTAAATAAATTATTTTCCATATTAATTGAGCTCCCGAGTAAATAATCTATGAAAGCTTCTCGCAAGCTCATTAACTTCTGTGTTCTTTAACATTATTCTAATAGAATAATACCCGAGCTTTTACATTTACTCGAGCTTTTACTTCTACAGCTTTTCAAACACTAAATTTGTAAAATTTTGTCAAATATCTAAAAAAATTCCCTGTAATATTTATTGAGCTTTTGAGCACTTAAATTATGAAAGCTTCTTGCAAGCTCAGTAATTTCTGCACTCCGTAACCTTATTCCCGTAGGAAAATGCCTGAGCTTTCATATTTACTCGAGCTTTTACCTCCAGAGCTTTTCATAAACTAAATTCTTAAAATTTCAAAAAATATCAAAAAAAATTATTAGTAAAATTAATTGAGCTTTTGATCTGTGAAAATATGAAAGCTCCCGCAAGCTCAGTCATTTCTGTACTCCCCGATCTCAATCTAATCGATAACTACCTCGAAAAAACGAAAAACTAATCGAGCTTTTACATTTACTTACACTCTAAACGTTTCTTTTACATCAATTCTAAATGACAACTGATACATAATCTACGTAAAGCTCTTTCAGAAAATTGCTTTTCTCAATCGCTTTATCGTCTATCGTGCCGCGTAAAAAAAGCCTCAAAGCACCTGAAAAGCTTCATCTAATGCAATTACTTTGATAAATAATAACTCACAACGATAACAGAAAAGAGGATTTTGGCTTTTAGATCCGTGGCTTCTTTGAGTGGCTCCAAAGCGTCTAGAGCATCAAGAGTATGTAAATGTGCTTGCGCGTACAACGCTGCGTATTTATCCCTCAGTTGTTCCGTAGTCATTGTGACCGCATGAGCTTTTTTATTCCCATCGTAGTAATTATTATTATTACTGTAAATTTCTCCAGGTAACCCAGCAAAGTAGGGGCAATGTGGTTCGGGGCTGTAGCTGTCGTCAGTGTGATACCCAGCGCTACTAGACTCAGCCACGTCGTATTTTTCATCCTCGGCAGCGAGAAAATCGCAGGACCAATCAGACCTCTGTGGGTTTTTATTTTGAATGATTTAAAAATTTAATTGGCGGGTTTTTTAAATAAAATTGTTGGTATGGAAATTTACCGAGTCGTGAGTTTTTTTCATCATCTCCAGCACGATCCCGCAAGCTCGGGAAAATTGTAACAGTCGGGCTGCCAGAGATGGCTGCTCTTTGGTCGCATTATCAGCACAAACACCAGCACTGGCACCGGCTGAGTTGTAGAGGGTGTGAGTTGAGCTCGAACGTATTTCGATGTTATTTTCCCCAGTGAATTTCCTTAAAGATGTCCACTGACGCAGAGCTTCTTTGTCCTGTTCGACTCGACGTAACAATTCGGTAGATAACTCTGTCAAGTTACGCCCGTTGGCCTTCTCTAGGGTATTCAGTAGACTCTGATTATCAATGAGACGTTGTTGAACCTCGCTGTATTTCAATGACAAAAGTCGCTGATGCGAAGCAGATTTAAGTCCATGGGGATCGCCTGATAAAATTTTAGATTTTGTTACTGAGAAAATATTTTATCAAGTGGATCTTATCTATAAATGTGGGGGCAAAAATATTTTGAGAGTTTATAGAAAAGTTGGGGTAAGTTGGTCCGAGTGGGACCATTTTAGAATTTTTTTTTTTGAGTTTTGATGAAAATTTTTGGCTGACCTTCAAAATCAAAATTTCTTTGAAACTATGGCAGTTACAAAAATTATGAAAGAATACTTTTTTGTAGAAAATTTGATTTCCTACAAAAAAATATTCTGTGAATTTTTTCGTAAAGTTGAAAATTTGGAAGTTAGAGTGGTTTAAAGTTTGAAAAATTTTTTTGATAATATTGATCAAAATTTTGTATTGACTTTTAAAATCAAAATATCTTCGAAACTATGGCAGTTACGAAAATTATGAAAGAATACTTTTTTGTAGAAAATTTAATTTCCTACAAAAAAGTATTTTGTAAATTTTTTTGAAAAGTTTGAAATTTGAAAGTTACAGAGGTTTAAAGTTTGAAAAATTTTTTTGATAATATTGATCAAAATTTTGTATTGACTTTTAAAATCAAAATATCTTCGAAACTATGGGAGTTACAAAAATTATGAAAGAATACTTTTTTGTAGAAAATTTAATTTCCTACAAAAAAGTATTCTTTAAATTTTTTTGTAAAGTTGAAAATTTGGAAGTTACAGTAAATTAAAGTTCGAAAAATTTTTTTGATAATATCGATCAAAATTTTTCACTGACTTTTAAAATCAAAATAACTTCGAAACTATGGCAGTTACAAAAATTATCAAAAAATCCTTTTTTGTAGAAAATTTAATTTCCTACAAAAAAGTATTCTTTAAAAATTTCCATAAAATGAATAGTTTAAAAGTTACAGCTCTATATAGACAATAATTATAAATACTTGTCATTTCCAAAAAAAAAAAATATATATATACATACAGACTCGGATCTACGTTAATTATTCAGGCTCGTAAAAATTTTTTAAGTGTAGATGGTTAAATGACTCTTTTCAAGATTAATTAGATCTTAATGAGCTCTGGGAGATTATTTGTCGCCTTTATTAGCTGGGGAGAAAACTACTTTTTTGACTTCACCGACTGATTACCCGACAACTAATAGCCCTACATTTTTTTCAATCCTTCAAAAACCTTAGAATCGTCTCCTAAATTTTTTCTAATCAAATTTTCAAATTACAAATTTTTTTTCCCTAATCCTTCAGCTTCCCAGCTCGCAACTCGTCCAAATCATGTCCCGTAGCTTCCATCGCTGTCAAACCCATCGAGAAATCTCCAGTCTACCCACCCCCACTTCCAAAACCCCCGAGAAAAATTTTCCCCGCCCCCCATAGGCTCCGAAACCCAAAAATCAAATTTTGGAAACCTGCTTTTTATTACACTGACCCAATTTACCCATGCCAATAAATTTGAAAAAAATTTTGACAGCCCAACTACGAAAGTAGATACCCAGAGCAAGAAAATAAATTTTTAATTTTTAATCTGCGATTTTTTTTGACCGAGTTATCGAAGTTTTGGTCTTGGGCGAAATTCAAAAGTTTGTAATTTCCCGCGCGTTGTAAATTTTTAATAATTTTAATGCATAGTAAAGCTCACAGTAACTCACCTTTCGACCTTCTGGAAGCATCTTTACCAAAATTATCAATCTTATGGAGTGCAAGTTTGTAAGCGTCGATCATAGTTTCAAGTTCATCCTTCAATTTAGCTGTTAGCGGTAAAAGTTTAGTATCCTGCTGATGTCCAGATCGTTTATCCTCACTGGTAATTTGGCAGGGTATCGGCCCGTGTTTTCCCAACCCTTCAATCGTTTCGTCTAGAGCTTTTTTACGATTAACTAAAAGCTTGCGCGTATTAGGATAAACATGGGAAATATATGTGATAAGTTTTGTCCAAATTTTAATGCGCTGTTGATCTTGACAGACGGAAATAAGATGAACTACTTTCCAGAGTAGTTGTTCGACCCTCAGTAAACGTGACAATTCATCTTGTTGTATTTCTCTGTTATTATTATTGTTATTGTTATTGTTGAGACCAAGTTCAGGCAACCGGGAATACAAAGCTTCTAGAAGCGATAAACTTCGTGGGAGAGTTTCGATCACCAAGTCCACGGGAAAGTCTGTTAATGTTGATGCTAAAGTGCATCTTGGTAGTTTTGTTAGAAAATTTGCCGCCTCGCGGTACTGACGTCCTTCGTACAATCTTAACAATCTGTAATTATTATTATTATTGTTATGTAATTAATTAAAATAGATAAAAAAATTTTTTGAATGTGACTTCTCAGCTGTCGATCTTTTTTATTTTTTCCTATCAATATTCTTATAAAATGGTTACTATAGAAATTTTCCTTATCAAATTCCCTGTAAAATGAGCACCCACACGGATATTTTATCATCAATTATTTTAATTACCAATTAATTGCTTAATTAACCGTCTTATTGAAATTTCATGAAGTAAAAATTTTTCTCCTCAAATTAAGTAGAATTTTCGATTTCTACACTCAGAAAATTAAATGATTGCAGTTACTATCTATTTATGTTAAAATTTTTTACCATCAACCCGATGGTAGTGACAACTATCTGGATGATTGTATAAATCATATTTATGGTAACTGTTACAATCATGTATGTTAATTAGAGATAGTTACAGTTATCATTTTAAATAGTTTTATTTACGATCTAGATGGTTACAGTTACCATCAGAAATTGTAGTAGTTACCATTAAAGATGATTAAAGTTACCATCTAAGACAAGTAGACTTTAAACATCAAATTATGGATTTAAATAATTGTAAAAAATAAATAATTGTCATTTTTTTGTAAAAATTTTATAAATAAAATTTAAGTATGTTTGTCATCATATTTGTAATCAAAAATTTATAATTTTGCACCAGTACTTGAAAATTATTGAATTTTTGATCAATTTTTTTTATAGCATTTAATAATTTTTTTTTTTTTCTTTATCAGTGTTTTTATCAGTGATAAATTATCACTATCCTTGATAGGAAACATTATTATCCTGATGGTAAATATTACCATCCTGATAGTAGCTGTAATCATCTTAATGGTTACTGTTATCATCCTGATGGTAACTGTTACTATAAAAAATGGTAACTGCAATTATAACAAATTGTAGCACTAACCATCTTTACACTGAAAAATTTTTTAATCATCCTAGATGATTGCAGCTACAAATTTAGTATGATAACTCCAATCATTTATTTTTCTCCGTGTAGGTAAAATTCCGCGTTGATCGAGTACCAACATCGATATTTCTAAAATTCATAATTATTAATTAATTAAATCATTAATTAACAATTTTTTAACATCTCAAAAATTTCTACTTCAAATATACTGTTGTGGGTACTCATTTTACTCAGCATTACATTCTGGACACCTTACAATTATTAATTTTTCAAAAAATTTAAATTAATAAAAAAAAATTAATTTTTGAACGTTTTTTTTTTCTATCGCAAATATATCGATGTGGGTACTCAAACTTCATGAAATCACCCAACTAACACAGCCATACCATTATTATTATTGTTATTAATAATATTGTTACAATAATAATAATAATTATTATTATTATTGTTATGTAATTAATTAAAATGGATAAAAAAAATTTTTGAAGCTATAGGGAAATTTCTGAGGTGATTTCCTGTAGTTTGAGTACCCACATCGATATAATTGGATCGCATGAATAAATTCATTGTTTGTATGTACGTATCATTGATTGTATGACTAGATTAATTTTTAGTAATTTTAATGGTACAGCTGTGTTAGTTGGGTGATTTCATGAAGTTTGAGTACCCACATCGATATGTTTGAATCGCATGAATAAATTCATTGTTTGTATGTACGTATCATTGATTGTATGACTAGATTAATTTTTTGTAACTTTAATGGTGTGGCTGTGTTAGTTGGGTGATTTCATGAAGTTTGAGTACCCACATCGATATGTTTGAATCGCATGAGAAAATTCATTGTTTGTGTGTACGTATCATTGATTGTATGACTAGATTAATTTTTTGGTGACATTAATGGTATGGCTGTGTTAGTTGAGTGATTTCATGAAGTTTGAGTACCCACATCGATATATTTGCGATAGAAAAAAAAACGTTCAAAAATTAATTTTTTTTGATTAATTTGAAATTTTGAAAAATTAATATTTGAAAGGTGTCCAGAAAGTAATGCTGAGTAAAATGAGTATCCACAACAGTATATTTGAAGTAGAAATTTTTGAGATGTTAAAAAATTGTTAATTAATGATTTAATTAATTAATAATTATGATTTTTAAAAATATCGATGTTGGTACTCAATCAACGCGGAATTTAACTTAGAAATCGAAAATTCTACTTAATTTGAGTAGAAAAATTTTTACTTCATGAAATTTCAATAAGACGGTTAATTAAGCAATTAATTGGTAATTAAAATAATTAATGATAAAATATCCGTGTGGGTACTCATTTTACAGGGAATTTGATAAGGAAACTTTCTATAGTAACCATCTTATAAAAATATTGATAAGAAAAAATAAAAAAGATCGACAGCTGAGAAGTGACATTCATAAAATATTTTTCCTTTAATAATTAAAGGGATTGATAATTAAATTAACATATTAAATCGTTAAATTATACTTTATATATATATATCAAATGTTCTAAACTGCAATATATCGTGACATACGTGCTTAGCATATTTGTGTAAAAGACAATTTAGTGGGTAACTGTGTTTTCGTGTGTTTAAAATTAATCTCATGTACCCGTAAGCATCATCCCCAAACAATTTGCATAGGAAATGAGCGTGTAAAACCCTCTGCGATCGCCAATTTATAACATCTGATTAAACAACAACCTTTCGAATTAATTTAACATAACACGATTCGCTTTATAAAAAAGACAAACATACAAACTAATTCATACCAATAAATTCAAACGTAATCATTGTCACTGAAAAATTCACGATTTACTTTACTTTAATAATTTTAAGATTATATATATTCTTCATTCAAAAAAATTGCACTTGGTGCTGAAATTTTGATTTTGGCGGCTAAAAATCACATTTTCTTAAGTCAAAAATCAAAAAATTTTTTCTTGAACTAAGAAATTTTTGGTCAAAGTTCATTTTTCTTGGATCAAGTGGAGCTCCTTCTTTACTTGTTCCAAGAAAAAAATTCTTGATATAAGAAATTTAAGAATTCAAGTTTAAAAAATTACTGATTCAAGAAATCTGTATTTTCTTCTGTTCTGGATTCAAGAAAAAATTATTTTTGATCCAAGAAAACTGCACTTGGTTAAAAATTTTGATTTTATCCACTGAATTGTATTTTCTTGGATCAAATATCAAATAAAAATTCTTGAATCAAGAATATAAATTTCTACGAAGAAATTTTCTTGAACTAAGAATTTTTTTGAAACTGATTTTCTTGGATCAAGTTCATTTTCTTCTGTACTGGATTCTAGAAAAATTTAATCTTGATCCAAGAAAACTGTCCTTGGTTCAAAAAATGAATTTTCTTTATTACCAATAATATTTTCTCAGATCAGTCACAAAAAATTCTTGAATCAAGAATATAAATTTCTATGAAGAACTTTTCTTGAACTAAGAATTTTTTTTGAAACTGATTTTCTTAGATCAAGTTCATTTTCTTCTATTCTGGATTCAAAAAAAAATTATTCTTGATCCAAGAATACTGTCCTTGGTTCAAAAAATGAATTTTCTTTATTGCCAATAATATTTTCTCAGATCAATCACAAAAAAATTCTTGAATCAAGAATATAAATTTTCACTGATAAATTTTCTTGAACTAAGAAATTTTTTCGAAACTAATTTTCTTAGATCAAGTTCATTTTGTTCTATTCTGGATTCAAGAAAAAATTATTCTTGATTCAAGAAAACTGTTTTTGGTTCAAAAAATGGATTTTCTTTATTGCCAATAATATTTTCTTAGATCAATCACAAAAAAATTCTTGAATCAAGAAAATAAATTTCTACGAAGAAATTTTCTTGACCTAAGAATTTTTTGAAACTAATTTTCTTGGATCAAGTTTATTTTCTTCTATTCTGGATTTCAGAAAAAATTATTCTCGATCCAAGAAAACTGTACTTGGTTCAAAAAATGAATTTTCTTTATTGCCAATAATATTTTCTCAGATCAATCACAAAAAATTCTTGGGTCAAAAATATCAATTTTCACTGATAAATTTTCTTGAACTAAGAAAATTTTTTTTTACACAAAAATAAAATAATTATCACAATCCAAACCTTCTTAACGCGACCCGCGGATTAGTAACTTGAAGATCATCACCAATAACCGCGTTATCGAATCCCCAGTATCTCGTCCCCCTGATATTTATTTTATCCGTTGATTTATTTGTCCAAACAAGTCGTTGCAAACAAGGATTCCTCGATCGCTCGGGTCTTATTTTTTCACACGAATTAATAAAACCCGTCGTGGTTCTTTTGCTCATTTTTTATAAAATTAAATAAACCGAATAAATAATCGAGTGAAATAAAATAAAATAAAAGTAAACAACATTTTAATTTAAAATAAAGTGACACCGCAGTAACGAGTAGGCCGTAGTACAACTCAAGACTGGCGAATCCATCGTGAGTTACCGTACACTTGAGAAAGTTATTACACTTTGTTGTATTGCCATACGTTAAGAGAGAAAGAAAAAGAAATTTTTCGCTTTATCGCCGATCGCGAGACTCATTCGCGAGCCGCGAGACCTCATTGCAAACTCGCTAACCGACACGATATATATTTTATGCTGTATATTCTTGTAGATCATCTTCATTTATTGTACTCGCGGTTGATAAAAAAAATTATTAATAGCCAGAGATTTGCGGGGACAATTTATTTATGATCTTGGGGTGAAATGGGCAGGGCTAAAATTTTCCGAGTGCTTTCCACGTGCGTGGAAATGAAGGGAATTGATTATTTTTCAGCAAAAAAAAAATATATAAAAATATATGGGAAAAAAATTTCTAATTTTTGTAATGGAGACTTAGAATTAAGATAATGACTAAACTATCGAAGATAGGGGAAAAATGGACAGGACCGAATTTGTAGAGGATTAAATTTGGAACAAAAAAGTATTCTATGAATTTTTACGAAATCTTGATAGTTTGAAAGTTATGACCACTTAAAAAATTTATAAGGATATATTTATATATATATGTGTATATATGAACTATTTGCCTGGAGGATATATAACAACAATAGTAATTTAAAGAGAAATCAGTGAGAAAAATCTTAATTTGTAAGATAAACAAGATTTCCTTCAGAAAGCGGAAGAAAATTAAAATGATGATACTTAAGTTATTTTTCTAATAACAATGATGATAATCATGACCTAGTGACCCGCATACCGATCTTCTTCTAAGGATGTTGATCTCTTTAACCGGGCTCTTTGAAATACAATAAGCTTACACATGGATATATAGATTGTATTCATATATAGAAATTTTACAGAGGAAAAATAAAATTCTATTTTTGGAAAAATTTTCTTTAGAAAAGATTCGTTGTTTGTAAAATATGGGGCAGGTTGGTCAGCCTACAGTGGGCTACAAATGTTTGGAAAAATTTTTCTAATCGACCGACAAATTGCTGACTTATTACTCGAGAATAATTTCGACCTTTTCCGGAAGTTCTATAAGAAATTTTCGTAATTGACTGACGTTTTACTGAACGTAATGATGGCCGGTAAACATTGCCGTCTGACCAACAGCTCGACCTTTAACCTCAGAGAAATCCACCGGAGTCAAAAAAATATTTTTTTCCATTTATTCAAACTCGAAAACTCGAAAATTTCAATTAGCGCAGACTTAAAAATTTTTCATTTTTTACGAAAACTCTAAAATTTTCCCTTTACTCCAATGATCCAAAAAAAATTATTTGAAAAAATTGCACCTGTAGTTTATTAAATTTTCTACATGTGCATATTTTTTTTTAATTTTTTTTTTAAATTAAGTCGTTCAAACAAAAATTCCAAAATTTTTAACTGTCTGCTAACTTCAGGATCATGTTTTATTTGGCACAGTCTAATATATATACAAAACATATATATATATATATATATATATTTAAAAATTTTCCATTTTTTACAAAAACTGAAATTTTCCCCCTACTCCAATGACCAACTCACCCCTTTTGAAAAAAAAAAAATTTCCATACGAGACCGAAAAAAAATCCGATTTTATTATGATACTGAAGTTAGCTGACGTCCAATAATTTTTGGATTTTTTTTTAAACAATAAATGAATAAAAAAAAAATATTTGAAAAAATTGCACCTGTAGTTTATTAAATTTTCTACATGTGCATATTTTAAAAAAAATTTTTTTTTTTAATTAAGTCGTTCAAACAAAAATTCCAAAATTTTTAACTGCCTGCTAACTTCAGGATCATATTTTATTTGGCACAGTCTAATATATATACAAAACATATATATATATATTTAAAAATTTTCCATTTTTTACAAAAGTTCTAAAACGGACCCCCTACTTGTGACCAACTTACCCCCTTTAAAAAAGTAATTTTCGTACGAGACCGAAAAAAAATCCGATTTTATTTGGAACAGTCTAATATATATACAAAACATATATATTAGGATGTTTAAAAAAAAAAAAACAATTGTTTTTTTTTTAATTTGTCAGCTCATAAACCAATCAACAGATTTTTATGCACAACAAATGATTTTGTAGGAAATTGAACGCTCTACAAAAAAAGTCTCTTATCATTTTTTGATAAATCCCACTGTTCAAAAGTTATTTAAGTTTCAAGTCAAATTTATAGTAAATTTTGAGAACTTTTCACTTTTCCGGTGAAACTATCAGTCTTATCAAAAAATATCATAGAATTTTTTTTGTAGATAATTTTATTCCTTACAAATTATTATAAATAAAGTTTTTCGAAATTCTGCGTTATTTTCAAGTTATTTCCATTTCAATGTCAAGCTCTTAAAAAAATAGATTTTTAATTAATTTTAAAAGCTTGACATTGAAATGAAAATAAATTAAAAACAATGCGGAATTTCGAAAAATTTTATTGGTAATAATTTGTAAGGAATAAAATTACCTACAAAAAAGTTTCTATGACATTTTGTAATAAGACTGATAGTTTCGCCGGAAAAGTGAAAAGTTCTCAAAATTTACTATAAATTTGACTTGAAGCTTAAATAACTTTTGAACAGTGGGATTTATCAAAAAATGATAAGAGACTTTTTTTGTAGAGCGTTCAATTTCCTACAAAATCATTTGTTGTGCATAAAAATCCGTTGATTGGTTTATGAGCTGGAAAATTCTAAAAAAAAAAAAAATTTTTTTTACCGTGTTATTTAAATGGAAAATAGAAAAATGGATTGAGGAAAACTTTAATATCATTATTAAGAGCTCGGATTGCCACCAAAATTTTTATTTTAGGTATACTTTCAATTTTTGAATACCAAAAAAAAATTTGTTTTTTCTGAAACACCCTAATATATATATATATATATATATATATATATATATATATATATATATATATATATATATATATATAAATATATATTTAAAAATTTTCCATTTTTTACAAGAGTTCTAAAACGGACCCCCTTCTCCAATGACCAACTTACCCCTTTTACAAAAAGTAATTTTCGTACGAGACCGAAAAAAAATCCGATTTTATTTGGCACAGTCTAATATATATACAAAACATATATATATATATATTTATTTAAAAATTTTCCATTTTTTACAAAAATTCTAAAACGGACCCCCTACTCGTGACCAACTTACCCCCTTTAAAAAAGTAATTTTCGTACGAGACCGAAAAAAAATCCGATTTTATTTGGCACAGTCTAATATATATACAAAACATATATATATATTTAAAAATTTTACACGTTCATCGACCCATGCGACTGAACACGCAACTTATCGCGTCTATATTGCATTTTCTTTCTCTTTTCCTTAAAATATCTTTCTCACTTCACTTCAGTTCTATGCTCTCTAGACTACTCAGGGTTTCTGCCCTACGGGAACGGCAATTATCTTTACCGCTTCGTGGTGCGATAACGTATATAGATATACATATATGTGTATATATTTAAATACATTTCTATATATATATATATATAGGTATTGGTTTAAGCGGGAAAATGTGTGGGTGGCTAAGAAGCAGTAACTTTAGAGTCATTTGAGGATGCCAGAGGCTGTCATGCTAGTGCAGATCTCCCGGGAATTCTATGGGATAATACACTATTCATTTAACCACCTGCTTTTATTTATATATTAAATATTAAATACTAAATATAATATTAATTCAATCGAGTAAAGTGCTTTTGTTATCTTGTACGTTCGTTTATTTTATTAAAAATTTCCTTTGATTTCTTTTTTCTGGAAATTTCACTTCGCTCTGAGCGTTTGCGATGAATAATATAAAACTTTTGTTATTTCGGCCATAACTAACTTGTGTGTTAAGTAATTATCAAGCAATTAAGGCTTTATAATTATATATTTAGTAAGTAATTAATAATTTTTGATTAGTTTGTTTTCGCTAACGAGTTACGATGGAAACTGGATTTTTACTTTGGAGGCTTGTAACTTTTATGGGGTTCGTTTTATGGCCGAAGGTTGTGAGGACTTTTTTTTGGGAAATTTAACTGGCTACAAAAAAGCTCCAGTGACATTTTTTTTTATCTTTCATAGTTTACGAGATATTTTTGATTTTTTATAAAAAAAACTCAGTTTTGACTTGGGGAAATTTTTTTTGGTAAAAAAAATTAAAATTTGGAAAATTTGGGATCTGGGGGTCGAATTTTTGGTATTTTATGAATTTTTGAGTTCGTACAAAATTAATTAAAAATTCTTTTTGATTAATTACAAAAAAACTGACAATTGGACATTTCTTTTGTTTTTGTAAAATAATAATTTTTTTTATTTAAAGTATCGACAGTAAATGATGGAGACTTTTTTTTGGGAAATTTTACTGGCTACAAAAAAGCTCCAGTGACATTTTTTTTTATCTTTCATAGTTTACGAGATATTTTTGATTTTTTATAAAAAAAAACTTAGTTTTGACTTGGGGAAATTTTTTTTGGTAAAAAAAATTGAAATTTGGAAATTTTGGGATCTGGGGGTCGAATTTTTGGCATTTTATAAATTTTTGAGTTCGTACAAAATTAATTAAAATTTTTTTTTTATTAATTACAAAAAAACTGATAATTGGACTTTTTTTTGTTTTTGTAAAATATTTTTTTTTTTTTATTTAAAGTATCGACAGTAAATGATGAGGACATTTTTTTTGGGAAATTTCACTGGCTACAAAAAAGGTCCAGTGACATTTTTTTTTATCTTTCATAGTTTACGAGATATTTTTGATTTTTTACAACAAAAATTCAATTTTAACTTTTGGAAATTTTTTTTGGTAAAAAAAATTAAAATTTGGAAATTTTAGGATCTGGGGGTCGAATTTAGGGACCTTATAAATTTTTGAGTTCGTACAAAATTAATTAAAAATTTTATTTTAATTAATTAAAAAAACCTGATAATTGGACATTTTTTTTGTTTTTGTAAAATATTAATTTTTTTTTATTCAAAGTATCGACAGTAAATGATGAGGACTTTTTTTTGGGAAATTTTACTGGCTACAAAAAAGCTCCAGTGACATTTTTTTTTTCTTTCATAGTTTGCGAGATATTTTTGATTTTTTATAAAAAAAATTAAAATTTGGAAGTTTTGGGATCTGGGGGTCGAATTATTGGTATTTTATAAATTTTTGAGTTCATAAAAAATTAATAATTTTTTTTTTTTAATTAATTACAAAAAAAACTGATAATTGGACATTTTTTGTAAACTAATATTTTTTTTTTATTTAAAGTATCGACAGTAAATGAAGACCTGACTATTTTTGATTTGGCTAATTATTTTACAGTAGCAATAATTTTTTTTTCTATTTAATTGACACCTTTTTGCGGTGTTTTATAATTGGGATTACTCATCGATAGAGGATTATTTTAAATTGATACTCGAGTTCCAATAGATAAATAATTGAAAATTTATTTTCATTACTTACCCGTGAAAATAATTTATCTCCATTTATAAAAATCTACCCCATATAAAATTTTTTTCTCCCGTCTCATTTCACCCCGTTCTATAATCTAATCATCTAAACATTATCTCTCAATGACGTTCATTACCAAAAAAAAAAAAACCTTAATCAGGATTCGAACCCTCGACCCTAAATTTTTTACCCACCCCCATTTTTCCAATCCCTCAATCAGTCTCTCAATTTACTTCTAAAAACCAGACTAAAAAAAAAAATTAGAAAATACCCAGAGCGGGATTCGAACCGGCGACTTCAGATCCGCGTTCCCAGTCCGGCAAAATCTTCCATTTTCTCTTAAACTTTTTCTAATTAACCTGAACTCGAACAATAAATAATAATTTCCGGCGAAAACAATAGACCAGTCTCATAAATTTTATTAAAAAAAAAAAAAAAAAAAAAAAAAACGATAGCCAATAAATCTTGCGGACAATTTAATCGCCCGTATCTAGTCTCCAGTAAATAAAGTCTTGACAGAGGTTAACTTAAAGGTTTAACGTCTTTTATAAACCCACATCTGGGTAAATGATTATGCCGACTGTCACCAAAAAGTATCAATACGCGTCAGCCATCTATATATATCTATATATGTAGAGTTTAAGTAAAAGGGGGCTGGCGGATGCTCACTAAAGAGCGGGGAGGGCAAAAGAATGAGGACTTTTTTTTCAGACTAGATGTTGCCGTGGACGTTGTTGGACGTTATGAGCCTACGAGTTCACCTCTACTATACTAGTCTACCCTGTTCTGCTCTCGCTTTTCCTGTGATCGATAGCCGCGGGTATATAACACCCTGCAACAACTTTCTACCCTCTTCCTCTCGGCCCTCTTTACTTCATTCCCTTTCTCTTCTCCTCTTTGCTTTCACGACTACTACGATATTTTATGTGTTGGTCATATATATATGACCATATATATGAAGTTGAACAGAAGGTTGATATTGGGTGCAAGAGGTTAAAGAGGCTCAATATATTTATTACTCATTATTTGTTAATTATTATTTATGTAGGGGTGGGGGTATATATTTATTAGGGTGATCCAAAAAATAACAAATTTTTTTTTTTCTCGCAAACAGGTTCAAAAGTTTCATTTAGATAAAAAAAGACGCCTGTGAAAATTAGAGCTCTTAATATTAACATTAAGAGGTTCGTCGCACTTTTCTATTTTCCATAAGAATAACATGGAAAAAATTTTTTTTACGTCTTCTGATTTTTATAAGTAGCTAACGATGCGTCATAGGAATAATTGGCGGGCATGTTTTTGTAGGGAATTGAATGCTCTACAAAAAAAGATTCTTATCATTTTTTGAGGAATCTATTTGTTCAAAAGTTATTTGAGGTTGAAGTCGAATTCATATTAAATTTTGAGATTTTCTTACTTTTCCGGCGAAACTATCAGACCTATTACAAAATATCATTGAACCTTTTTTGTAGACAATTTTATTCCCTAGAAGTTGTTACGAATAAAGTTTTTTCGAATTCCGCATTGTTTTCTAGTTATTTTTATTTTAATGACATGCTCATAAAAAAAATAGTCTTCTGATCGATTTTAAGAGCTTGACATTAAAATAAAAATAACTAGAAAACAATGCGGAATTCGAAAAAACTTTATTAGAAATAACTTCTAGGGAATAAAATTGTCTACAAAAAAGGTCCAATGATATTTTGTAATAGGTCTGATAGTTTCGCCGGAAAAGTAAGAAAATCTCAAAATTTAATATGAATCCGACTTCAACCTCAAATAACTTTTGAACAAATAGATTCCTCAAAAAATGATAAGAATCTTTTTTTGTAGAGCATTCAATTCCCTACAAAAAGATGCCTGCCAATTATTCCTATGACGCATCGTTAGCTACTTATAAAAATCAGAAGACGTAAAAAAAATTTTTCCCCTGTTATTCTTATGGAAAATAGAAAAGTGCGATGAGGAAACTCTTAATGTTAATATTAAGAGCTCTAATTTTCACAGGCGTCTTTTTTGATCTATATGAAACTTTTGAACCTGCTTGAGAGAAAAAAAAAAAATTTGTTATTTTTTGGATCACCCTAATATTTATTATAAACATCAACTGTAAACTTGATATTTTTAGTGCATCTCGATCTGACTAAAAAATAAAGTTAAAACAATTGAATTCAGAGGCAATCTATTACGTGACCTCCGCATCCATAAAAAAAAATGACCCCGGAATTTCGAGTCATTTTATTTCCGGCATATCCATTAACCATTTATACGACATATCCTAAAAATAAATTCAATCATATTTATCATTCCCCATTTTATTACTTCCTCATTCTTATTCAGCAAAATGATGCAAACTGTCCGTGTATCATATATCAGAACTATCGCATATATTAATCTTATCACGTAATAAAGTCTCAATTATCGATAGATTTTAACTTTTTCTTATATAAATATTTAATACATGAAAGCAAAACCTAAACAAACTAAACCACTTGTTTTTGGATCTTGTATCATTTGTTCTTGTCATTTTGTTTCCCCTTAATTCCATCGTATCTACCCTTATATATATCTATATACATACATATATAATGTAAAAGTTACTGGTAGAGGTCGTAAAAAAAAATTAAGGATATTCCCTCGCGGCTGTTCCTCTTAAAAACGTCAAAAGTCAAAGTTAAATCTGTCTAAATCTTTAAATTTACTCTCTTGAGTGTATAACAAGTTATAATTGGTTTAGCTGATTATTATCCGGCTTTATTATATAAGTATATATAATAAAAATCATAAGGGATCATACTTTTAATAATCACTCCCCTCAGTTTGTTCGGAGGCTGTAAGTTTCTGCAAATAGTAAATTTGTGGACGGCCAAATTTCGACTTGGATATGTAGGATAAGATTTCATCAAGATTTGAAACCATAAAAACCGATTCTAAGTATTTTTCGAACGATTTTTGATCCGCGCGGAAGGAACCCTTTTGTAAAATTTTTAGATTTTTTGAGTGAATGAGCCGATTCGAAAAATTGATATGGCCAATGGAAGGGGTCATTGCACCATAGATTGGACACTTTACCGAACGCGATCGGTTGAGAAAATTCTGAGATATTTGATTGGCAAAAAATCAAAAAAATCAGTTTTTCTTACTTTTGGTGCCATATTTTGGAACCTATGCATTCGATTGATTTGAAATTTTACTGAGCTCTAGAGCATAGTAAAAGCTTCCAATCGCCGCATAATTTATGTAATTCCGTTCATAAGTTCCGGAGTTATCACAAGTAGAAAATTGGTCAAAAAAAGGTAGTCTTCAGATTTCTTTGACTTACTCGAAAACTATGGGTCGGATCAGTCTGAAAATTTCGTGAATTCTTTGTTATTATGTGCCCTAGTGATGCTGCAAGATTCATTTTGGATCGTCAGTTAGTTTTCGAGATATCGGTATTTGTTTATTTCCCAAATATTCGCGATTTGCGATTTTTAGAGAATTTTTTCGAAAAATAGTGACTCAAATAGACTCACAATCGAAGTAGAACCGAAATTTCACTAGTATTTTGAGATTTAATTTAAATCATCAAAAAATAAAATTAAAATTAAATGTCTTGTAATAAATCGTTTGTAATTGTCTGGATCATTTCATTTCAGTGGGTTACTAAAATTACTTTAATCAAATGGTTATCAAGCCTGGAAATATGAAACATGACTCCTATGAATAATTTATTTTGTAAACGGGAATAAATAGACCAACAAATAAATCTGAGTTAACTATCATTACAATACTCTTAAATTACATATCAGCAAAGTTTAAAAAAATCTAGATCCAAGTTCGTGACGTTTGGTATTTATCACGCTGAGGTCAATGTCTAATGACATAACGAATAATAGATATCAAGTTTCATAAACAAGATGAAGTTTTAAAATTATAAATAATTTTTTTTTGTGACTTTGTTGTTTTATCATGTCCTTGTCATTGTGTCAATACCGATCATAAAATGACATCGAGTTATTCTGCTTTCTGATTCGAAACGGGGTATAAATATCAGATACATTATCATTATTGTTCTGACAGTTTGTTTGGCTATTAGTTACTCGAAATGGATAAATTATTTTTTGTGATTCTTATTATTGGGTTGCTAGTAACCCTGAGTCATCAGAGGTGCCAACCTCACGGAGCATGGGTAAATAATTTATGTACTTAATTAATTTAACGGTAGTTATTAATCTTGACCGTTTATTTTAATTCAAATTCGTAATAATATTTATTTAAATTTCTCTTCAAAGTGTCATCCTATTGCTGGCTATGGATGTTGTGACATTCAGTGGTGGTGTTCAAACGGATGGTTCAAACAGGGATTGTGTATTTCGAACTGAAACGTCAGTGATGAATTTAAACAAAGAATGCTTTGTATTTTCAAACATTAAATAAATACGCTCTAAAACAATCAGATTTTTACATTCCGATTAAATTTTTCAAATTTTTTAAATTTACCGCCTATTTGTACCCCAACGAAAAAGTAGATCCAGATAATTTAGATAGTTTTACATAATTATCTAGATAACATTAGTTGGCATGGATAATCATCTAGATAATTTTCTATCTAGTATAGATAATTTGTATGATTAAATTTATCTAGATGACGTAGATAATTTATCAGATAATTTTTTAAGAATTATCTAGAGTATTATCTAGATACAGATACTAATCTCTACGATTTCGTAGCATACAGATAAATATCTAGACAAAAAATTCGCTTTATAAAAAATTATCTAGATACTGTAAATAATTTATTAGATCATTTTAAAATTATCTAGATACAGAATCTTATCTCTACGATTCCGTAGGGTAGAGATAAATATCTAGATAACAAATTAGCTCTATAAAAAATTATCTAGATACTGTAGATAATTCATTAGATCATTTTAAAATTATCCAGATACAGAATCTTATCTCTACGGTTCCGTAGTGCATAGATAAATATCTAGATAAAAAATTCACTCAATAAAAAAGTATCTAGATAATGTAGATAATTTAGAATAATTATCTAGATACAAAAACTTATCTCTACGGTTCAGTATTGTATAGATAAATATCTAGATAAAAAATTCCCTCTATAAAAAATTATCTAGATAATGTAGATAATTTATAAATAATTATCTAGGTACAAAAACTTATCTCTACAATTTCGCAATGTATAGATAAATATCTCGATGAAAAAAAATCACAAAAAAAATTATCTAGATAATGTAGATAAAAATATTTCAAAGTTCAAAATTAACTACCGCCTATTTTTCTCCGCCATTTTGTAGCAAACCCGCCATATTGTCATCCCACAAATTTTCGCATATCTTGAGCGAAATTTGCGTCAGAAATTTATTAAAATTACTCACGCACAGTTTGCGTCAGATTTTAAACGAAAAAAAGCTCTGTTTATATACAAAGAGGCTCAAATCATGCGAAAAAAATTTTCAATAGCTTTTTTTTCCGAAATTAGTGAAAAATCGGACAGTATTCATTAGAACCGATGAAAAATGAAATTTTCTAAAAAAAAAATTTGACATAATGAAAAGCAATCAGTGTTGAATGGACGTTATGTGTACGTTGATGTATGCAATATCTTTTGTGTTTGTGAGCTCGTAGAAGCGGTACCGGGGAGTCCACGGTCCGTCATCCGAGTTCGCGAGGGGGAGGGGCTCAGGTAGGGGGGATGTAACCGCGAGCGTGTGTGTGTATTTAATTCCCTTTTTTCTGTCTCCGTCAATCCGTTTTTATCCGTCTCCGTTGCTCACAATATAGCAACTGGAATTCTCTGCACAGCCGACTAGTTTTTCGTTAGCTCGTCGTCCCGTGAAATCTGTCACACTCCGGCCTGCCAAGCGTGTGACGTTCCCTCATCTAACGGGTGATATTTCAACATCAGTCCACATAAAAATATACGTATTATCGTTACTGCTAGATATACTCCGGGGTATATTATACATTTATGTTTATCGTTCACGATTTTAGTTTCAAATTTATTGTTTTTTTTTTAATATTCCAAATATTTTATATTTTATGGGCCATATTTTTTTTTATACATTTATGATATTGCCGTGACATCGATCGTCACAATTATCCATCATATTTATTTATATAAATCTATATACCGGATATTGCTCATATATTTATTCCAAAAAATTATTCAAAATTTATATTATCTTAAAATTGACATAACTCAAAATCTATGGGTTTTTTTGTAAAATATATGAGGAGCATTTTTGTAGAGAATTTAATTTATGACAAAAAACAACTGAGATAATTTTACCGTACATGCGATAATTTAGTGACAATTTTTAATTTCAAGATAAAAAACAGATCAATTTTTTTTATCGAGGATAAAATAGGTTCTGAAAATTTATTGATATTGAAGTATAAAATGCGTGACATAAATTTTTTAAGGCTCTAGGGTATAAAATATATAATTTGAATTTTTTTATGACGGATAAAATGGACACGTGTAAATTTATAAATAAATTTTTCTAGCTCACGATTTTCAATCCTCATTCAAACTCTACTTAAAAAAAAAAAAAAAATTTTTAATATCTAAATTTTCACCCCATTATTGCAAAGAAAAAAAAGTAATTTAAATAAATTACAATTTAAAACTCAATCTTGTAACAAAAATAATTTTTTTTATATAAATAAATAGTTATTTGTCGAGTTAAATAAAGTTGTATAAATAAATCCCGATAAGAATGAGGGAATAAAGAAAACAAATTATAAGAGTGAAATTAAAGTAAGCAGAAGGATGTTTAAGTGCATCAGTTGCAGAGATTGCCCTCCTATCTGTTTACACTCTCCTGGAACTAACGTCTGACAGCTCAAGCCTAGGGATGACGAGCGATATTCGCAAAGCCAACCAATCCAGATTCAGAACACGTTCACTCATATCTCACTCACTCACTCATTCGCTCACTCATTCGCTCACTCACTCACTCACTTACTCAGTCAGTCAGTGAGTGAGACGCTGACTCACTCAGTTGCAAGCTCGCTCGGTTACTCGCAAGCTGTCCTTATCACTCAGCTAGTGAGCTCATCCTTTGAGTCCTCTGTTAACTTGTTGTCTCTCTCAGGGAAACCAATAGACGATGGGATGTTGTGTAGATGAGTAGTAGTGTAGTAGTGTTGGTAATACAGGGTGTAGGAGCTTCTGGAGTGAACGAGCGAGGCACGAAGCACTCGGAGCTTGACAAATACGATTATCCGTCTACGGCATTGGCCGAGCTTAACCGAGAACAGCCGGGCCACCGCACACTTGACGCCTCTTACTCACACTGCTCACACACTACAAGCTCTGTCGCTCTACTCATTCACTCATACACTTATTCACTTTGTCTCTACTCTACACTATACACTCAACACTCAACCCTCATCTCAACAGAACTTACACTCGTATTGGATCTGCTCGGCTCGGATCGGCTCCGCTCTTCTCTATCACTATCGTCAGGTTTACTCTCTTGTCTTTACTTAGAGACTAACAACTCTATTCCACATTACCGAGTTGTCTAAGTCGAGTTTCATCCTGACAATGACATACATTATTTCCCCAATTTTATTTTAACCGTCGGGTTTTATCATTTTTTAACGCCTTTTTTATGTCCCGAGGCTCATAAGCTTTTATTTGAATTTTTTTATGGGAGTCATTAAAAAAAAATTTTTTTTTCGTATTAAATTTACATATTTATCTAGATAATTATCTAGATAGTGCAGATAAAAGTCTAGATACCTTTATAAATGATTATCTAGGTGATACTGGTATCTAGATAATTTACTGTGGCATCTAGATAATTATCTAGATAGTGCAGATAAAAGTCTAGATACCTTTATAAATGATTATCTAGGTGATACTGATATCTAGATAATTTATTGGGTCATCTGAGAGATGTCTAGAAAGTGCAGATAAATGTCTAGATACTTTTTAAAAAAATTATCTAGATGGTATTGGCATCGAGATAATCATCTAGAAAGTGCAGATAATAGTCTAGATTCTTTTAAAAAAAATTATCTAGATGATACTGGTATCTAGATAATTTACTGTGTCATCTAGATAATTATCTAGAAATAGCAGATAATAATCTAGATACTTATGTAAAAAATTGTCTAGATAATACTAATATCTAAATTATTTATTATGTTATCTAGATATTTATCTAAAAAGTGCAGATAATAGTCTAGATACTTTTATAAAAAATTATCTAGATGATACTAGTATCTAGATAATTTATTGTTTCATTTAGATAGTTGTCTAGAAAGTGCAGATGAAAGTCTAGATACTATTACAAAAATAATCTAGATGATACTGGTATCTAGATAATTTACTGTGTCATCTAGATAGTTATTTAGAAAGTGTAGATAAAAATTTAGATACTTTCATAAAAAGTGATTAAGATCATACTGGTATCTAGATAATTTACTGTGTCATCTAGATAACTATCTAGATAGTGCAGATAAAAGTCTAGATACTTTTTTCAAAAATTATCTAGACACAAATACTTATCTCTATGAATATGTATCTGGTGCAGATAATTATCTAGATAATTTATCACGGCATGTAGATAATATTTTAGATAATTCTAAAAAATTATCTAGATACAAAAATTTATTCTCACGATTTTGAATCTCGCACTGATAGTCATCAAGATGAATCCCAAATAAATATATCTAGATAATGTAGATAATTTTCAGTTATCGTTCCCTAAATCCGAATTTTTTCCCCTAAAGCGATTTGGAAAAATAAATCAAAGCCCAAACGACGGGCTTTAGATGCAATCAAAATAAAATCAACAGAATTGTTTTATACAAATCAAGTATTCGAGCTTACGAGTTCATCCATAAATAAAATAACAATTTAAATATTTACCTCCAGTCTCATTAGTCTCCATATTTGATAAATATGAAGATGCATCAGCGTATAATCTTATTATAACAAACAATGAGTATATTGATTACATCAGGAAATGTAAACAATCTTGATTATCTCAACAATGTCAATTATTTTGACAGCATATCGATTATTCTCCCACTTACCCCTGATCTCTTCTCTTACTACAATCCCGAAAATCTCGACAATTCACGTTGACAATCACAAAGACCATTATCAAGACCAAAACATTTCCTTAATATATATTAACTACTTCCTTATATATTTACAAGCATTACCATATATTTACATACATTAACATATATATCCATATATACATACAAATATATATTTTTATCACCTCCCCCTCTACTGATTCCACAATCTCATATATTTTTTTCAGTCTACTTATCAGCATCTTTATTATTTTCATTTTAATGTCAATCTTAATTTAAAAAAAAAATGGATTCTAATAATAAATTTATCATTTTTTTTTCTTCTTAATAAAAAGATAAAACTTGAGGTAAAAACAAATTGTTTTGTCATGTCATAAAATCGCGATGTATAAATATATAGAGAATAGAATGGAGATGAAGAAGAGACAGAAAAAAAAAAATGATATACCGGAAACTGGGACAACGAGGTGATGAGCTGCATCCTTGATAATGCTTTTATATAAAAATTCTTCAAACTTTCGTTATTTTACCAGAAATATTATTATTATTTGTTTATATGAATTTTTAATCGATCGTGTACTCGATAATTTTTTTTTTATTAGACATTAAAAAAAAAAAGTTATTTATTAACGGAGTTCATTTATTATTTTATAAGATTTATTGAGAATTTTAAATCGCGCGGATTAACGGAACTTCAAAGTGAATTATTGAATTAAATAAGAATAAGATTTAAAAAAAAAAGATATTATTCATCCATTTATTAATCAAGAGATTGCTCTTTTATAAATAAAAGGAATTATTAAAATTTTTTTATTTATTCAGAGGGAGTGCAGAAGCCTCAATTTATCAAAAGAGAAGTTTTTATACTGAGATAAAATTTTAATTTATAGAATTTTGAAGATTTATTCATTTTTGAACTGAGATATTAACTTTGATTAGCGATATCATGATGAATTGTCGCGATAATTAGATGCTTGGGGTGGTGGTTGGAAAGGGAATTTTATTGGCTACAAGAATGGTAAGGAGGGTAAAGTGTGTGGGATTCATCGTTTCTGAGATATAGTCGATACAAGTGTTTGGAAATAATTTAATTATTAATATATATTCAAAATTAGTAGTTTTGGATTTCGGTGGATTAGTGATTTCTCGGTGAGTTATTGAGATAATTGGAGGCTTAGGGCGGTCGTTGGAAAGGGAATTTAATAAGCTACAAGATTGGTAAGGAGGATCAAGTGCGTAGGATTGATAGTTTTTGATAAATAGTCGATTAAAGTGTTTGGAAAATAATAATTATACAATTTTTGACATAATTATTATTTTTAATTTATATATGTTTGATATCTTGGTGAGTTTATGAGATAATTAGATATTTAGGGTGATGGTTGGAAAGGGAATTTAATAAGCTACAAGAATGGTTATCATGATAATTAGGGTGGGATTGATCGTTTTGAAGATATAGTCGATAAAGCGTTTGAAAAATAATTTTATGATTTATATATTTATAATTTGAGATTTTGAATTTACTTTGACTAGTAATTTCTTGGCCAGTTTCTGAGATAATTGGACGTCATACGTGGTCATTGGAAAGGAAATTTTATCAGCTACAAGATCGGTCATAGTAAAAAAGTGCGTAGAGTTGATAGGTTTGAAGATATGACCAAAAGAATCAGTAAAAATTTTTGAAAATTCAAATCTATTGAAACGCAAACTAAAATTTTTCTTTTGATAAATAATTAATTAATTGAAACGTGACCTGGACTAAATATATGAATTCCGAATATTTAAATATTAATGGTAATTTATTACGATTATACATAAATAGAATAATTTACATTTCCAGCTGAAAAATTTTAATCCGAAAAGGTTGGAATTAAATTTTTAATTCAAGAGTTGATTAATTTTTTTTATCCATTTTTATGAGCACGGTAATTTAAAGCTTAAGCCAGAAAATAAATACTAAAGTGTACATTAATTATGCAGGTTAATGAGAATTTTTTATTTCAAATGTAAGTCATATATATTTTTGATCTTAATTATAATAATTATCCATTACATAAAATTCAGAGGTTTTCTCCGCTTAAAAACTCTTAATTAATTCAAATAAACGGTTTTATTGGGTCGTAATTCAAGACACGATCAATCGCGAACTCGCGGTTACTTCAATCTAGAGAGTCTACAAAGCTACTATTTTTTTTTATTCATTCACACAATTGCAATTTTTATTTTTATTTTTCAAAACGAAGCATAAAAAAATCGGTTAATTATTATTTACTTAATTACCCACGCTATCAAAAGTAATTAAAATTTACAAGTACATGTAATATAATTCAACGTTGGACATAACGATAATTAACTAAACATTATTAACATTAGTAAATTACAAAATGAGGATTAATGGAATTTACCCGGGTTAATTATGATAATTAAACACCTTTGTAAATATTAATATACCTCATGGCAATATTATTATTAATATATATCATTATTATATATTTGTAACAATAAATGATCACGTAGTGTCTGATTATTTATTTTTCACACGGACATATTTTTATACCCAGTCTATTGAACTGTGAGAAATTTTTCCAAGATCCCGAGGTCGAGGGTTCGAATCCCCGGCGGGGATCAAAAATAAAAAAAATGTTGAAATTTTTTTTCTGACTTCATTCTGTGGAAATTGAAAATGAGGAAATACTAGACTGCACGGAGAAAAAAATATAGTAAATTTTACTAAAATATGAGAATAATTACTAAATTTGAATAGTAATGTTGATACGCTTATGATTTATATGAAAAATTCATAAACAGATTAGCATATTTTACAAGTCGTTTAGTAAATTTTACTATCCCGTTTAGTAAATTTTACTATATTAGAATGGAAAAAAATAAAATTAAATTTTTAATAGTTTTTCAACTTTTTATTATTATTGATTATTATTATTATTTCTGTCATCTGTATTGGTGTTGGTGTGGATTTTTGTTTTTTAAAAAATCACTTGATTCAACCGAGATTCGAACCCTGATCTCCCGCGTGCGAGTTCTTTCCAATGTCTGACGGCCCGATGTGTCCTTTGAATAAAAGTTTCAGAACTTGTAATACATCTTTGTATATGCTATCCCCACCAACTTTTAATTTTATCTATACATAGTAGAATTTACTATACAGATAGTAAAAAAATATAATCGTGTTAGCAAAAAATACATTGCGTATAGTAATTTTTAATATTTTGTATAGTAACAAATCCTATATTGTATTAGAAAATTAACTTTCTTAAATTTGTATTTATTAATAGTACTTGATAGTAAAATTTGCTATACAAATAGTAAAAAATATAATCGTCTTAGCAAAAAATACATTACGTATAGTAATTTTTAATATCTTATTATGTAATTATTACTAACTAGTAAATTTTACTAAACGTTTAGTAATAATTACAATACAGAATGTATTTTTTCATATCTGTTAGTAAATTTTACTATAGTATTGTAATTTTTACTATACTTTTTTCTCCGTGTGCATTTGCTGTTGCCGTTTTCGACGTAAAAATTTTTAATTTAAAAAAAAAAAATTCAATTAATTCAGTTTTGTTGAAATTTGAAACCTAAAATTCTTAGCACTATTGCAGTAGTAACTAAGAACTTAAATTACTGCTGAAGTATTCAAGATACTCAAAATATGTATTCTAACAATGTTATCCCAAATTAAATTCCCCACAAGATGACCCCAGTACATTTTTGTCATATCTTTAGTATTTTTAACACGAACTTGTCCCCAATTATACTTTTTCATAAAAACAATTCAAATATATCACTCCCGCCTTTTTCTTACCTCTAATTATTTCAAATACCCCAATATATATGAAGTTTATTATAGTTTGTAAAAAAATGGGGTAAGTTGGCGCCCAAATAAATTTTCAAAAAAATTTTCACGGCCCATTTTACCCCATTTTCAAAAAATTACCAAACACCGCAGCCTTAAAAAAAATTTACTATCGAGTTTGAAAATTTCTCCGCCAAAAATTCAAATTTTCCCGCTTCGCCCTGACCCCTTTCGTAAAAAAATTAATTTCTCACTAGTAACGACTCATTTTCGCTCCGTTTCTCGTACAATAAATTGTCTGCCAATTAACTATTTACTATTTTTATTTATAATTAATAAACATAAAACGAAACACGACAATAAACTTGTTCTCCATACCCTCGTTCAATAAATTACACCCATGAATTCACCTATCAACATTGTTATACATTTTCATCCCCTCCTCTTCTCATACATATACATATATATATATATATACATATATAAATTTATATATAGCGAATAGTGTTCGGGAAATTACGTGATTATTTCATTAATGGAATAGAGACTCAATCCGTTGGATTATCACATATTTCCCACGAGTCATGTTCACTCCCCCTTTTTACTCCCTTATTATGACACTCTGTACCTCAGACAAGACCTGCACACTTGTATCGTCCAATTTACATGTTTGCTGTCCAATCAACACAAAAAAGTTTTAATTTCTTTGGTTAATTGAAAACATTCGGAAAAAAATGTGAATTGGGCGCCAGGATATAGGGTAGGAGTGGGGGGAGAAAAAAGGAGGGGGATGTGTGGGGGAAGGGGGCACGAGATGATCACTTGCAAGTTGCTTGGGAACTAGTAACGTTGAAGGGGTTGAGGGTTAGGGGAATGGGGCAGGGGTGGGAGATGGGGGATGGGGTAGGGGAGGGGGTAAAGAGCAAGGGGATGAAAGGGTGAGAAAAGTAATGGGAGAGTGGGGAAGGATGTGAAGATAGGGAGTACTGAGGGCGCTGGTGGCAGAGGGTTTGGTTTTAAGGGTGGGAGTGATGCTCGGGGTGCGGAGCGGTCAGTCAGTGCGCGGCGAGGCGCGCCAGCTGCCGCACGTCATGATTCTAGCCCAGGTGAGCGCACCCACGAGTCAAAGTTATTTTTTTTTTATGTTATTTTTAGTGATAGTGATTATTATTAATTTTTTTTTTTGCACGTTTGAATGTTTATTAATAAATTTTTTTTTTTTTTTTTAGTTGTAAGTGAAATTTTTGAGTATTTAGAAAAATTAGTTTTGAGATTTTTTATTTGATAGCAGATTTTTTTATTTTAAAAAAAAAATTTTTTTTAATGGAAATTTACGCGAAATGAAATTTTTAGAAAATTTAAAAAAAAAAAACAAATGAAAAATTGTCTGAAAAATAAAAAATTTTCATTTTTCGAATCGTAGGGAATTTTTTTACAAAAATTAAAATTTCTTTCGGTTAAAAAAAAAAAAAAAAAAAAATGGAAATCCGATTTTTTAAAATTTTCAATTACTCAAATTTTTTTGTCACGTCATATATTTTTTCTTCCGTCAAATATATCAAATTTTATATGATAATAATAATAAATAAAAAAAAATAATTAATTAAATTTTATTTATTAAAGTTTAATTAAATTTATACTCACATAGTTGATTACATAAATATATATGTATATATTGTAGTTTAATAAAAAGTAACTTGTATGAATAAACTTTATTATTTTTAAATTTAATTTTGTTTTTTTATTTTTTTTACTTTCAGCTCAAATTTATTTATTAATTAAATAAAATTAAAATTATTTTTTTTTCCAAGTGTCTAGAGATAACTTGAGATTAAATACTCAAGTTTGAGTATTATTATCCAAATAAGGTTGTACTGAGTGTAAAATATATGAAACAGTATGAAATATATGTTGAGTCGTTGACGCTCTCGTTTAGAATGAACGGCAACAGGTTCCGACGGTTAAAAAGACTTAGGTGTGCTTGTATAATGTACAAAATTATCATAAATATGTGTATTAATGTATAACACTTATTATTTATGATAATAATCATGAGTAATAATGGTCTCATTAATTACATATTTATATTTATTAAAAATTAATTTGAAAATTTAGGGGTTGAGATATTAATTTCTACTTTGATTAATGATATCATGATGAATTTTTGCGTTAACTAGATGCTTGGGGTGGTGGTTGGAAAGGGAATTTTATTGGCTACAAGAATGGTAAGGAGGGTAAAGTGCGTGGGATTCATTGTTTCTGAGATATAGTCGATACAAGTGTTTGGAAATAATTTAATTATTAATATATATTCAAAATTAGTAGTTTTGGATTTCGGTGGATTAGTGATTTCTCGGTGAGTTATTGAGATAATTGGAGGCTTAGGGTGGTCGTTGGAAAGGGAATTTAATAAGCTACAAGATTGGTAAGGAGGATCAAGTGCGTAGGATTGATAGTTTTTGATAAATAGTCGATTAAAGTGTTTGGAAAATAATAATTATACAATTTTTGACATAATTATTATTTTTAATGTATATATGTTTGATATCTCGGTGAGTTTATGAGATAATTAGATACTTAGGGTGATGGTTGGAAAGGGAATTTAATAAGCTACAAGAATGGTTATCATGATAATTAGGGTGGGATTGATCGTTTTGGAGATATAGTCGATAAAGCGTTTGAAAAATAATTTTATGATTTATATATTTATAATTTGAGATTTTGAATTTACTTTGACCAGTAATTTCTTGGCCAGTTTCTGAGATAATTGGACGTCATAGGTCGTCATTGGAAAGGAAATTTTATTAGCTACAAGATCGGTCATTTTAAAAAAGTGCGTAAAATTGATAGTTTCGAAGATATGACCAAAAGAATCAGTAAAATTTTTTGAAAATTCACTATATTTAGTGAGCTCCATTTAAATTTAATTTTAAATTGAAGATAACTCGTAAACTATCAAATTTGTGTAAAAATCTCCAGAATACAATCTTACAGAACATTAAATTCTCTTCAAATTTATTTCTATGCATTTTCATCGTATCTTTGATAGTTTATCCATTATTTGCATTTTTTCCATAAAAATTCATCAATCCTCTATAAATTATCCCTCTTAATTTTATTCTCTCTAAAAACAAATTACCATCTTACCCCAAACCCAATCCTCTTCCAAACCACTACTCCATCTCCATATAAATCCACACCAAAAATTAAATTCTCTTTCTGCAACCACATGAAACTTCTCCAGGTTTCGAAACCGCGAGGTCGCGGGTTCGAAACCCACTCAAACTTTTTTCCTACTCCATAATTAAAATTTTCCTTTCATTTATTTTTGACTTCCTAAGCAACCTTGCCCTCAAAGTATTTGCATAAAAAAATTCCATTTTTTTTTTTTCAATTTCAAAAAAAGGAAAAATTTAAATCACTAGAGTACTGGCGTGACAGTGTACTGATATTGATATTTGAAAATATACTTATAAATATAAAACAAGTATATTATAGTGCGGACAAGTAAAGTGTATTGACAGGTAATATAATGCGACACAGGATATTTGTATGAATAGAATATGGAAGCGGACAAGTTTGTTGAGAGAAACGACATACATATAATTGAATAATGGAAATCCTGTTGAGAATTGTTTTCCAATTGTCAACAATGCGCGATGGATAGACAATTAAATCAGTGGATATGTGGTTTTAACGTTGGTTTCAAGTTGTTGGTTAGTTCGTTCGTTCGTTCGTCGGTTCGTTGGCTAGATTGTCAAGTTGTTGGCTGTTGCTTTCAAATCCATACCCCATGTAACCCACAAATTTATTTAAGTGCGATGGATAATTTTAAGAGATTGTGGTCAGACATATATACGAAATGTAATAATGCTCGGGTGGAGGCGGGGGTGGGAAAGCAATGAAAGAAAAAAATTGAGGAAATTTATTTTGTTGTCGGTGTAATTGATCTTGGGATTTATTTTATTTCTAAGTCGGTCGATTTATTTTATTTTTATTATTGTGGTTAATTATCCATAGTAATTATTATTATTTTTTTTTTTAGCTACACGGAAAAAAGTATAGTAAAAATTACAATACTATAGTAAAATTTACTAACAGATATGAAAAAATACATTCTGTATTGTAATTATTACTAAACGTTTAGTAAAATTTACTAGTTAGTAATAATTACATAATAAGATATTAAAAATTACTATACGTAATGTATTTTTTGCTAAGACGATTATATTTTTTACTATTTGTATAGTAAATTTTACTATCAACTACTATTAATAAATACAAAGTTAAGAAAGTTAATTTTATAATACAATATAGGATTTGTTACTATACAAAATATTAAAAATTACTATACGCAATGTATTTTTTGCTAACACGATTATATTTTTTTACTATCTGTATAGTAAATTCTACTATGTATAGATAAAATTAAAAGTTGGTGGGGATAGTATATACAAAGATGTATTACAAGTTCTGAAGCTTTTGTTCAAAGGACACATCGGGCCGTCAGACATTGGAAAGAACTCGCACGCGGGAGATCAGGGTTCGAATCTCGGTTGGATCAAGTGATTTTTTAAAAAACAAAAATCCACACCAACACCAATACAGATGACAGAAATAATAATAATAATAATCAATAATAATAAAAAGTTGAAAAGCTATTAAAAATTTAATTTAATTTTTTTCCATTCTAATATAGTAAAATTTACTTAACGGGATAGTAAAATTTACTAAACGACTTGTAAAATATGCTAATCTGTTTATGAATTTTTCATATAAATCATAAGCGTTTCAAGATTACTATCCAAATTTAGTAATTATTCTTATATTTTTTAGTAAAATTTACTATATTTTTTTCTCCGTGTACGGTTCAAATAGTGAATAAAAAAAAAAATTATGAGATTTGAGAGATTTTTAATTTCGGTAATTATTATTATTATTTTAGCGATCGTTATTATCAGAATTTTATTAACAACCCGATATACTCATCACCTCAAAATAAAATAAATCCCCATTAAATACCGCGGATTAAAAAATAAAACCAGTGAATTAATGAATTTTGTAGAGATGAATTTTAATGAAAATAAAAACTGTATTATCTGATATTTAATGTTTGTGTGTATGAAAGTAATCCCGAGGTAAAATGAGACATTATTTATATTTATATACAATATACATATATGTAGGAATTTTTGTATTTGCCCAGGAAATAATTGTATATTTAATTGATACCTGGGTGAATTATTGACATAATTATACATTTAGGGCAGTGGTTAGAAAGGGAATGTAATAAGCTACAAAATCGATTATTGTGAACTAGTGCGTGAGATCGATAGTTTCGGAGGTACAGTCGATAAAAGTGGGAAAAAAAATTTTGTCATTTTTATAATCATGAAATTTTGAATTTACTTTGATTAGGAATTTCTCGGTGGATTTTAGAGATAATCGGGCGTTTTTAGGGGACGTTAGTTAGGAAATTTAATAAGCTACAAGATTGGTCACTATAAAAAAGTCCGTAGGATTGATAGTTTTCCAGATATAATCCAAAAAAGTGTTTGAAATAAATTATTTGCGATTTTTTAAATAATTATTGTTTCAAAAATTAACTTTATTGATATCTCGGACAATTTTAGAGATAATTGGGCAAATTAGGGGTCGTTAGAAAGGAAATTTAATAAGCTACAAGATTGGTCATTAGAAAAAAACCCGTAGGATTGATAGTTTTCGAGATATAATCCAAAAAAGTGTTTGAAATAAATTTTTTCCGATTTTTGAAATGATTATTGTTTCAAAAATTAATTTTGTTGATATCTCGGACAATTTTTGAGATAATCGAGCTTTTGAGGTCTCATTAGAACGGAAATTTCATGAGCTACAAAATCACTCCTCTTCAAAAAATCCATAGAATCGATAGTTTCCCAGATAAAACCAAAATAATCAGTCCAAATTTACTATTTTCACTTCGCTCCAAAAAACTAAATCTAAAATTCAAAATAACTCTCGAACTATCAAATTTATCAAAAAATCATCTCAATACATTTTCATCCAAAATTTTATTTCCTTCAAATTTACTTCTATACATTTTCATCATATCTCCCATAGTTCGTCCATTATTTCAATTTTCCCAAAATTCAAAAATCCATCATTATTAACGTCATTATTCTTTCTTCCTCATCCATTAAATTTAAAAAAAAAAATTCTTGTCCCTCATAGTATACAAAATCTCCATTCTACTCCATCTCAAAAATAAAAAAATAGACGGGGCAACTCGGGTCCTTAGTCAAAAAAATTCAAAATAATGCTCAATTATTTACGAAAGTGATTATAAAATTTCTAACGAACAAACTTCTTAAAAAATTTTAGAAGGGGGGGGGGGCATTTTGTCCCCACCTCTGAATAAAAAAAATCTAAACACTCCATTAAACTTTTTCCCACATCGACATATATTTATAAATACATGCATACATATAGTAAAATAGAATTTATATAAATGGCATATCCACGAGCTGACCATTTATCCAAGCATTCGGTGGAATTAACTATCCAATTAGCGCCGCGGAGATACGTGCTCTGTTCAGGTCGCATGAGATTTAATTATCTATCCACCTATTTCTATCTTCCTATTTCTATCTCTGTAAATTATATCTACAGAAATCTCTCTCTCTGTCTCCCAGCACTTGTGCTTGTATTTATACACATACATATTTATATATATATATACTATCAATCCATAAATCTGCGAGTATAAAATCTACATCACCATCATAATAATGAATAGAATTTTGATCGATGATGAATTGATGATATAACAAACAAATCAATGAGTGATTTGCCAGTACAATTTCATTACCTTCATTATTACCTCTTCTCTCGTTTTATCTTTCAATTTATATCCTATTATTTTTTTTTAATTATACATTTAACTGGACTTGAATTTTTTTTCCCGCTCATTTTTTAAATTTCGCGCCTTTTATTTTTTTATTTGTTTATTTTACTTTTCATGGAGACAATGGGAGTAATTGAGAGACTTCTCGCGAGTGTTTAACAAGAGAGTTTAATGAGATGGCTTATCTAGGAATTAGAACGTCGATTATTTAAATCGAGACTCGAATGGTTTTTTTTTTAATGTTTCAAGTGAAATTTAAACTTTTTTGCTACAAATTAAAATTCTGGACGAACTATTGGAGATAGAGCTAAAAGTATAAGAAATGATTTTGTAGGAAATTAAATTCTCTATAAAAAGTGTATCAGGTAATTTTTATGTGCACGCAATACTTTAGGAGTGATTGTGATTCAAAGTCATGGATAATAAATTTTTTTTCGATAAATTAAAAATTAATGTTTTGTGAAAGTTTTAATTAAATTTGTGGGTTAATTATCAGAGATACGGCAAAAATGAAAAGAAATAATTTAATAGGGAATTAAATTCTCTATAAAAAAGATATCTTTCATATTTTTCATAAACTCAATAATTAAGCCAGTATTTAAATTTTAGATATTAAAAAATTTTTTATTATTCATTTATGATTTTTTTTACGAGTGCAAGTTTAATAACAAACTTTATTTAAATTTTTTATTTATTTTGAAACTGCTTGAGTTTGATTTAAGTTGATTTCATTTTACTCGATTTATTTATTCACCACCGGTTCCATTTTTTTTATAGTAAAAAAAATGAATGGAATCGAGTTATTGAAACGTATTTAGTAAACGGTTATTTATTTATGCAGAACTGAGTATCCAAGCATAGGGTTTTCGAGTGAAAGAAAAATATCTGGGATAAAATATATTTTTTTATTATTTATTTTATTAAAAGAAAATATTGTTACATTTTATTTCTTTTCAATTTAAAATTTATTTTCATTAATTGTTTTACTGAGTTCTATTCATCAAAATTAATTGAATAATACACTATTATACTCAGAATTTAATCTACTTCAAGTTTAATCGAATGAATTTAACGAAAAAAAATTTTTTCTGCACGAAAATTTCAGTTAATCGATTAACGAAAAATCAAATTTATTTCGCATCGATTTAAAATTTATTTTTTTATCAGTTATTTATCCATAAAAATTAACAAAATTATGCACCATTTTACTCAGAATTTAATAGTCTTGAAGTGTAATAAATTTAATTAATAAAAAAAAAATTAATTCTCCAAGAAAATTTCAATTAATCAATTAACGAAAATTAAAATTTTTTTCGCAGTATTTTAAAATTTATTTTTAATCATTTTTTTCTCGGCTATTTATTTATCAAAATCAATAAACTCATACACGATTTTACTCAGAATTTAATGGACTTTAAGTGTGATAAATTTAATTTATCCTAAAAAAATTAATTCACCAAGAAAATTTCAATTAGTCAATTAACGAAAATTAAAATTTTTTTCGCATTATTTTAAAATTTATTTTCGATCATTTTTTTCTCAGCTATTTATTTATCAAAATCAATAAACTCGTACACGATTTTACTCAGAATTTAATGAACTTTGAGTGTAATCAATTCAATTTATCAAAAAAAAATTAATTCTCCAAGAAAATTTCAATTAATCAATTAACGAAAATTAAAATTTTTTTCGCAGTATTTTAAAATTTATTTTCAATCATTTTTTTCTCGGCTATTTATTTATCAAAATCAATAAACTCATACACAATTTTACTCAGAATTTAATGGACTTTGAGTGTAATAAATTCAATTTATCCTAAAAAAATTAATTCACCACGAAAATTTCAATTAATCAATTAACGAAAATTAAAATTTTTTTCACAGTATTTTAAAATTTATTTTCAATCATTTTTTTCTCAGCTATTTATTTATCAAAATTAATAAACTCGGATACGATTTTACTCAGAATTTAATGGACTTTAAGTGTAATAAATTCAATTTATCAAAAAAAAATTAATTCACCACGAAAATTTCAATTAATCAATTAACGAAAATTAAAATTTTTTTCGCAGTATTTTAAAATTTATTTTCAATCATTTTTTTCTCTATTATTCATCAAAATTAATAAAGTTATACACTATAACCCTCAGAATTTTACGTACTTCAAGTACAATCACCCAAAAAAATTTTCTTTTTTAATCCTAATCTACAAAAAATAAAAGAATTCACTCCCTTCCCAAAAATCAAAATTTCCCTCACTGAAAAAAAAGTTTTCCCGCAATAAGTAAATAAGTTATCACACCATCAGCTTTAAAATTCCATCACCTCAACCCCCATAAATATTAAATAAAAAAAAATTTATTTAACACCGAATTATCTTTGAAAAAAAAAAAAAACTTAACTTTAAAATTCAAGACTTGAAACCTTTTTATTCAACAATTCCTAAGACCGTCCAACTAAATTATTCCACACTTTATATCACTTACAATTCAATAAACCACAAGATCTATTACTCTTTCAGTAACAAAAAATAAGACACACTTTTTAAACTCAAATAAAAATAGAAAAGAAAATTTTATAAAAAATTCAACTTCCCTCTCACTACTCTCAGTCGTTTTTTCATACATTATTAACTATTTTCCAACCCAACCCACTTCTATTTTATCTCTCACATATACTTTTTATTTTACTTTTTCTTTCTCTCATATATATAATTTTTCTTTTTTTTTTTCTATTTAAAAAAGTTAAAAGAGACGTAAAATTTTCGCCTGAAAACATAATATCGGATATTTCGTTACTCGTTTAAATCTTTTTCCTCATTTTCATGAAACAATTCTATGCATATTTTATTACGTAATCTCCAAGTGTTTCATATATGTTATAAATATCACAAAAAAAAATTAAATCCCGTTTTTTTTTTAATCTCGGGTTACAAAAAAATAAATCACGGGTACAAAAATCAATTGAAAAATTTTCTTTAGATTAAATTCAAATTCTGGCTAAACTATTGGAGATATGATAAAAGTACAAAGGAACAAAATTGTAGGAAATTAAATTTCCTGTAAAAAAGTATTCTTTAATCATTTTTGTAACTGTGATAATTTCGAAGATATTTTGATTTTTAAAGTCAAAGAAAAATTTCTATCAAAATTTGAAAAAAAGAAACTCTGCTTCCAATCACCGTAACTTTAAAAGTTTCAATTTTATGGGAAATTTACCCGAGTACTTTTTTATAGGAAATTAAATTTCCCATAGAAAAGTATTCATTGAAAATTTTCGTAACTGTGATATTTTCAGAGATATTTTGATTTTAAAAGTCAAAGAAAAATTTCTATCAAAATTTGAAAATAAGAAACTCTGCTTCCAACCACCGTAACTTTAAAAGTTTCAATTTTATGGGAAATTTACCCAAGTACTTTTTTGTAGGAAATTAAATTTTCCATAAGAAAGTATTTATTAAAAATTTTCGTAACTGTGATATTTTCAGAGATATTTTGATTTTTAAAGTCAATGAAAAATTTCTATCAAAATTTGAAAAAAATAAACTCCCCTTCCAACCACCGTAACTTTAAAAGTTTCAATTTTATGGAAAATTTACCCCAGTACTTTTTTGTAGGAAATTAAATTTCCCATAAAAAAGTATTCATTAAAAATTTTCGTAACTGTGATATTTTCAGAGATATTTTAATTTTTAAAGTCAACTAAAAATTTTACCAAAGAAAAAGTTCAAATTTCGAACGTTACGAAATTATTTGGTCTCTAAATGGTCCCATATTGCCCCACTTTCCTTTCATTACAATAAAAGCAATAAAACTCCGACATACGTTCGTTAAAAAATGGCACTTGTAAAATTCAATTTCCGGGGACATGAAAATAAAATAAAATTGCGTGACTAATTTACAGAATTACTCTATTTATTTTATTATTATTTTTTATGTCGTAAATTTTTTATTATTTTTTCCGAACTAGTAGATTTTTATTTTTTTCCACTCGGCACTTGCGTTTTTACTCTCAACCTAATGGCGGTAATGGCAACGGTGGTCTCTTTCGTCTAACTTTAAATTTGCGACGCCTCGATAACTTGAGCCAGTAAATTTTATTTTACAAGTAACAAGTAACAAGTAATGAGAGGCGTTAATTAAAATTTTTTTTATAATGAAAATGAGTTTCAGTTTCCGTTGACTTTTTTCCCAGGGTAAAGTTGGAAAGGAATTTTTTGTTGATATTTAAAGCTCAAGTTTTATATTTAATTAAAACTGTCTAATTTATTTTATCATTTTTTACATGGCCCATCTTACCCCTCACCTCTACTTTACTTAAAAATTTCCAATAAACTCCAAATCACCCAAAAACTTAAAAAAAAAAAAACCTAATTTCGGTCGACGGCAACTCAACCCCCAGAAATATTCATTTACAAAATTAATTATTCCGTCTAAACTATGACAGATATCGAAAAAATGACAGAATACAATTTTGTAGAGAATTAAATTTCCTACAAAAAAGGTATCTTTGAGTTTTGTCATAAACTCGATAATTAAGACACTAGAGCTAATTAAAGTTAATTTAAAATAAACCGAAAATATTGAAACCCTAAATAAATTAAATTCCTCCAAAGTTCATCCAAATATTTATATATATTAGAGTGTCTCAAAAAATCGACTTTTTTTTTTTTTTTTGAAGAACATTGAAAAATCGACAGAGTATCTCTAGACAAAGACCCTGTTAAAATATGAGACCTTAATATTAATATTTAAAGCTGGCGATTCACGATTTTATATTTTCCATTTAAATAACATGGGAAAAAAAAATTTTAATTTTGGAATTTTATACCTCGGCGATGGCTTATTGAACAGATAAGTTCAGGATATATTTTTGTAGGGAATTGAACGCTCTACAAAAAAAGTCTCTTATCATTTTTTGATAAATCCATCTGTTCAAAAGTTATTGGAGCTCGAAGTCAAGTTAGAGTAAATTTCGAGATCTTTTTACTTTTCCGGCGAAACTATCGGACTTATCATAAAATGTCATGAGATCTTTTTTGTAGATAATTTTATTTCCTACAAATTATCATTGATAAATTTTTTTCAAATTCTGCATTGTTTTCTAGTTGTTTCCATTTTAATGCCAAGCTCTTAAAATCGATCAGGACACTACTCTTTTAGGAGCTTGGCATTAAAATGGAAATAACTAGAAAAAAATGCAGAATTTGAAAAAAATTTATCAATGATAATTTGTAGGAAATAAAATTGTCTACAAAAAAGATCTCATGACATTTTATGATAAGTCCGATAGTTTCGCCGGAAAAGTAAAAAGATCTCGAAAATTACTCTAACTTGACTTCGAGCTCCAATAACTTTTGAACAGATGGATTTATCAAAAAATGATAAGAGACTTTTTTTGTAGAGCGTTCAATTCCCTACAAAAATATATCCTGAACTTATCTGTTCAATAAGCCATCGCCGAGGTATAAGATTCCAAAATTAAAATTTTTTTTTCCCATGTTATTTAAATGGAAAATATAAAATCGTGAATCGCCAGCTTTAAATATTAATATTAAGGTCTCATATTTTAACAGGGTCTTTGTCTAGAGATACTCTGTCGATTTTTCAATGTTCTTCAAGAAAAAAAAAAAAAAGTCGATTTTTTGAGACACTCTAATATATATGTACATATATAATTGATATGAGATTATCTACAGTTGAGTAAATTCCTACATGATATTGGGAAAGTTGTCTATTAGTCTATTACTTACTAGTTCCTGAACAAGTTTCAGCAATGGCTCAGAAAATTCCGATTTCCGATTAATTCTACTTCTGCAGCGGGAACTTTTAAACTTTTAAAAGACATTCAATTTGATATTTTAAATTATTAAAATTTTTGAATAATGTAATAGCTGATTTAAGTAGTTTGCTAAAGTTAAGTTCAATAGAGGGTGCCGAGGATCTTGAGGGTGTAGAGTAAAAGGATCAGACGTTAAATTTTTTTACTCTTTTTATTCCTATATATATATATATAATATATATATGTATAGAGGGTGTAGTAGGTTTTTTGACGTCGGGTTTTAGTATGACAAAGGATCGTGTTGATATTCTTGCCAGAGGGTCATGACCTATCCCAAAGGGAGAATGTTTTTCTTGTCATCAAAAAGTTTGTTTGCCTTTGGAGTTTTTTTTTACCACTTTTTTAAGTTTTAAGTAAACAGCTGATTTTTTGCTCGTTATAATTCAATTTTTTTATTAATTTTAGTCTGTAATTTTTTTTATAATTTTTATAAATTTTGAAAAAAAATTTTAATAAAAGCCGTAAAAAAAATTTGTCTGTCATTTTTTTTTTAATTTTTATAAATTTTGAAAAAAAATTTTAATAAAGGCCGTAAAAAAAATTTTTATTAAATATGAAAATTGAACTTTTAAATATATGTGTGGATATATATTTTATTTATTAATGATAATAATAATAATGAATATTTGAGCTTCATATTCTCATACGTTCTCTATAAAATCAATACTGATCCCTATGGCCATTACCCAGACATTAGGGTATCAAGTGTTCGAATCCCGCTGGTGTCACTACACCGCAGAATGTTAAAAATTTTAATTTCATTAAATTTTTGTTATTTTAAATTTTTGTCGGTAGTGTCTTCTATAGAACTCTATTTATTGTTATAAAATTTTATAATTATAAATTTTTGGTAGCTCATTAAATTCGCGACATTATTGTTCGAAAAGTTTTCGGTGTGATATGAATAGTTTAACTTCTACAAGCTTTCAAATGGAGGCTACGACAAACAGTAATGAATTTTAACTTAAATAATAATAATTATAATTATAATTATGATAATTAACATTATTTGATATTTATACGCAAAAAAAAAATTTACTTGATTCAAGATGAATTTTTTTGAATAAAGAAATATTTTAAAAAATTCTTAGTTCAAGAAAATTTATTTCTTGATTCAAGATTTTTTTTCGAGAAGTTTTTGAATCAATAATGATTTTTTTGAAATCAGATTCACAAATTTTATTTTCTTGATTCAAATAAAAAAAATTTGATACAAGAAAATTTGGGATGAACTAAAAAATTTATTGTGAAAAAAAATTATTAGTTCAAGAAAATTTTTATTTTGAATCAAGTCTCGATTCAAGAAAAATATGACTGTCGATTACTTGATTAAAGTATCAATATTTTTGATTCAAGAAAAATTACTTGACTCAATAATTCTCGTTTTTAATTCAAAAGTTCTGATCAATTGATTTTATAAAAATTTCTTGAATCAAGAAAAATTATTTTGAACTAAGAAAATTTTTAAGAAATTCGTCGTTCAAAAAAATTGATTTCTTGATTCAAGATTTTTTTTTCAAGAAGTTTTCGAACCAAGTATAAGTTTTTTGAATCAATAATAATTTTTTTGAAATCAGATTCTCAAACTTTATTTTCTTGATTCAAATAAAAAAAATCTTGATACAAGAAAATTTGCAATGAACCAAAAAATTTATTGTCAAAAAAAAATTTTTAGTTCAAAAAAATTTTTATTTTGAATCAAGTCTTGATTCAAGAATAAAACGTCTGTCAAATATTTGATTTGAGTATAAATATTTTTGATTCAAGAAAAATTACTTGACTCAATAATTCTCGTTCTTAATTCAAAAGTTCTGATCAATTGATTTCATAAAAATTTTTTGAATCAAGAAAAATTGTTTTGAACTAAGAAAATTTTTTTTTTAATCGAATCTTGATTCAAGAATAAAATGTCTGTCAAATATTTGATTTAAGTATAAATATTTTTGATTCAAGCAAAATTACTTGACTCAATAATTCTCTATCTTAATTCAAAAGTTCTGATCAATTGATTTCATAAAAATTTTTTGAATCAAGAAAAATTCTTTTGAACTAAGAAAATTTTTAAAAAATTCTTCATTCAAGAAAATTTTTTTTGAATCGAGTCTTGATTCAAGAATAAAATGTCTGTCAAACTTTCGATTTAAAAATAAATATTTTTGATTCAAGAAAAATTACTTGACTCAATAATTCTCGTTCTTAATTCATAAGTTCTGATCAATTGATTTTATAAAAATTTCTTAAATCAAGAAAAAAATTTTTTTGATTGAAAGAAAATTTCTTGAATCAATGAAAAATTTTTTTAATTGAAGAGAAATTTCTTGAATCAAGAAAAAATTTTTTTGATTGAAGTGAAATTTCTTGAATCAAGAAAAAATTATTTTTCTCGATTCAAATCAATTTTTTTTCTCATTAATTAGATAATTTGAGAATTACCTTAATTTGAACCCTTACTTTAATTAGATTCCAATGAAAATAATAATAAAAATTGTATGGGTGAATGTGGGTGTGGCGCAAAAGAGAACAATAGTTACTCGTAAATGAAACATCGATCAGTAAAAGATTTATATATATATGTATATATGTATATATATTTGTTAAATCTATATAGTCAGGTCAAAAGACAATTGAACTCAATAATTTTGTAGTAAAAACAATAAAATTGTAAAACAAAAATACAAAAAAAAAAAAAACAAATAATAAATAAATGAATAACAATAACGAAAAGTATAAAAACACAAAATCAAAGTAAAGAGAATGAATAAAGAGGCAAAAGCATGAATTCATTAAATGGAAAAAAAAAAAAGAGCAAAATAAAAAGAGGGATGAAATGAAATGAAAAAAAAATGTTACTGTGATTCCACACAGCAGTTGGTTCAACAAATTTACGCGCGCGCACAAAACTGTGGATTTAAAAAAATAGGAAAGAGGTTGAGCGAAAAATCCTCTTTCTTTTCACGTTCAGATAATTCTTCATGTATTTTATCAACATGTTTTATCTTAAACTTTACATTTTTATAGTTTGTTTCTTTGTTCTGCAGCTCGTAGTATTAAGGGATTAGTGAATTTCGTTGTTATTTTTATAAATGGGGATAAAGGTCTGTTTGGTTTTTTTTTCTGAGGTTGAACTTTAGGGAAAATGAGCTGGGAATTCGTATACTAGAGGTAGAGACGCGTGGAATGAGTACCCACATCCATATGTTCGGATAAACTTTTCGTATACAAACTTTTGGGATTATAATTTTTTAAATTTTTGATTTTGGTCCAATTAAAATACTTTCACTAAATTATGGGTAGAATATCTTCGTAGTCAACAGAATTTCCAGTAAAACGAGTACCCACAACAATATATTTTGAGCCGATGATTAATTGACTCATTAATTAATCATTAATTAACTTTTTTTGCACCAACTTCGAACATACTGGTGTGGGTACTCAAACTTCATGAAATTTTACTGTCTCCACCGTTACAATATTCATTTTTATCTTCAGCCCTCTCTGATAAAAAAAAATCGAAATTTCGCATTTTCAAAATTTTTCCACTTTAACGCTCTTATTTACCCGACATTTTACATCATTATTTTTTCATCTCAGCACTAAGTTAGAGAAATTGTAGTCGAGTATTTGCAGACACTTTGTCTCTAACTAGCAACAGTTTGCTTTCACAACTGTGTACACAACCCAGCTCTTTTCATATAAATGTACAAATATATGAATATAAATATAAATAAACAATTTCTCACGTTTTTATGTATTTATAAAATTTTTCCATTTACACAAACGTAAAAAAAAAACACTTTACAAATTACAATTTTTTTTTTTTTAATTTCATCTGAACTTTTCTTCTTATGGCCGTTTTAAAAAATATCGATATTAAAATATATTTTCAGATTAAATCTTTTTTCGCGCTCTTATTATTTTTTTTTTTTACGTGAAGAAAAAATAAAATTACCTGAGGCGAAAAATGATAATAAGAAATCTACGTTTACTCTCCCTTGATATTGGATATTGAATGGCTTTATCATGTAACATATTACTCATATATATATAAATATATATAAATGAAAGAGGAGAATTCGATTACGATGAGCGAAAATATAAAATTACTTTTCAGACTTTGATTAGAAATTACGAGTCATTAAAAAAAAATAAATACATGATAAAAAAAAATTTTTAAAGGTATCAATTGCCTAGTTTTATTGCCGATTGATCAGTTGCTTTTATTGTCACTGCAAATAATTAGTTCCTGCTGCAGAATTTAATTACTATTGAGTATTGTATTTAAATTAATTGCCTGTTTAATTACCTATCAAATAATATAATACGTTCTACTGTCAATATCATACATTTAAATACCACTGAACATATGAACAAAAACATTAGAGTAGTCTAAAAATAAAATTTTTAATTTTCTTTATAATAAATTTTGAATTTCTGAGACATAAAAATTTTTTTTTGGTAAAATGAATTTTATTTTCTTAAAGTAGACGAAATTCCCTGTAGAATGAGTACCAACAACGATATTTTTAAATTAAGTCATTTATTTCTTACATGCCCGCGAGCAATCCGCGAATTAACCGCGAGTTGAAGGCCAGCAGTGACTTGACTAAAATATATCGATGTGGGTATTCAATTAACAGGAAATTTCATCACGAATTCTACTGAAATCACAATTTTTTACTACGGGCGTCAAAAAAAAAAAAAAAATCAAAATCAAAATACTAAATTTTTAACATAAATATTTTTTATTCCCTTTAAATTAAAATACTGATGTTTCTATTGAAGATACGGCAAAAATGAATAGGAACATTTTTGTAGCCAATTAAATTTCCTACAAAAAAGGTTTCAACAAATTTTTTATGAAACTCAATATTTACCGAGCTATTGTAGTTATAAAAAAGATATTTAAATTTCAGTATAATTTTTTTTATTTATTTTGTAAAAAAAAAATGCACAGTATTTTTATTTACAACGATTATTATTTTTAATAATGTCACATACAAAATACGAGTAAAAAAAGTCTATTGTATTCAGTCCTTTATGTTGCCACAATAAAAATGTAAAATAAAAAAAAAAAGAAATTAACAAAGAAAAAATAAATTTAAAAAATTCTTGAGCTCTTTTCGCTGGCGTGTAACTCTATCTAATTTAACATTGTACCGTTTTAATTTGCCCGAGCCGTTCACTATCGCAATTAATTTTCTGTGTCTCATTACTATTTTTTTTTTCGAATAATAATAACAATAACTCGGTAAATATTAAGTTTATCAAGAAATTTACAGAGACCTTTTTTGTAGGAAATTAAATTTGCAACAAAATTAGTCCTCATCATTTTTGCCATATCTCTGATAGTTTGGCTAGAATCGACAATTTAAAAATTTGGAGTATCCCAAATACTGAAAAATTGGAGTACTAGCTTTTAAATCAAAATTCTAGGCGAACTATCGAAGATGTGATAAAAATGTATAGGAGTAAAATTGTAGGAAATTAAATTTACTACAAAAAAGGTCTCATTGAGTTTTTTCGTAGATTGAATCGGTAAAAAAATATTCGATAGAAAAAAAAATAAAAATTTTATTTTACTAAAAAAGTTTAAAAAATTGATTTTTTTTTTTCCAGAGCAACCTGACAGAAGATGAAGAAGAGGAATTACCAGAGGACGCGTTATCATTGCTCTCAGTGTTATTCGTTGGTAATATTTCATTTACTTGTATTTAAAAAAAAAAAAAATTCTCATAAAAAACAAAAATTGAGTAAAATTCTGTTTTTTTTTTTGAATATTTCACGAAAGTGGTTTGTTATATGATCCAACTTTTTTTCATGTAAAATGATACTTTGTTTAGAAAAAAAAAAAACATGAAAAATTTATTTTTTTGTAATCCGATTGCTAAAAAAATATTTTTTTACGTTTTGTCTTTCAAATCAAAACAAAAAAAATATTTTCTTGATCCCGAAAAAGTTTTGCATAAAAATGACCTAGTAAACTATTTTTATTACTATACATAAAAAAAATTAATAAATAAAAATTAAACAAAAACAAAAATCGCGGTTCCGCGAAAAAAAAAAAAAAAATTGCAAAAACCGCAACGTAATTATTTTCTCTTTCATATCCTTTATTCTTTATAAAACTATATATCTTATATATTAATTACTCCTGACCATGTGAAAAAGAATGTAGTATAAAAAAAATACTATACACTTGAAGTAATTAATCTTCATAAAAAAAAAGAGAGAAAAAGTTAAAATCTGAAATATGATTCACCAAAAAATATCACTTTGACTTTATTAATTGATATCTTTACAAAGCGATGTAGTTGATGTATAGAAACAAAATTGCGGTGGCCGTAAATTTTTTGATACTAATTTAAAACTAAAATAATTAATAATGATAATGATAATTTTTGGATTTTTATGGAAAAAATGCAAATAATGGATAAAATATCAAAGATACGATGAAAATGCATAAGAATAAAATTAAAGAGAATTTAATTTTCTATAATATTGTATTCTTTAGATTTTTACATAAATTTGATAGTTTACGAGTTATTGTAAATTGAAAATTAAATTTAAATGGAGTTCACTAAATACAGTGAATTTTCAAAAATTTTTACTGATTCTTTTGGTCATATCTTCGAAACTATCAACTCTACGCACTTTTTTATGATGACCGATCTTGTAGCTGATAAAATTTCCTTTCCAATGACCACCTATGACGTCCAATTATCTCAGAAACTAGCCAAGAAATTACTAGTCAAAGTAAATTCAAAATCTCAAATTATAAAAATATAAAAAATAAAATTATTTTTCAAACACTTTATCGACTATATCTCCAAAACGATCAATCCCACCCTAATTATCATGATGACCATTCTTGTAGCTTATTAAATTCCCTTTCCAACCATCACCCTAAGTATCTAATTATCTCATAAACTCACCAAGATATCAAACATATATACATTAAAAATAATAATTATGTCAAAAATTGTATAATTATTATTTTCCAAACACTTTAATCGATTATTTATCAAAAACTATCAATCCTACGCACTTGATCCTCCTTACCAATCTTGTAGCTTATTAAATTCCCTTTCCAACGACCACCCTACGCCTCCAATTATCTCAATAACTCACCGAGAAATCACTAATCCACCGAAATCTAAAACTACTAATTTTGAATATATATTAATAATTAAATTATTTCCAAACACTTGTATCGACTATATCTCAGAAACAATGAATCCCACGCACTTGATCCTCCTTACCAATCTTGTAGCTTATTAAATTCCCTTTCCAACGACCACCCTAAGCCTCCAATTATCTCAATAGCTCACCGAGAAATCACTAATCCACCGAAATCTAAAACTACTAATTTTGAATATATATTAATCATTAAATTATTTCCAAACACTTGTATCGACTATATCTCAGAAACAATTAATCCCACGCACTTTACCCTCCTTACCATTCTTGTAGCCAATAAAATTCCCTTTCCAACCATCACCCCAAGCATCTAATTATCGCAAAAATTCATCATGATATCACTAATCAAAGTAAAAGTAGCAAAATTTCCAAAATAATTAAATCAATCAATTATCTAATAATTATTGTTATTGTCTTTTATATCAGGTTTCCTGCTATTTGTCTTGATATTTCTCTCAGTTGCCGGCAATGTCCTCGTGTGCGTGGCAATATACACTGACAGAGGATTACGAAGAATAGGAAATTTATTTTTGGCCTCATTAGCAATCGCGGATTTATTTGTTGGATGTTTAGTGATGACATTTGCTGGAGTAAATGATCTATTGGGTTACTGGATGTTCGGACCGAGTTTCTGTGACACATGGATAGCATTTGACGTTATGTGCAGTACTGCCTCGATATTAAATCTATGCGCGATATCACTGGATCGCTATATTCACATAAAAGATCCCCTGAGGTAAATTTCAATTCAGTCCATCCAATTCATACATAATTGATTTAGTTTACCCTTAATTTAATTTTACTAAATCGATAATATTTACGAAATTAATTAAAAGCTATTGTGGATTTTAATTCAAGGTACGGACGCTGGGTGACCAGACGAGTCGCTGTTGGAAGCATTGCCGTTGTCTGGCTTCTTGCTGGTACTGTGTCGTTTGTTCCTATTAGTCTGGGTCTTCACAAGAGCCAGGATTCGAAAAATTCATCTCCTACCTACAACGATGGTCTCCAAGTTAGTTTTTCTTTATTTTAATTTACTCTCAGCAGGTGAAGTGCTCATGTATGTCCATAGAGATAAACATTTAGGAAAAATGACTGGTGGAGGTTAATAGGAAATTAAATTTCATGAAGTTTGAGTACCCACATCAATATATTCTGATGACAAAAAAAAAACTCGAAAATTTTGTTTTTTGAGTTTTTTTGGAAAATAAAATATTTTTTGTCGTAGAGAATGTAATTCTGAGTAAAATGAGTACCCACATTAATATATTTGGTGTGTGTCATTTTTTATTAACAATGGCGGCTTAATCAATAATCGATTAATCGATTAATTATTAGTTGATGAAAAGTATTGTTGTTGGTACTCATTTTACGCGGAATTTTGACCACTTTACAGAAATCCTAGTCATTTTTTTTTATTTCTATTTGACTAAAAAAAATTTGATGAAATTGTATAATTGCATAATTAATTTTATTTTTAATCTATTGTTGGGCGTGAATAATGAGGTGGGATTTATTTGCATAACTGAGCGGTTGTTGAGAATACTAAATGTATGAATAATTTGAATTTTAGATTTAATTTAAAAAAATAAACTTTGTTGGTTGCAGGAATATCCAACTTGTGCTCTCGACTTATCGCCCACCTACGCTGTTCTATCATCCTGCATATCATTTTATGTTCCTTGTGTTGTGATGGTCAGCATATATTGTCGACTGTATTGTTATGCTCAGAAACATGTTAAAAGTATACGAGCGGTTACAAAATTACCGCAGCCATCATCATTAGGGAAAAGTTTTCGTGCCAAAAGTACACGAAATAAATTACAGCATCAAGAGCAAACTAAAAGTAAGCCACCGGCTAAAACGAAGCCCACATCACCCTATCACGTTTCTGATCATAAGGCAGCAATAACTGTTGGTGTTATTATGGGAGTTTTTTTGATATGCTGGGTACCATTTTTTTGTGTCAATATTGTTGCCTCATTTTGCAAAACTTGTATACCAGATCGAGCTTTTCAGGTAAATTTTTAATTCATTTTATAAAATTACTAAAAACATACAATCGATACATCGATTTAATCAATACATCGATTTAACAAACCTGATAGATATTCAATTTATAAAATTTTGCGCAAGACAATTTTTTTTCGTAAAATATCGATTAAATCGATTAATCGATTTTTTTAGTATCGATTAATCATTGGAACACTAATCGATTTTTTGAAATGTGTAATTTTTTCATCGATTTTTTTATGAAACTTAAAATTTTTTAAACTTCGAAAATTAACATTAAATCGATTAATCGATTTAAAAAATCGATACATCGATTAGTTGAAATCTAGAACTTCAAACTCGGATTTTTTTCTAATATTAAAAAGTTTAAATTATCTCATTCATGAATATGAAATCGATGTATCGATTAATAAAAATCTAAAGTGTCAATCTCAAATTTTTTTCTAGTATTAAAATCTTAAATCACTTGAACAACGAATATTGACTCGATATATCGATTAATCGATTTGTTCAATCGATAGATCGATTACCGAAAATCTGAACCGTCAAACTCAAATTTTCGTCTAGTATAAAATCATAAAGCACTTCAAAAACGAATATCTAATCGATGTATCGATTAATCGATTTATTTATTCGATATATCGATTGAAAAAAATTAAAAATGTCAAACTCAAATTTTTTTCTAATTTAAAAATCTTAAATCACTTGAACGACGAATATTAAATCGATGTATCGATTAATCGATTTATTAGATCGATGTATCGATTTATTTAATCGCTATATCGATTAATAAAAATTTAAAATGTCAAACTCAAATTTTTTTCTAGTTTTGAAATCTTGAATCACTTGAAAAACTAATATTGAATCGATCTATCGATTAATCGATTAACTTGATCGATATATCGATTACCAAAAACCTAAAAATTTGAACTTGACTTTTTCTTTTTTCTAATTTTGAATTATCACTAAAATTACAAAATCGATGTATCGATCCTAATTATTTCCTAATCGATAATTAATAATAATAATAATAATAATAATAATAATTAAAGGTATTAACCTGGCTCGGATACAGTAACTCGGCCTTTAATCCGATAATCTATAGCATCTTTAATACAGAATTCCGTGAGGCATTTAAACGTATCCTAACAAAAGGAGCCCGAGCACGTGGTAATCAGCCATCGACTAGTGAGTGCGGTGAATTTCGTTCGGTTATTGTACAAAAAAGAAATGGGTCTATTGTTGAGTGTAATATAAGTCATAGATCTAGCGCTGACAGTTGTCAAGTCGGTCAATTAGGTAGATTACAACAGATTAATCACCATCGTGATACCATCGTTAGTTCTATTTAAATTTTAATATATAAATAAATATATATACACATATATTTATATATATATGTATATATATATAGAAATCAATATTTAATTATATTATCATAATAGATACCAACTGTACTATATTTAAATATCACGAGCTCATGTAGCTGTCATGGATTTATTTAAAAAAAAAAATATTCAATAATAATAATAATTAATTTATAAAAGACCATGTCAACGACAATCAATTCGCAAATAACATATCCGCACATATAAAAAAGAGAAATAATAATAACAAATTTTATTATATATATTGAATATATAAATATACATATATGAAAATCAATATCAATTTTAATAAATTCTAGGGTTTTGTTTGAAGTTATTGTACCATAAGGGCTGGAATTTAATTGATATTTTAATTACCGTCAATTTTATTTATTGACTTTTTATTTTTGATAAAAATAAATATGTGGACATGAATGTTGATATAAAGCCGAGTAAAATGAGTGGTCACATGACTATAATTTGACGAAGTGATGATTAAGATAATTAATTAATTAATTAGTTAATCAATTTTCGATTTTGGGGGAATTAAAATTTATTTTCGAGAAAATTATTATGAGAAGAGTAGTGGTGATGAAAAGCCGAGTAAAATGAGTGGTCACATGACTATGGATTGACGAAGTGATTATTAAGAGGATTAATTGATTAATGATTAATAGATTAATTAATAGAATGAAGGATATGTTGAGAGTAAACGTTTTCATGGTTTGCATTGATGGCATGAGGAAAAGGTTAAAGAAGTTATGCGACAAAAGGCGCCAAGAAATCTTAATTGGTCAATTAATTAATTAATCGATTCATTGATTAATTAATCAGATAATTGATTAATAATAAAAATTAATTCTTAGCAGTACAGGGTTGTAGGTACTCATTTTACTCGTCATGACATCTCCTGTAAGATAGAACTGAAGACTTAATTAAAAAATTTTTTTTTCAAAATTAATTAATTTCATTAATTAAAATAATGATTTTTTTTTCAACTTAAATATTTTCATGTGGGTACTCAAACTTCAGGAATTTTCGTTTTGAATCCAAACATAATGAAAAAAAAAAATTTTCGATTTTCTCTAATATCAAAATTTTGAAATTTTTTTTTGTCACCTAAACATATCGATGCGGGTACTTGAACTTCATGAAATTACCTCACAAATTTAGATATGGCATCAAATATTAATAAAAATTACACTTTTATGGTATATATCTAAATCTTACAGTAAATGTGCACAAAAAATATCAACAGGCCATCTCTTAGAAAAGAAATACTATAAAAATTACCTAGTGATTACCATTTTTCTCATCTTGTAAATGATCATTTATTTATTTTTTTATTATTCATTAATAATTAAATTAAAAGTTTAAACGAAAAAAAAAATAACCAAAGTACGAGACATTAGAAAAAGAATTAAAACAAAAAGAGTTATTGAAGTCAAAGGTCAAGACTTGTTTTTTTTTCTATTAATTAACGATAAAATATCATAATTGATTATAATTACGTGCGCAATATTAATGTAAGCAATATTTATGTCTCAAATAAGCGCATTAATACTCATTTAGTTGTAATTATTCTTATCAATAATAATAAATAATTATAATTATAATAATACTGATAATGATAATTGATAGAATGATTATATAAAAGTTATACTTTTTTTTTTAATGAATAAATTGTAATTAAGATCGTTTTAAATGTAAATATATATATTTGTTAAATTATTTATTTATAATTAAGTAATTTATTGATTATAATAAAATAAATATATTGTGTATTGTTTGTAGATAAAAAAATCAAAATAACTATGTATACTTGTAATTAAATATTCAAAAAACGGGTAAAAAAATATCAGTTTTTTTATTTTAATCTATGACCCATATTACCCTCCTTAGTTTTATTGTCATCAAAATATATCGATGTGGGTACTCAAACTTCACGAAATCACCTCACGAACACAAATATGTCCTTAAAAATAAAATTAAAATTCAATTTTTCTTTTCTAATCCATATGACCCCCCAAAAATTAATTTCACCAAAACATATCGATGTGGGTACTCAAACTTCACGAAATCACCTCACGAACACAAATATGTCCTTAAAAATAAAATTAAAATTCAATTTTTCTTTTCTAATCCATATGACCCCCCAAAAATTAATTTCACCAAAACATATCGATGTGGGTACTCAAACTTCAGGAAATCACCTCACAAACAAAAGTATGACCTCAGAAATAAAATAAAAATTCAATTTTCCTTTTCTGACTCATATTACCCCAAAAAATTTATGTCACCGAAACATATCGATGTGGGTACTCAAACTTCAGGAAATCACCTCGCAATCAAAACTATGACCTCAAAAATAAAATAAAAATTCAATTTCCCTTATTTGACTCATATTACCCCAAAAAATTTATGTCACCGAAACATATTGATGTGGGTACTCAAACTTCAGGAAATCACCTCACAAACAAAAGTATGACCTCAAAAATAAATTAAAAATTCAATTTTCCTTTTCTAATCCATATTACCCCCAAAAAATTTATGTCACCGAAACATATCGATGTGGGTACTCAAACTTCATGAAATCACCTTACAAACATAAGTATGTCCTCAAAAATAAAATTAAAATTCAATTTTCCTATTCTGACTCATATTACCCCCAAAAAATTTATGTCACCGAAACATATCGATGTGGGTACTCAAACTTCATGAAATCACCTCACGAATTTCCCCATGACATAAAAATTAAAATAAACCCAACCTTCACTCACCTACGACCCATTTACCCCATAAAAATCACTATCAAGTCTCTCCAAATCCAACCTCGACCCAAAATATTCTACTTCTACCGTGTTTAGTAATTAGACCAATAAGCCCAATATACAAGCTATAAATTTATTATCAACGCCAATTGCCAACAAATATATAAACAATTATTCGAATAATCAAATCGACGTCTTAATCCTTCAAAGCGACTTTCACCTAAATTGAATGTGAGCAAGTTCATTTGATATATTTCTATCCATTCACATATATATACAAAGCCATATGTTACAATTGCCAGCCCTTTATTGACATACATGTGCGGCATTCCATCATCGGCACGCAATACCTGCAAGTCGATTAATACGAATCGTAATTCCGATCGGATTAATCCTCAAAGGATTTAACTCTCCATCAGACTCAAACTCCGAGTCAGCATACATACATCCATACATATGCATATATATATATATATATATGTAATATAATTCTCTGATCAACCCACCGAGTTAGCGAGCCAACGAGCCGGCGAGCCAGCTAGCATTTGTCGTTTATCAAATTTATTAGGTGCTAAATGACGATTGTAGATGAGGCATTAATTGCTTCTGCATGGATCCACATACTTTGAATTATTATGCGATTTAATTTAATCCGCTTGGTTTCTGCTGAGGTAAACTCGTATTCGGATACGGCGAATTAAAAGTTCAGGGAGAGAATCAAGACTACAGAGTGGGAAGTTTAGAAACTTTATTGTAACTTTCAAAGTATTAATGGACTTTTTTTTTTATTTTATTTTATTAGTTGGTGGGTAAGTCGATTTTACCATCAGGGGGCGAGATAATTTGATTAGGGGTAAATAATTATGGGGGTTAGTCTGATTATTTATGGAAAATTATGACGTTTTCGATGGCAATTTTCAGGCAGGGAGAAAATAATAATTTTAGGATTTTTTTTTTCAATAATTTAATTACAAAAAAAAAAAAAAAAAAAATACACGTGTAGAGAATTTGAAAAACTACAGGTGCAAATTTTTCAAATATTTTTTTTTTTATAATTTATCGTTTAAAAATAAATCCAAAAATTAATTTGTGACTGAATTTAGTAGACAATGAATTTTTGGATTTTTTTTTGAAAAAATCAATTTGAAAAAAAACTAAAAAAATGCACATGTAGAGAATTTGAAAAACTACAGGTGCAATTTTTTTTAATATTTTTTTTTTATAATTTCTCGTTTAAAAATAAATCCAAAAATTAATTTATGACTGAATTTAGTAGACAATGAATTTTTGGATTTTTTTTTGAAAAAATCAATTTGAAAAAAAACTAAAAAAATGCACATGTAGAGAATTTGAAAAACTACAGGTGCAATTTTTTTTAATATTTTTTTTTTATAATTTCTCGTTTAAAAATAAATACAAAAATTAATTTATGACTGAATTTAGTAGACAATGAATTTTTGGATTTTTTTTTGAAAAAATCAATTTAAAAAAAAACTAAAAAAATGCACATGTAGAGAATTTGAAAAACTACAGGTGCAATTTTTTTTAATATTTTTTTTTATAATTTCTCGTTTAAAAATAAATCCAAAAATTAATTTATGACTGAATTTAGTAGACAATGAATTTTTGGATTTTTTTTTGAAAAAATCAATTTGAAAAAAAACTAAAAAAATGCACATGTAGAGAATTTGAAAAACTACAGGTGCAATTTTTTTTAATATTTTTTTTTTATAATTTCTCGTTTAAAAATAAATCCAAAAATTAATTTATGACTGAATTTAGTAGACAATGAATTTTTGGATTTTTTTTTGAAAAAATCAATTTAAAAAAAAACTAAAAAAATGCACATGTAGAGAATTTGAAAAACTACGGGTGCAATTTTTTCAAATATTTTTTTTTTTTATAATTTATTGTGCAAAAATAAATCCAAAAATTAATTTATGAATGAATTTAGTAGACAATGAATTTTTTTAATTTTGTTTTGAAAAAATCAATTTAAAAAAAAACTCAAAAAATGCACATGTAGAGAATTTAAAAAACTACAGGTGCAATTTTTTCAAATATTTTTTTTTTATAATTTATCGTTTAAAAATAAATCCAAGAATTAATTTATGACTGAATTTTTGGATTTTGTTTTGAGAAAATCAATTTTTAAAAAAACTAAAAAAATGCACATGTAGAGAATTTAAAAAACTACAGGTGCAATTTTTTCAAATATTTTTTTTTTATAATTTCTCGTTTAAAAATAAATCCAAAAATTAATTTATGACTGAATTTAGTAGACAATGAATTTTTGGATTTTGTTTTGAAAAAATCAATTTTAAAAAAAACTAAAAAAATTCACATGTAGAAAATTTAAAAAACTACAAGTGCAATTTTTTCAAATATTTTTTTTTTTATAATTTATTGTGCAAAAAAGAATCCAAAAGTATCATATTTTTTTTCGGGGACCGATTGCCGCCAATTGGGTTCCGAATCATCCGTAGGCACAAAAACAAGTAAAATAAAGTCGATATGTCAGCAAAAAAAATTTTCTCGCAGCTTGAGATCAATCCCAGAAGCTCAGAATACGAAATTTGTGATTTCAGGGCCTGATTATTATTATTCTTATAAAATAAAGTAAAAAGTAGAGAAGATAATAAAGTGAATATTGACTATATGAGGCATGAAAAGTGAGTTTGAAGAGTAAGCTGACAAAAAAGTTTAAACTATAGCTAATAGAACTAACGTCGTAAATAATTTTCGCTCGGTTGAACACACGGTGATACTCGGGAGAGTACTTTGGACATTCGATTATCTACTGAGAGACACTAGACTAAAGAAAATCCGAAGAAAATACACGTATAACACCACCGAGACTCTCGAAGTGGAGACGAACAAAAAAACTATTGAAAAACCGTCCGGAAAAAAAGGACTGGAAAAGTGTTGGAGATTTTTTTTCTTAAATTATACTTGAGTTGTAAAATAAAATTGAACTTTTTTCAATCGACTAGCTTTCCGATCGTCACATCGAATCGTAATTATCGATTCTACTGAATTATTTTATCGAAAATTGAAATATTTTTCAAAGCAGTTATTTTATTTGAGAATTTTTTGTTCTACCGGCTAAACTATCGGGTTTTCGTAAAAATTTACTTATATATTTTTTGTTCAGAATTTAATTTCCTACAAATTCATTCTCATACATTTTTCCCATATCTCCAATAGTTTATCCACAATTTTAATTTAAAATTCAAAAATTATAAAATCTTTTAAAAAAAAATTACTCATATTTTTTAAAAATCAAAATATCAGCTCAAATATTGATTTTACCCAAAAATTTACTCATACATTTTTTGTTCAAAATTTAATTCCCTCCAAATTCATTCCTGTGCATTTTTCTTATATCATTAATAGTTTAGCCGCAATTTCAATTTAAAATTCAAAATTCAAAAATTATAAATTCTCATAAAAAAAAATTACTCATATTTTCTAAAAATTAAAATATCAGCTCAAATATTGATTTTACCCAAAAATTTACTTATACATTTTTTGTTCAAAATTTAATTCCCTCCAAATTCATTCCTATACATTTTTCCCATATCTTTAATAGTTGAGCCGCAATTTTAATTTAGAATTCAAAAATTATAAATTCTTTTAAAAAAAAATTACTCATATTTTCTAAAAATTAAAATATCAGCTCAAATATTGATTTTACACAAAAATTTACCTATACATTTTTTGTTCAAAATTTGATTCCCTACAAATTCATTCCTATACATTTTTCCCATATCTCCAATAGTTTATCCACAATTTTAATTTAAAATTCAAAAATTATAAATTCTCTTAAAAAAAAATTACTCATATTTTTTAAAAATTAAAATATCAGCTCAAATATTGATTTTACCCAAAAATTTACTCATACATTTTTTGTTTAAAATTTAATTCCCTACAAATTCATTCCTATAAATTTTTCTCATATCTTTAATAGTTTATCCACAATTTTAATTTAAAATTCAAAAATTATAAATTCTTTTAAAAAAAAATTACTCATATTTTCTAAAAATTAAAATATCAGCTCAAATATTGATTTTACCCAAAAATTTACTTATACATTTTTTGTTCAAAATTTAATTTTCTACAAATTCATTCCTACACATTTTTCTTATATCTTTAATAGTTTCGCCACAATTTAAATTCAAAGCCCACCGATAATAAATTTTCCCAAAAAAATTCCCTCATCTCCACTAAAACTAAAAATACCCGCTAAAGAATCAACTTTACATGAAAATTACACATGAACAATTTTTTTCTAAATTAAATTTCCTACAAAAAACATTCTTACGCTTTTTCACATAAACTCAATAATTGCCGAGTTACGTAACGAAATAAAATAAATGATAAAAAATAAAATTTTTCCACGAAAAAAAAAACAATAAAAAGAAAATTATTTTTAAACCTCGTGATTTTTTAAAAGCGCAGTAACATAAATTAAGTATAATTTATCTCTATACACTTAAAATATTTATTTTATTTTTTTTTTTTCAGCTTGAGAATAAAATTATCTGGCATTAGAATGTGCGCTGCCAATAATAATAATAATAATATCAAACAATGAAAAAATAATCGTGTCTCATTACAGAAGTTGTTACTGCGCACTTTAAGAATGTCATTACAATAATTGATAATAAAAAGTAAAACGTGACCGTACGTGTTTTTTATTCTATCTCGGATACTAAATTACTCATCGCCATAACAATTTAATTATCTTTTTTCAATACCTATATATCTATACATATACCTATACAAATATATATATATAAATATATATATATATATATATTTTAACTAGTGTTATTATCCCCTCTGCTAAGATTTTTCCGGAGATTATTTCCTTTACGGATCCACGGTTACGTGTATGTTATATAAAAGACCGATTTAATAGTTTTTTTTTATATTTATCCGCGAAATTGTCAGTTTGTGTTGCTAAGAGTTGTATTGAGTTTTGATAAAAATAATAAGTTTTAAATATTTTTTTTTATTTCAAAATGTATTTGATTTTTATTTTTGTCTGCGTCCAAATTTTAGCTGGAAATATTTACGCAGTAAGTTGATATATATAAATATATATGTATGTATGTATGTATGTATTATATATATGTATATATATTTTTGATAAATTCATATATATATTTATATTTTGTTGATATATTTATATTTATACATATTTAAATATAATTGAAAATTTGATAAAATTGAGCATTTTGAATTTTCGGAAAAAAAAGATGGACACCCGAGAGAAGCGAAGCTTTTTTTGCGTTTTGCAGAAAAACTTAACTGTTAATTAATGAAAATTAAAATTTTTTTTATGATAGTAAATTATTATTTGGAAATTTTTGGGAATATGGAAATAAAAATAATAAGAGTATTAGTAAATAATATATGATAATATGATAGTAAGTACTAAAAAAGAGGTTAAGTAGAATATATGCCACGTGGCTCTAAATACGTATGCATATAAATATTATGAACTCGCGAAAATCGCATGGAGATTGAGTTTTTAGAGTAAAGATTGGAATTGCGAGGTAAATATTGGAGATACGACGAAAATGATGAGGACCAAATTTGTAGGCATTCAAATTTTTTATAAGAAAAAGTGTTTTGCTAATTTTTTATAGCGATAAAATCCACGAAAATTAGATACTTTTACGGAAACTGTCGGATTTTTCAGACTTTAAATTTTGAATTTGAAAATTAAAATTTCGGGCTAAATATTGAAGATACGAGAAAAATTAAAGAGACCGAAAATATAGCCAATTAAATTTCCTACAAGAAAAGTATTTTTCCAATTTTTTTTAGATGAAAAATCTCGGAAAAATCAGAGACTTTTATAAAAACTGTCAGATTTTCAAAGGCTACAAATTTCGAATTTGAAAATTAAAATTACGGGCTAAATATTGAAGATACGGGAACAATTAAAGAGACCGAAATTGTAGCCAATTCAATTTCCCACAAGAAAAGTATTTTTTCAATTTTTTTTAGATGAAAAATCTAGGAAAAATCAGAGACTTTTATAGAAACTGTCAGGTTTTCAAAGGCTTCAAATTTTGAATTTGAAAATTAAAATTTCGGGATAATATTGAAGATACGGGAAAAGTTAAAGAGACCGAAAATGTAGCCAATTAAATTTCCCTTAAGAAAAAGTATTTTTCCAATTTTTTTTAGATGAAAAATCTAGGAGAGACTTTTATAGAAACAGTCAGGTTTTGAAAGGCTTCAAATTTTGAATTTGAAAATTAAAATTACGGGCTAAATATTGAAGATACGGGAAAGGTTAAAGAGACCGAAAATGTAGCCAATTAAATTTCCCACAAGAAAAGTATTTTTTCAGTTTTTTTTCGATGAAAAATCTAGGAAAAATCAGAGACTTTTATAGAAACTGTCGGGTTTTCAAAGGCTTCAAATTTTGAATTTAAAAATTAAAATTACGGGCTAAATATTGGAGATACGAGAAAAATTAAAGAGACCGAAAATGTAGCTAATTAAATTTCCCATAAGAAAAGTATTTTTTCAATTTTTTTTCGATGAAAAATCTAGGAAAAATCAGAGACTTTATAGAAACTGTCGGGTTTTCAATAGCTTCAAATTTTGAATTTGAAAATTAAAATTACGGGCTAAATATTGAAGATACGGGAAAAATTATGGAGACCGAAAATGTAGCTAATTAAATTTCCCACAAGAAAAATATTTTTCCAATTTTTTTTAGCTGAAAAATATAGGAAAAATCAGAGACTTTTACAGAAACTGTCGGGTTTTCAAAGGCTTCAAATTTTGAATTTGAAAATTAAAATTACGGGCTAAATATTAAAGATACGGGAAAAATTATAGAGACCGAAATTGTAGCTAATTAAATTTCCCAAAAGAAAAGTATTTTTTCAATTTTTTTTATGCAACCCCTAGTCCACTTTTTCTCATAATACTATAAACTCTCAGGCTTCTGTTCCAACTGATAAAATTCGAGAGGAGCCAACAAAATGTCCAGAGTATCCAGACGATTTTACTCAAACGCTAGAATTCGAAGAGAAAAATTACCGCGACGCATTGGCCGCCGGTAATTTAGCCGCCATCAGTCCAAAGGAAATGGAACGAAGAGCGACTTGTGTTTACCAGCACCTGAGACTGGTAAAATAATAATTTAGTTAACAAGAGGATAAGGGTCTGGGGGCCATAGTGCCCCAGATCAAAAAAAAATTTAAATAAATAAAATAATAAATCAATTTTCCAGATAAATCCCGATAATTCCGGTGATTTACAAGCAGTATTGAGTTTTTTAATCATAACAAATCCAATTATCAAAGACCAAATTCCATTTCCAGAGGAAAAATTGGAAAATCTCAAAAGATGTCTCGCTAAGAGTAAGAAAATTTAATTAATTTTCGTAGGAAATTTTTGCTTATTAATTTCTTTTAGAGAGCGACAGCGCAGATGAAGCCAGAGCCTGGATCGACGTTTGTATAAAAGAAAATTTCCCGTTACGTCCTTCAAAATATGAACCAGAAGTTGCTGACGAATGCCCAGAGTACCCGGAAAATAAAAGTATGAGAGAAATATTGAAAATCGAAGAGGAAAATTACCAAGCCGCCATTAGGGAAAAAAATTTTGCGGCCATCAGTCAAAAAGAAATGCAACGAAGAGCGACTTGTGTTTACCAGCACTTGGGACTGGTAAAATGATTATTAAGTTAACAAGGGGGGGGGGGGTATGATGGGCACGTATATTAGCAATGGCTCATTTTACCTCAAGTATAAATAAAACAATTTTCCAGATAAAACCCGACAATTCTGGTGATTTGCAAGCAGTCTTGAGTTTTTTAATCACAACAAGTCCAATTATCAAAGAACAAATTCCATTTCCAGAGGAAAAATTGGGAAATCTCAAAAGATGTCTCGCTAAGAGTAAGAAAATTTAATTAATTTTTGTAGGAAATTTTTGCTTTCTTAATTATCAATGAATATTGGCGGGAATTTTTAAATTATTCAATTTTTCTTTAGAGAGCGACAGCGCAGATGAAGCCAGAGCCTGGATCGACGTTTGTATAAAAGAAAATTTCCCGTTACGTCCTTCAAAATATGAACCGGAAGTTGCTGACGAATGCCCAGAGTACCCGGAAAATAAAAGTATGAAAGAATTACTGGAAATGGAAGACGAAAAGTACCAAGCGGCACTTAGGGAAAAAAATTTTGCGGCCATCAGTGACAAAGAAATTGAGCGAAGGACGACTTGCATTTACCAGCACCTGGGATTGGTAAAATATCAATTATAATTTTGAATTTTTAAATTTCGCGCCCTTTTGGGGTCTAGATGACCTAAGGGAATTTTAAACTCCAAATATCTCAATAACTATCAAGTTTATGGAAAAAGTATAAGATACCTTTTTTGTAGGAAATTTAAAGCCCTACAAAAAAGGTCTCATTCAATTTTTCAAAAAAATGAATATTTACAGAGATATTTTGAAAAAACCAATCACACTTGTTATTTTTTGTGAACTCAAAATTCCAATTTTATTCATAGAGTTTTAAACTCCAAATATCTCAATAACTATCAAGTTTATGGAAAAAGTATAAGAGATCTTTTTTGTAGAGAATTTAATGCCCTACAAAAAATGTCTCGAGCAATTTTTCAAAAAACTTGATATTTAAAAAGATATTTTGAAAAAACAAAATATTTATATTATTTCTCCAGATAAAACCCGACAATTCTGCTGATTTGCAAGCAGTAATGAGTTTCTTCTCTATAATCAGTCCAGAATTCAAAGAACAGATTCCAGCTCCAGAGAAAACATTAGAAAATCTTGAGAGATGTCTTGCTAAGAGTAAGAAAATTTTTTTTAATTTTCGGCGGGAAATTTTTGATTATTAATTTTTTTTAGAGAGCGACAGCGCAGATGAAGCCAGAGACTGGATCCTCGTGTGTGTACAGGAAAATTTCCGGTTAGTGCCTTTGGAGTACGAATCAGAAGCTGCTGACAAATGTCCAGAGTACCCGGAAAATAAAAGTATGAAAGAAATAGTGGAAATTGAAGAGAGAAAATACCAAACTGCCTTGAGGGAAAAAAATTATGCGGCTATCAGTAAAGAAGAAATGGAACGCACGCTGACTTGCCTTTACAAGCGCCTGGGATTGGTAAAATAATATTTTTGATTTTGAATTTTAAAATTTCGCGCCCTTTTGGGGTCTAAATGACCCATGCAATTTTACACTCTAAATATCTCAATAAATATTGAGTTTATGAAAAAAGTACAAGATATATTTTTTGTAGAGAATTTAATGCCCTACAAAAAATGTCTCTTGCAATTTTTCAAAAAACTCAATATTTACAAAGATATTTTGAAAAAACCAATCACACTTTTGTTATTTTTTGTAAACTCAAAATTCCAAATTTATTCATAGAGTTTTAAACTCCAAATATCTCAATAACGATCAAGTTTATGAAAAAAGTATAAGATGCCTTTTTTGTAGAGAATTTAATGCCCTACAAAAAATGTCTCTTGCTATTTTTCAAAAAACTCAATATTTACAAAGATATTTTGAAAAAACAAATTATTTATATTATTTCTCCAGATAAATCCTGATAATTCCGGTAATTTGCAAGCAGTAATGAGTTTCTTCTCTGTAACCAGTCCAATATTCACAGAACAGCTTCCAGCTCCAGAGGAAACTTTAGAAAATCTTAAGAGATGCCTCGCTAGACGTAAGAAAAATTTTATTAATTTTCTGTGAGAAATTTTTGCTCATTAATTTTTTTTAGAGAGCGACAGCGCAGATGAAGCCAAAGCCTGGATCCTCGCGTGTGTTAAGGCAAATTTCCGGTTACATCCTGTGGGCTACAAACCGATAGTTGAAAACGAGTGCCCAGAGTACCCGGAGAGTAGAAATCTTTCAAAAATATTGGAAATCGAAGAGATAAATTACCAACTCGCCATTAAGAATAAAAATTTCGCTGCTATCAGTGACGAAGAAATGGCGCGAAAGACGACTTGCATTTACCAGCACATGGGATTGGTAAGATATCAATTATGGGGTCGCATATTTACAGTGGTCCATTTTGCCCCAGATAAAAAAAATTTAGGAAATAAAAAAATTGATAAATTTTTTAGATAAAACCCGACAATTCTGCTGACTTACAAGCGGTAATAAATTTCTTCTCAAAAACTAGTCCAATATTTAGAGAACAGATTCCAGTTCCAGAGGAAAAATTGGAAAAATTCGAAGGATGTCTCGCTAAGAGTAAGAAAAATTTAGTTAATTTTCGGCGGTAAATTTTGAATGTTATTTTTTTTTTTAGAGAGCGACAGTGCGGAGGAAGCCAAAGACTGGATTCTCGTGTGTATAAGAGAATACTTCCGGTTATATCCCATTGGATATGAACTCGAAGTTGGGCCGTTTAATAACGGTTTCAAAAAAGTTTCGAAGAAATGTCCAGAGTACCCGGACAATCTGATGAAAATACTGGAAATTGAGGAGAAATATTATCAATCCGCCATTTTGAATCAAAATTTTAAGGCGATTAGTGAAAAAGAAATGGACCGAAGAGTTACTTGTATTTACCAGCACATGGGATTGGTAAATCATAATTATGATTTTAAACTTTGAATATCTCAGTAGTTATTGAGTTTATGAAAAAAATATAAGATACCTTTTTTGTAGGAAATTTAAAGGGCTACAAAAAAGCTTCTGTGCAATTTTTCAAAAAACTGAATTTTTACAGAGATATTTAAAAAAAAACAACTATAGTTTTGTTAACTCAAAATTTCAATTTTAGTCATTGAATTTTAAACTCAAAATATCTCAATAACTACTGAGTTTATAGAAAAAGTATAAGATATCTTTTTTGTAGGAAATTTTGAGCCCTACAAAAAAGGTCTCTTGCAATTTTTGAAAAAATTGAATTTTTGCAGAGATATTTTAAAAAAACCGATTACACTTTTGTTAACTCAAAATTTCAATTTTAGTCATTGAATTTTAAACTCAAAATATCTCAATAACTACTGAGTTTATGGAAAAAGTATAAGATATCTTTTTTGTAGGAAATTTTGAGCCCTACAAAAAAGGTCTCTTGCAATTTTTGGAAAAATTGAATTTTTACAGAGATATTTTTAAAAAACCGATTACTCTTTCGTTAACTCAAAATTCCAATTTTAGTCATTGAGTTTTAAACTCAAAATATCTCAACAACTACTGAGTTTATGGAAAAAGTATAAGAGATATTTTTTGTAGAGAATTTAAAAAGCTACAAAAAAGGTCTTTTGCATGTTTTCAAAAAACTTGATATTTACAGAGATATTTTTAAAAAACAAAGTATTCATATTATTTGTGCAGATAAATCCCGATAATTCCGGCGACTTGCAAGCAGTGATGAGTTATTTCTCTGTAACAAATCCAAATTTCAAGGAACAACTTCCAGCCCCAGAGAAAAAAATAGAAAATCTCAAGCGATGTCTCGCTAAGAGTAAGAAAAATTTGATTAATTACCAATGAATATTGGCGGGAATTTTTAAATTATTTAATTTTTCTTTAGAGAGCGACAGTGCAGATGAAGCTAAAGACTGGATCCTTGTCTGTGTGAGAGAAAATTTCCGACTGTATCCTTTGGAGTATGAACCGGAAGTCAAAAGCTATCCGAAGAAACATATAAATTCTATTTAAAAAATTATTTATAAAGAAATTTGAATAAATTCCGGGAGTCAGGGGACTTGTAATTTTTTAAATGTAAAGTGATGACAATAAAATAAAAATATATATACATATATGATGTGGGTACTCATTCCAGCGGAAATTTAGTGGTTTCACGTGTGAGCCATAAATTTTTTTTTTTTTTTTTCAAATCCAAAATTTTAACGAAATTTCTCAAATAAATATTTTGTAAAAAAATATTTTTCTCTACTTCCTGTACTACAATTTTTATATTATTCATATAAAATATATATCAAATTACCGTCTGTTCTTTACCTCACGTTAGTAATTTTCTATCCCCTCCCTTTCCCTACCGTGTACTCATATGTCCTTAATCAGCAATTAAATTATTACCTGCTTCTGTCAGAGGGCCATTTTGTCAGCAACGCCGGGATTTTTAATCATTTAACAAAAAAAAATTAAAGCCTTGTATGTAAGCACGTGTTTAATTATAATTATTTTTATTTAATAATTAAATGTTTATTTTAATTTATAAAATTAATTAAAAACTTTTTGATTGTTCGTTGACAAGTGATTGAAATGAGTGAAATGATTTATTGTAGATTTATTGTTTTTCTTTTCATTTGTTTGATTGATTTTTCTCGCGGGCTACAATCCCCGTGTCCGGAAATTTTTTCCTATCGACTGAATCCAGTAAGTGGGGAAATTTTTGGAAGGATAATTATTTATGATCCACCGAAAATTTTTCGGTGCTTGAGTTTGCGGGTACGGTATCAGACAACGGAAATTTTCCAGGATGTAAGTCATGTTTTTTTAGTTTTGGGAAATTGATTTTTTTTGGGCGGATGTTGTCGATGTGGGTACTCAATCGAGAGGAAATTGAGTGAATACAACGAAAACCACATTAATTAAAAAAAAAAAAATTTGTTTTTGAAAATTTGGAAAATTTTTGTTTTTGTTCAAAATATATGAGTGTGGGTACTCAAACTAGCGGAAATTTACTGTTTGATACCAAAATTGACTTGATTTTAAAAAAAAATAATTTTTGTTTTCAAATTTTCACAATTTTTATTTTTGTTCAAAACATATGAGTGTGGGTACTCAAACTAGAGGAAATTTACCGTTTGATATGAAAATTGACTCGATTTTCAAAAAAAATAAATTTTGTTTTCAAATTTTCAAAATTTTTGTTTTTGTTCAAAACATATGAGTGTGGGTACTCAAACTAGCGAAAATTTACTGTTTGATACCAAAATTGACTTGATTTTAAAAAAAAATAATTTTTGTTTTCAAATCTTCACAATTTTTATTTTTGTTCAAAACATATGAGTGTGGGTACTCAAACTAGAGGAAATTTACCGTTTGATATGAAAATTGACTCGATTTTCAAAAAAAATAAATTTTGTTTTCAAATTTTCAAAATTTTTGTTTTTGTTCAAAATATATGAGTGTGGGTACTCAAACTAGCGGAAATTTACTGTTTGATACCAAAATTGACTTGATTTTAAAAAAAAATAGTTTTTGTTTTCAAATTCTCACAATTTTTATTTTTGTTCAAAACATATGAGTGTGGGTACTCAAACTAGAGGAAATTTACCGTTTGATAAGAATATAGACTTAATTTTCCAAAAACAAAATTTTTGAAAATTTAATTTCTATAAAACAAAAATATTTTCAGTCTGATCGCGGAGAGCTGCGATTGGCGCAGCCTAAAGAAGAGGTTATCCAAAATATAGCGCGTGGGCTACCGATCATTTACTTCCTCCACTTTCCCCTTCTAAAATCTACACCTGAAATTTCTCTAATTACTCTAAATAATGTGCGATATTGCGTCGGAATTCCAGGTACAGAATAATTTTGCAATTTAAAAAATTATTATTCATTTCATCCAATTTTTTTTTATTCAATTACAGAGTTAACGGCAAGAAAAATAGAAATTCAACATAATTTATTTCCACCCATTTACTCAGACCTAAACGGTAATAATTTTGCTTTTAAAAATCATCAAAATTTACTATTTTCAAATAATTCATTGCCACATCTGACTACAGCGCCAACTACGACATCAACTACGACCCCAGCGCCACCTACGACATCAACATTAGCGACATCTACAACAGAAAATTCCAAAAAACCACATCCTCTTTATCATTCAGCAGAAACATTTTTCAAAAAAGAATTTGAAAAATTATCAGCATCATGCGGGAGGCCAGTAAATAACGATAAATTTATATTTACAAATAATAGAAGACTGAGACCCGGACAGTGGCCTTGGCTTGCCGCCATTTTTATAACGCGGGAAATATTTGAATTTCAATGCACCGGGACTTTAATTAGCGACCGCCATATTTTGACTGGTAATTTAATTTTTAAATTTCAAATTTCGTTCCCGCCAAATAATCACCTAAAATTTTGAATACTTTTTTTGAAAATTTACATCCATATATATATATATATATATATATATATATTTTTTTTTCAGCTGCGCACTGCCTTTATCATTTCAACTTAAAATTAACCTCAAATTTATTCATCGTATCCTTGGGACGGTACCGAATTTCAAATTGGGACGAGTCGCTCGCCGTCAACTATCAAGTCGATCAGATCCACGTCCACCCTGACTACGAACGGGGAAAATTGAACGCAGATATCGCGGTCTTCAAATTATCCGATACCGTGCGTTACAATTGGCTGATACGTCCTCTGTGTTTGTGGCCAGAAACTGACGCCAGAGTGGACGGAATCATTAACCAGCTGGGTTACGTCGCCGGGTGGGGGGACAGAAGCCCGTCACAGGGCAATTATGAAGGTGACGATGATTATGATGACGGTGATCCCGACGTAGGGATGGAAAATGAACATCAAGTTGCTAAGTTCCACGTGGTTCCCATAGTCTCGCCTCGTAAATGTTACCAGAGCCTCCAACTAAGAAATTTCATTACAAATGATGCGTTTTGCGCGGGAACACGAAATGGCCGCAGCGGACCCTGCAATGGCGACAGCGGCACAGCGCTCGCTATTTATAATTCTCTGAATGGAAGATATTATTTAAGGGGAGTGGCTTCGCTGTCAATTATGGACAGAAGTACTCTGGGTTGCGATTATACAGAATACGTTATTTACGTTGACGTCGCTAAATATCACGTTTGGATATTAGGTAAAATTTTTCAAACTTAAGATCCGAGACTTGGCGTCAGAAATTTTTTATTTTCGACAATTCTACACGGAGAAAAAAGTATAGTAAAAATTACAATACTATAGTAAAATTTACTAACAGATATGAAAAAATACATTCTGTATTGTAATTATTACTAAACGTTTAGTAAAATTTATTAGTTAGTAATAATTACATAATAAGATATTAAAAATTACTATACGTAATGTATTTTTTGCTAAGACGATTATATTTTTTACTATTTGTATAGTAAATTTTACTATCAAGTACTATTAATAAATACAAATTTAAGAAAGTTAATTTTCTAATACAATATAGGATTTGTTACTATACAAAATATTAAAAATTACTATACGCAATGTATTTTTTGCTAACACGATTATATTTTTTTACTATCTGTATAGTAAATTCTACTGTGTATAGATAAAATTAAAAGTTGGTGGGGATAGCATATACAAAGATGTATTACAAGTTCTGAAACTTTTGTTCAAAGGACACTTCGGGTCGTCAGACTTTGGAAAGAACTCGCACGCGGGAGATCAGGGTTCGAATCTCGGTTGGATCAAGTGATTTTTTAAAAAACAAAAATCCACACCAACACCAATACAGATGACAGAAATAATAATAATAATAATCAATAATAATAAAAAGTTGAAAAACTATTAAAAATTTAATTTAATTTTTTTCCATTCTAATATAGTAAAATTTACTAAACGGGATAGTAAAATTTACTAAACGACTTGTAAAATATGCTAATCTGTTTATGAATTTTTCATATAAATCATAAGCGTTTCAAGATTACTATCCAAATTTAGTAATTATTCTCATATTTTTTAGTAAAATTTACTATATTTTTTTCTCCGTGTAGATAGTTGGGGTAAAAGTGGACGTAAAAATTTTTTTTAAGAAATATATATACATATATATATTTATATAATGATCCTTCAAAAATTTTCCTTCGTCCAAAAAAAAAAAATACCACGTGGCGCATGACGTCAGTTTTAGTGGCTCTAGTTTTTTGAAAATATCTTTATAAATACAGACTTTTTGAAAAAAATGCATAGAATGTTTTTTATAGAGAATTTAATTCCCTACAAAATCATGTCTGTACATTTTTTGTCAAATTTTCATATTTCGTGAGATATTTTCAAAAAACTGAAAATTGATAAAAAAATGAATTCTGACGTCTTGCGGCATGGGGTATTTTTATTTTTTATGCATAAATAAATATATATGAGAAAGATTGGGGTAAAATGGCCTACCTGGGGCATAGTGGCCCACCTCAAAATTCTACTAAAACCACAATTTTTTTTAAAATAAAAAATTAATGAAATAAAAAATTTATAAACATTCGTTTTTATTTAATTTATATTATCACCAGGAAGTTGGTATCATTTATTGTCGCAGTACATAAACGTCAGTAACTCGATTGTCCGTAACGAAAGTTCAATTAAAACTTTCTTTAAACAGACCAACAATAATTAATGATTAACGGTCAGCTTATAGGTGAGAACTGTAAAGTTGCGATAACAAAGTATCACATCTTATATATTTATATATATACTTATACTTGTATGTGTGAGTAGAGCATGTCATTATTTTGTCCTTGATTAAAAAATCAGTTTGTCAGTTTGTGTTGCCGTGTAAAGATTTTTTTATGTCTTGAGATCACGCAATTCTATAGTTTATTTTTTTTTTATCACAGTAAGTTGTGTTTATTTTTAAAAATACAAGTGACATTTTATTTATCCCTAAATGTTGTTTATTGTGTGCCCGTAATGGAACACATTAAAAAACACTGCGATTTTTTTCCAACGGATGCTCGATAAAAAAAAAACGACCCATTTTACCTGGATTTCAATTTCAGATCAGACTAAATTTTTTCCGTGCATTTAATCAATTTATATATTTAGGGTAAAAATATATATGACATATATTAGAGTGATCCAAAAAATAACAATTTTTTTTTTTTCTCGCAAACAAGTTCAAAAGTTTCATATAGATAAAAAAAGACGCCTGTGAAAATTAGAGCTCTTAATATTAACATTAAGAGGTTCGTCGCACTTTTCTATTTTCCATAAGAATAACATGGAAAAAATTTTTTTTACGTCTTCTGATTTTTATAAGTAGTTAACGATGCGTCATAGGAATAATTGGCAGGCATGTTTTTGTAGGGAATTGAATGCTCTACAAAAAAAGATTCTTATCATTTTTTGAGGAATCTATTTGTTCAAAAGTTATTTGAGGTTGAAGTCAAATTCATATTAAATTTTGAGATTTTCTTACTTTTCCGGCGAAACTATCAGACCTATTACAAAATATCATTGGACCTTTTTTGTAGACAATTTTATTCCCTAGAAGTTATTTCAATAAAGTTTTTTCGAATTCCGCATTGTTTTCTAGTTATTTTTATTTTAATGTCAAGCTCTTAAAAACGATCAGAAGACTATTTTTTTTATGAGCATGACATTAAAATAAAAATAACTAGAAAACAATGCGGAATTCGAAAAAACTTTATTGAAAATAACTTCTAGGGAATAAAATTGTCTACAAAAAAGATCTAATGATATTTTGTAATAGGTCTGATAGTTTCGCCGGAAAAGTAAGAAAATCTCAAAATTTAATATGAATTCGACTTCAACCTCAAATAACTTTTGAACAAATAGATTCCTCAAAAAATGATAAGAATCTTTATTTGTAGAGCATTCAATTCCCTACAAAAACATGCCTGCCAATTATTCCTATGACTCATCGTTAGCTACTTATAAAAATCAGAAGACGTAAAAAAAATTTTTTCCATGTTATTCTTATGGGAAATAGAAAAGTGCGATGAGGAAACTCTTAAATTTAATATTAAGAACTCTAATTTTCATAGGTTTTTTTTTTCATTTAAACGAAACTTCTGAACCTATTTGGAAGAAAAAAAAATTTGTTTGTTTTTTGAATCACCCTATTATAAATATATAGTAATTTTTTATCTAAAATTATTAAGAATTCGAATCTCTGCTATTTTTATTTCTTTACATGGAAAATATTGAAGATATGAAAAAAATGTATAGGAACAAATTTGTAGGAAATTAAATTTCCTACAAAAAAGCTTTTATACATTTTCACGGTATCTCTATTAGTTTCTTCATAAACTCGATTTGAACTTAGACCTTTGAAGCTTCTGGATAAATTACAAAAATTTTGAACTTTTAGCATAAAATGACTTGGACTTGGATATTTTTGAGCATCCTCTCGTCGTCAATCATCGCCAAAGCGACATCTGAGAAGTAAGTACCCTATTAGTAACTTGCCATGGAGATCTGACCTCTTTGAAATTGCAGAGACATAAAAGAGGCCCAGCAAAAAATTCTGGTGTTCCTAAAAGAGCCTTCAGGCATAAACTGGCTGAGCTCAGTGTCACAAGAGCGAAGAAGTCCTCTGAAAACCATCGAACTACTGTCCGCGATAATCGATCCCACGTCTCCAGCGTCCGCGGAAACGAAATCAGCGGCCACGGAGTTGAAATCTGCGCTGGACACCGGGACCAACGCGACGCAGATAGAACTTGAGGGCTGGAAGGACCTAATTGACAACGGGCCTCAAGATGACATAATCTGTCTCTACCGGGCCCTCAACACGACCTCCAATCGCACCGAAGACTGGCAGAAATTCCTTACCAACATCTCCGATGGCTACATGATCTACCTCGCGCTGGACATGGGGACCAAGACCTTGATTTGTATGAAAAAAATTCCAATCCAGACCCGGGTACTTGACACTTCGACCCAAGAGCCTTCGACCCTCAGTACCTCGGAGTCTCCGGAGTCAAAAATGGGTAATGGGAGCCGGGCACTGAATGACCCGCTCCCCCTCCAGGAGGACTCTTGCGAAGATTCAAAAGAATCCAACACCCGGAATTCCAGAAGACAGTTCTCAGAACCAAAACCTCAACCTCCTCCGTGCAATCGTCCAATTATTTATGTCCTACCAGTTAATTATCCTGGTCAAAATGGTTACGTTCCTTGGCAGCAACGACATCTACCTCAGGCCTATCCCAGTCAGCAGATTGGGCCCTACCCGATTTCTAATTCCCAATTTAATCCTAATCAGCAAATGAATTCTCTGATCCCGAATAGACGAAGTCCTTACAATGCTGACCCACTTAATGCGATCGATGGGCCCAATAAACCCAATAAACTAAATGGGCCCTTGCCAAGTTCACCAGGTGGATTCGCTTACAGACCGGCACCTCGTAATTGGCAACCGCCGATTTCATGCGACCAAAATAATTGGCAGCCAGAGTGTTTTTGGAAACCGCCTCAAAGATATCCGAATTTGGGCCCATTGAGGCCCACGATGGTCGACAACAATTTCGGGTACCGTAAAACTTTGCCGGTAGAACAGAGTCCGAGTAGCAAAGAGTCTGCTGCAGTGCAGAGGCGATTAGTGCCGATGAAAAAGGTCTTGCCGAATTGGAGGCATCCAAATAGGAATTTTATGGACCCACCCATTGTTCCTTACGTCATTTACAACCGATATTCATTGCGCTACCCACCGGGCTGGCCAGTGGGCCAGAATATGCCCGTGGGACCTAACTGGCAGAATCGGAATGCGCTCGAAGAACCAAATAAGGGTGGGCTCGAAGGACCAAATACTCCAGTAGAGCCGGGCCCCAATGAAGTGGCGAAACAAAATAGGCCTTGTGCGTCGAAAAATTGCTTGTGCAGTTTGTGTGACAAGCCGATTGTTGTTAAGGTTCTACTGGAAAATTCCGCGAAGAAGGAAGAAGCTACTGGCTCGCGTAGGAGCCTTGACCTCCAAGAAGTCGCTGACGCCATCGGTAAAACAGATCAGAGTCTTGAGGAATTGGAGAAAAAGGTTAAAGAAGAGCTGGCTGGGACTAAAAAGGGCAATGAGGATACCGAAATTGAAGAATCGAAGGAAAGTAGTGAAGATTAATTGTTTAAATTGAAGTAGATCAATAAAAGTAATAATGAAATTTATTAATTTTTGTTTTTGTATTAATTATAATGATAAATAAAATAAAAAATATGAAAACCACATGACCCTGCAGACTAGCTCTAAAGCTTCCCGATGTTTTCGAGCTCTTGAGCTCAAAAATACTAATGTTAATATATTTTTGAGCTCTTCAAGCTCGGAAATAGTAATGCCGCAGCTTCCAGTTCAAAAATTTAAGTAATGAACAATCAGAAAAAAAAATAATGAAGAAAATTTTTTTTTTTTTTTTTTTTTTTATCTTTGGAAATAATGACTGATTTTATGAGTGTGAATCTAGCATGATTTTGAAGTTGGCCGACGTCTGATAATTTTTGGATTTTTTTTTTAAACGACAAATTATAAAAAAAATTATTTAAAAAAATTGCACATGTAGAAAATTTAAAAAACTATAGGTGCAATTTTTTGAAATATTTTTTTTTTTATAATTTATCGCTTTGAAAAAAATTATAAAATTATTAGACGTCAGGTGACTTCAGTATCATCATTTATTTTCAATTCTTATTCAAGTTGTTGTTTAAAAATAAAATATTGGCGCGAAAAATTTTGTTTTAAATATTTTTTAAAAATACAAATTAATAATTATAAGAAATAAATAAAATAAATAATTGTAAGCAATAGATTATTGTTAGAGCACAAAAAATGAATAAAGAATAATTAAAAAAAAAAATAAAAACTTACATTCTGCATACTTGTGATAATATTCTGCACAATCCAGAAACGAAATTTGAATAATTTGATTATTCATATTAAAATATAGGTGTGAATGTAGCAGACATCAGACAAATTTAAAATTATTAATAAATAGAGTAAATAATTTATAAAATAAAATTTAAAAAAAAATACGCATTTAAAAAATTTTGAAATTAATAAGTGCATCAATTTTTTATAATCATTATTTTTTAAATTATTTATTCTATTTATTTATAATTTAAAATTCGTCTGATGTTTGCTACATTCACATTCATATTAAAATACACTAATTTAAATTATTCACACGAACACTGATATTAATCACCATAATTTTTAATTTAAAAAAAACTAAATTTTATTTTTGAATTTTTTCATAATGGCGGCAAAAAAAGTCATGATAGAAAACACTCACTTCAATTACTCGATAAAAAAATTGCACTTATACACAAACTCACTAATACTTTTTAAACACTGGTATATTAATTATAATTAATAATAGTTATTTATATAGATTTTAATGATCCTGAAGTTTCCCGACAATTAACAATTTTTGGATTTATTTTTATACAAATAAAATTTAAAAAAAAAAAAACTAAAAATATGCACATGTAGAAAATAAAAAAAACTACAGGTGCACTTTTTTCAAATATTTTTTTTCATCTTTTATCGTCTAAAAAAAAATCCAAAAATTGTTAGACGTCTGCTAACTTCAGTATCAAAAATTATTAATGATCCTGAAGTTAGCAGACAATTACAAATTTTTGGATTTTTTTTTGAACAATTAAATTTAAAAAAAAAAGAAACTGACAAAATGCACATGTAGAAAATTTAAAAGACTACAGGTGCAATTTTTTCAAATATTTTTTTTTTATCTTTTATCGTCTAAAAAAAATTCAAGAATTATTAGACGTCTGCTAACTTCAGTATCACGGATTTTAAATTAAAAAACAAGTGACGACGAATGCCGGTAACCGAACAATAAAAAAGACGCGTCGATTTAATTACTTGTTATTTTTAGTTATTTATATTTCACGTACCGATAAAATTATTATCACAAAATGTTCATCGTGTGGTAAAGAATATTTAAAGACCCGAGTTTTAATTTATTTAAACAAAAAAACACTGAATTTATTTATTTAATCACGACTTGGATACTGTCCGAGTAATTCCGATGCCGGTAGAGTGAAGTTTGGCACCGAGCACTTGCGCAGTTGTAGAGACGGTTGGTGCGACCTGCGCAGTAGATACGAAATAGACTTACGCATGCGCAGAGACCAGTCAGTCTCCCGCTTGATGGCTGCTCTCATTGTCTTTGTCATCTGAGCTCGGTTAAATAATTCATTTAATTAAAGTGCGGGATAATTACGAACACTAAAATCTTTTTAAATTATTTTTTGATTAGTGATAAATATTTAAATATATAAAATTATGTGTGTCAGTGAACGTGACTTTGATAATAAATTAAATTCAGTGCCGATGTAGTTCTCGCGTCGTTTTGCGCCATGTTGGTTGTCGGAATTTGAATGCACGAATAAATATTTAAATGATCTAGTTTTATTTAAAATTTGTTTTTTAATTATTCTTGTTAATTAGTGATTAATTACTAGTGGAAATTTAATTTTTTTCGTGAGTGTTTGTGTCTGTAATTTATTTAGTTGGACGCCGGCGATGTACAAGTACTCGGAGCTGAGAATGAAAATGGCGGGAAGAGTGAGTAAATTCAAAAATTTTTTAAAATTTTTAACTAGAAATTTCTATTATCAAGTAATTGCGGAATTATTGCGATAATTCTCGTTTATTTATTTAATATTTATACGAATATTTATTTGGAATACTTGAGAAATTAAATTCGAAATTCTCCCGCGGGTTTTAAAAGGCGGCCTATTCAAAATGGCGTTGGTTTAAAAAAATTTCAAACGATTATTGATTTTTTGGTTTTAAAATTATGAATTTTATTACAAATATATATCAATGGAGATATATATCTATACATAAATGTTTAGAAATATATGAACACCGGATACAGTAAAACTAAAGCACAAATTTTTCATAATTTTAATATGATTGTGAAATTAGCGAGCAATTAAAAATTTTTGAATTTTTTTTTCAACAAATCGATTACAAAAAAAAGAAGTTTCGATTTTTTAAAAAAATATATATAAATATATATATAGATCAATGTGGGTAAAACTAACGGAAATTTCCTGTTCGATTCAAAACTTTTGATTAGATAACAGAAAAAAATTCGAAAAACGAAATTTCAAAAAATAATTTATGAGTGTGAATGTAGCAGACATCAAACAATTTACAAATTTGAAATTAATGAACTAAAATAATGAAATTTAAAAAAATGCGCGTACGGATTTTGCTTTTATTTAAATACGCATTTTTTAATTTCTTACTTTACTTACATTTTATTCATTTATTCTAAAATTAAAAAAATTGACAATTGTCAGCTTCATTTACTCATAATAATTTTTATTTTCAAAACATATCGATGTGGGTACTCAAACTAACGGAAATTTCCCGTTCAATTCAAAACTACTTATTAGACACCATAAAAAAATTTCCATAAACCTAATTTCCAAAAAAAATTTTCATTTTTAAAACCTATTGATGTGGGTACTCAAACAAACGGAAATTTCCTTTTCAATTCAAAACTACTTATTAGACACCATAAAAAAAATTTCCGTAAACCAAATTTCGAAAAATAATTTTCATTTTTAAAACATATCGATGTGGGTACTCAAACTAACGGAAATTTTCTTTTCAATTCAAAACTACTTATTAGACACCATAAAAAAATTTCCATAAACGAAATTCCCAAAAAAAATTTTCATTTTTAAAACATATCGATGTGGGTACTCAAACTAACGGAAATTTCCCGTTCAATTCAAAACTACTTATTAGACACCATAAAAAAAATTTTCATAAACCAAATTTCCAAAAATAATTTTCATTTTTAAAACATATCGATGTGGGTACTCAAACTAACGGAAATTTCCCGTTCAATTCAAAACTACTTATTAGACACCATAAAAAAATTTCCATAAACGAAATTCCCAAAAAAAATTTTGATTTTTAAAACATATCGATGTGGGTACTCAAACTAACGGAAATTTCCTTTTCAATTCAAAACTCCTTATTAGACACCATAAAAAAAATTTCCATAAACCAAATTTCCAAAAAAAATTTCATTTTCAAACCATATCGATGTGGGTACTCAAACAAACGGAAATTTCCTTTTCAATTCAAAACTACTTATTAGACACCATAAAAAAATTTCCATAAACCAAATTTCCAAAAAAAATTTTCATTTTCAAAACATATCGATGTGGGTACTCAAACTACCGGAAATTTCCCGCTCTACTCACCCAAGCCATGGCCAATCCCCAAAAAAATTTCTCCTCCCAATAAACCCAAAAAACACAAGTATGATAAAAGTATTTTTTATTGTCCCCTTATATTAATATAATATATATTCATTTATTTATTTATATATAATTTTCATTCTGTATTTTTTAAAAATAACTCTGGAAAAGACTTGTTGATTTTCAAGATATTGTTTAACTCGAAAAATTATATTTTCAATTACTTATAAAAGTAAGAGCTACGCTCAGATTTGTGATGTTTCCAGTTGGAAAGATTGACGACATATTGAACCTAGTACGACTTCAGCACTGTACACACCTTCAATTAACAATTAATTCGTCAGTAATTATCCATAAATAATTAACAAATATCAGGACCAATAAACTCACCGATATTAGCACGAAGTACATCACTGAGTAAGTGCAGATCGTTAGCCTGCGTAATAATAATATAGTTCATCTTGTTGGCATTTATTTCCTGTATCTGCGCAAGTGAACGTCTTGTTTTTTCAAAAGTCCCGCCAGCGCTTTCAATTATTTCAGCGAATGCCGAAGGCGCCGGTACGACACTCGGCGTTACATAGAAAGTTTTACCCTGTAATTAAATTTTAAAAATTTCAGTTCAACGTAACTTCGAACTCAGTAAAAAAAAAAAAAAATTCGAACCTTAAGTACAGAGCCTCGGTTGGGACTAACGAGGGCCTTCTCGATATTGCAGTTAAAGTTTTTCTCAAACTCGTCATTGTCTAGCCCGTAGCCCTTCTCGTCGACGAAAGTGTTCCTGGCGAAGCATTCCAGCAGCCACTGGACGCTGACGATGAACTTGCAGCGGCTGAGACAGCAGAGGAATTTGACCGTCCGGTAGGGGGCGTTCATCACCAGATGGGTCGCGTCCCGCCAATTAGCGGCAAGAGTTCCGCCCAATTCCCTGATCCTCTTCGCGTGTTTTCTGGGATTCGTTCCACTGAAGAGGATCCGGGGCTGCCTGTCAGGACTCGGGGGGTCGGGATTCGTCACGACGATGGGCTCGTCCAGGCCCATAAGCTGGGGGTCTTTGTTCAGAGAGACGTCGAGCCGAGGCTTTTTGTTCCTCCGGGCATTGGGGCCTTGACCGACGGCCTTTACTTTGTCGTAGGACTCCTGGGTGATGTTGATGGGCATTTTCCAGGCGGTCATCAGGTGGGGGACCAGCGAGTAGTCGAGTCGGAAGGGATTGCTGACGCTGAACTGCTGGTACTTGGGTTGGTCCAGTTGGTGGAGGGCCGCGACCTGCCCGCAGATTATGTCCATCAGCCACTGGACGTTGACGCAGGGAACTGACCACTCCTTGGCCTTTTTGTACTTTGGACCTTCGGGTTTCCGGCAGATGAGGATCGTGTTGTGCCGGGAAAAGTACTTTGTGTACTGGACCTCTAGGAGGTCGAGCATCGCTTTAACTTTCACGCGCTCGTCGCCTTCGAAACCGGTGAAGGAAATGTTGTGCTGGGCCAAGGGTTTCTCGGCGACCTCGTAGGGAATGGGGAAGTGGATCGCGTGCCAGGGGGGAAGGACCTGCTGCTTGCTGACGACGTCCGACAGCCAATGGGCGTTGACGCATCGCTTGCCGTCACGCAGGGCCTGGACTACTATTGGGTGTTTCTGGGTGATCGCTAGGACGTGGGTCGCGCGGGGACAGTATTCGGGCTCTACTTCACCCCCGTGTCGCTCGATGACTTGTCGCCAGTTTGATACTTCGGTGGCTGTGTAATGGGACTCGTATTCTACTATCACGAAGATGCAACCGAGTAAGCAGAGGTCGGGGGGTAGTTTTAGGTTGGGGTTGTGGCCGTAGAACTGGGCCTTGGGCTGCTGGACCTGCTGGGTGTACATTTTTATTCCAGCTGCTGCGCCGTTGGTTATGTTCCCTAAATAATAATTTGTTTCATTAGTTTATGGGTCAAGATTCAACTTTAGAAGGGTGGGGCTGAGGACCTTTTTTGTAGAGAATTTAACGGGCTACAAAATTGGTCTCTTTACTTTTTTTGATATCTTTGATATTTGAGCCAGAATTTTCATTCAAAGTTTGAGACAAATTTGTACTGTTAAGTTATTGATCTTAATTGATTTTCGGCTTGTAACTTTGAAACTATTGGAAATACGGAGGTAGAGTCAAGGACCTTTTTCGTAGAGAATTTAACGAGCTGCAAAATTGGTCTCTTTACTTTTTTTGATATCTTTGATATTTGAGCCAGAATTTTCATTCAAAGTTTGAGACAAATTTTTACTGTAAAGTTATTGATCTAAATTGATTTGTCGGCTTGTAACTTTGAAACTATTGGAAATACGGAGGTAGAGCTCAGGACCTTTTCGATAGGAAATTTAATTTCCTACAAAATTGTACTGATTGATTTTTTCGATAACTCTAATACTTTAGCCAGAAATATCATTCAAATAAAACTTACCTAGAGTACGTCTCTGGTAGGCAGCAAGAAGTGCTGGGTCCTGGGAAGGCGGAGGTGGGGCCCGATGCTGGGCAGTCATAAGCCTCAATTGTCCAGCAGCACTGCCCTCAGCAGCTCCACCTTGCAGTCTGTTGGTCAGCATATTAGCAAGAGCGGTTTTGGTCTTTGCGTTGACGACCAACTGCTCAGCAGGCATCTGGGCAGCGACTGGATTCGCCAGTGGTGTCATGGTTTCTTGCTGCTGTTGCTGCAAATGCATTTGCTGAAGCCGAGCCATCTGTTGCTGCTTCTGCAGATGAAGATGCGCAAGTTGCTGGGGAGTCAACTGGCCCTGAAAAGTCTGGGCAGGTTGCGCCTGAGCGACAGGAGTCGCAGGCTGGACCTGGATCACCTGATTCGAATTTATCGGCGCCAGTGCTGGTGGCTGACCAGGCATAGGCTTCTGGTTTATGATCTGCCCCCTCTGGACCCACTGGACCGGTTGAGTCCCCGCAGCTCCAGCAACACCCGCGGTCCTGATTATCGCCGGATGCGCCTGTCGGTTCAGTTGCTGCTGCTGCTGCAGCATCAGAGTCCTCGACTTCTGAATTTTCTGAATTACTTGGGCCCGCTGCTGAGGGTCCATCTGCTGGAGCTTCTGATGCGTCTGCGCATCTAAATGTATCAGCTGTCTCAGTGGCTGCGGTGGCTGGACCCACTGACCAGCAGGTCGTTGCTGACCCAACTGCTGCTGACGCTGCAGCTGCAGGTGATACTGCTGCTGCTGCCACGTTTCCCGATTGACAATAAAACTCTGGTTTTGTTGCTGTTGCTGAGGCTGCTGCTGGGACTGTTGGGTCGGTTGTTGCTGAATCGCGGCTTCGCGGACGATAAATTGGGTCTGTGGAGCTGATTGCTGCAACTGCTGGGATATTTGTTGGATTTTTTGTTGTTGCTGCTGTTGCTGAATCAGCAGCAATTGCTGACGTTGTTCAGGTGTCAATTGTTGCTGTTGTTGAATTGGAGGTTGTTGTGGTTCCTGAATTTGTTGCTGAATTGGTGACTGCTGCGGTTGCTGAATTTGTTGCTGAATAATTGGCTGCTGGATTTGTTGTTGCTGTTGGATTGGCTGCTGCTGAATTGCTGATTGCTGCTGAATTGCTGATTGCTGCTGCATCGCTGATTGCTGATGAATCGGCTGCTGAATCATCTGCTGCTGAATGTGTTGTATATTTAATTGCGGTGGGCCCATTTGTTGCTGATTTATTTGCTGCTGTTGATTTATTTGCTGCTGCTGCTGGTTTAATTGCTGCTGCTGATTTAATTGCTGCTGCTGTTGTTGTTGATTCAGTTGCTGTCCAATTTGTTGCTGCTGAAGATTTATTTGTTTTTGTGCAATTTGTTGGTGCTGCTGAATAGGAATTTGTTGCTGAGGCTGCGCAATCATGACTTGATGCTGATTCACTTGATTGAATGATTGCAATTGAATTGACTGCTGACTTATTTGCTGCTGCTGCTGCTGCTGATGAATCTGCTGCTGAATAATCGGACTCTGTAATTCCTGAACAGATTTAGATGTCGTCCAAGTTGGGTTTATGTTGGAAGAACTGTATGCTGGTAAACTAGTTGCTGGACGTTGGTATTGAGGTGACTGTGATGGTGATTGTGGTTGGATTTGTTGCTGGACTTGGACCTGCACTTGCTGCTGAACCTGGACCTGCTGAACTGGCACCTGGACTTGGACTTGCTGAATCTGTTGAAGCTGAACTTGTTGGACCTGGACTTGCTGGACTTGCTGCTGGACCTGGACCTGCTGAACTGGAACCTGGACTTGGACTTGCTGGACTTGTTGAACCGGTACGTGAATTTGTTGGATCTGCTGGACTTGTTGAACTGGTACAGCCATTCCATAGGAACCAGATTGTTCCCAAGGTAATCTGGTCTTTAGGACATCAGCCAGGGTCTTGTCTTCGTCATTGTCTTCGTCATCCTCGTCATCGTCATCGTCATTGTCCTCTTCCTGGTCAATGAATCCAGTAATCAGGCCGATGGAACTGGGCGAGGGGTAGACCAGCAACCGCGGATGATACTCGGTCTCATCAACCAACGTCCGGGTCCGGCAGCACTCGGTCACCCAATCTGGGGTCACTACTTTGATTCCCCGGTTGAGTGCTGTCTCGTACTTGGCTCCTGATGCTTTACCAGCCACCAGATGGGTGACAGTCCGATCCAAGCGCGATTGGAAGTGACCGCCCTGCAAGACTACCATCGCCCATAGTGACTCGATGTCTCTGGAAGACACCAGACTGGTGGAAATCCTGACTGAACTGAACAGCTGGTTCTCCTGGGCAGAAAAGTAGTGGGTCGGCAGCAGCTGCTTGCATTTCGCAGACTGCAGGACCCAGTTCTGAGTCACCGCGGGGATCTCGTAGATATCTTTGGCTTCGAATAGCTCGTTCTCGGCAGGCTCTTCGCCAGCTATCAAGTGGGTCACGAAGTCACTGAAGTAGTTCGAATGTTCCGCGCCGCCTTTGTGGAGCAGCGACAGCACCTGGAATTGATAATTTATTTTAGCATCTTGTTTTTGGACTTTGAAAGAATATTGTGGCTAAACTAGCAAAGATACGACGAAAATCTTCATGACTAATTTTGTTCCTCATTGAATTCTCTACAAAAAAGCTCCTTATCATTTCCTCCCAAATTTGATAACTAACCCAGTAAATTTTCATTTTCAACAAAAAAACCAAAATTGACAACTACCGAAAATTTTTAAAACTTAAAACCTCCATATCTTTTGAAATATCAAAAATTCACCAAAAATCATCATGACAAATTTTGTTCCTCATTAAATTCTCTACAAAAAAGCTCCTTATCATTTCCTCCCAAATTTGATAATTAACCCAGTAAATTTTCATTTTCTACTAAAAAACTAAAATTGACGACTACCAAAAATTTCTAAAACTTAAAACATTCATATCTTTTGAAATATCAAAAATTCACAAAAAATCAACAGGACCAATTTTGTTCCTCATTAAATTCTCTACAAAAAAGCTCCTTATCATTTTCTCCCAAACTCAATAACTAACCCAGTAAATTTTCATTCTCTACAAAATAATTGAAATTGACAACTACCAAAAATTTCTAAAACTTAAAACCTTCATATCTTTTGAAATATCGAAAATTCACAAAAAATCATCAGGACCAATTTTGTTCCTCATCAAATTCTCTACCAAAAAGCTCCTTTTCATTTTCTCCCAAATTTGAAAATTAACCCAGTAAATTTTCATTTTCTACAAAATAACCAAAATTGACAACGACCAAAAATTTCTAAAACTTAAAACCCTCATATCTTTTGAAATATCAAAAATTCACAAAAAATCATCATGACCAATTTTGTTCCTCATTAAATTTTCTACAAAAAAGCTCCCTACCATTTTCTCCTAAATTCAATAACTAACCCAGTAAATTTTCATTTTCTACAAAATGACCAAAATTGACAACTGCCAAAAATTTCTCAAACTTTAAACCCTCATATCTTTCAAAATATCGAAAATTCACCAAAAATGATCATGACCAATTTTGTTCCTCATCAAATTCTCTACAAAAAAGCTCCTCACCAATTTTTCTCTAAACCCCATAGTTTACCTTCTACAAGCCATAAATCATTTTTCCACACCAACACAAATTTAAATTTTCAAAATTACCCGCCAATTGTAAACTTTTCAAAAAAAATAAATGAACAAAGATGACTGTTCTAAAATTTAACTTGACGACCCCAGATCAAGTAAAACTACTCGTTCAACTTAAAAACGATAACAATACAAAAAAAAAATAAAATAAAAACACAAAGAAAAAAAAATAATTTTCATAACAAACGAGCCAATAAAATTGTAACCTCATTTTTTTTCATGTCTTAAAAATAACAACAACAACAACACCGACAACAACAACAACAATAACATTAACTCCAAAAAAAAAAATTATCAAAATGTCATAAAATTAAAAATCAAAATACCAGGATTCGAAAATTAAAACCACAATTATAAATAATTATTACAGTAAATAATAATATCAAAATTACCTTAGGGTCAGCACGTCCAGTGACATAAAATTTAACATCAGCAAATAAAGCGACGTCAAGTTTCAATTCGTCTAATCCCGCGCGTATATCTCCCATTGTTGATAATAATAAATATTAAAATATTAAATAATAATAATTCCGATATTATTATTATCAAACATTTTAAGTAAACAAACCATTAACCTAAACACAAATAATTTTTGCTATTATTATTATCCAATTACAAGTATTGGAATTAATAAATGAATTAAAGTTTTGTTGCCGCGTCGGTTTTTGTTGTGATTGACGGCAGGATTATAACATTTTAGGTTATGCTGTGTCAAAATGTACGTATACCTTTAAATCGATTAGTTGGTGATACATGTCAGTGTGTGAATGTATGTATCGAGAGTAATCGATTTTAAGCCTATCGATAGTCGGTAGATGACGGACTGAATATTTTGTGGGGGAGCTGTGGGAAATTTTTGTGGAAAGTAAATCTCTGGATTATCGATGGATTTTTGAATTTAAATTTAGGGAGGGAGTTTCGGATTCAGGGTGAAAGTCAGCGAATTTCCTGTAGAATGAGTACCCACATCGGTAGGTTTGGGTATTTTCAAAATTATGAGGAAAAGATTTTTGAAAATTTTTTTTTTGGTTACGATTAATTATTTTTTTGGAGTTATTGGACAATTTCCTCTTGATTGAGTACCCACATCGGCATATTTGGTCTAGATGATTATTTTCAAAATTAGAAAAAAGTAAAATTTTGAAATTTTCATTGCGATTATAATTGTTGGTGTATTCAGATTACTCGGGCGATTTCCTCTCGATTGAGTACCCACATCACCATATTTTGCGCAATTTGCAATTTTCAAAAAATCTATATTGCAAAAATGAAAAAAATTTACAAAACTAACCTATCTATGGGAAAAGTTACTCAATTTCCTCTTGATTGAGTACCCGCATCGGTATATTTGGTCTAGATGATTATTTTCAAAATTAAAAAAAAAAGTAAAATTTTGACATTTTCATTGCGATCATAATTGTTGGTATATTTGAATTAATCGGGCGATTTCCTCTCGATTGAGTACCCACATCACCATATTTTGAGTAATTTGCAATTTTCAAAAAATCTATATTCCAAAAATGTGAAAAATTGACAAAATTAACCTGACTATAGTAAAGGTTACTCAATTTCCTCTGAATTGAGTACCCACATCAATATATTTTGAGTAATCTACAATTTTCAAAAAATCCATATTTTCCAAATTCAAAAATTTTAAAAAATTAGCTAGTCTACTGTAAAAATCAGTAAATTTCCTTTGAAATGAGTACCCACATCAACATAATTCCATTACATAATTTTTTTCAAAATTCCTAAAGCAAAGAATTACAAAATTTTAATTTTGGTCTCAATTATGGGCATTTTTGGATTAGATAGATCATTTCCTCTGGAATGAGTACCCACATCAATATTATCAAAAAAAAAAAAAAAAAAAAATTACCCGCCAAAAAATTCAAATTCAAAATCTCAAATTAAATAAATAGGTATTAAATGAATAAAATAAAATTTGAAAACATTGTTCGCTTTATTCATCATTTAGTCCACCGCAAATAAAATACATACATCCATATTTAATAAATACTCTTACAATTTTCTATATTAATATAATCGAATACTTCTGATCTGTAGAGACCCGCGACCGCGAGTCCTGTATCTCATTTATTTTATTTAAAATTAAAATCAAATAATTCACAATCATCCATAAAAATTTACATTATTATTATTACTATTTACTCATCCATTAATAAATAATTCACTCTAATTATTTACAAGTCATTAATTATTAATTAATTAATTACACACTCGCGTTTTTTTTTTCGTTATCATTTTAATTAAATTACATATTTTATTTTTAAAGTCATTTACATAGTATATTTATTAGTAGACTCTATAAATATTGAGCTTGGTCTGGTCCATATAAATAATAATTTAATTACTATATAATTTTTTTTAATTAACTTATTAATTATTTCGGTTAAAAATATTTAAAGTTACAGATTTAAATTTCGAAAAGGGGATTTATTTTAAAATGGATTTTTCATTGGTGGTATTGATTTTACGTAAAAAAGTAAAGATACCTTTTTTGTAGGAAATTTAATTCTTAACAAATTTGTATTGATTAATTTTTTCGATATTTCAATTAGTTTAGCTGTAATTTGGATTTCCAGTATCGGTAAATTGCGGGAGTAGAAGTGAACATCAAAATTTCGGTTTTTTTTTTTTTAAATGGAAATTGTGGCTAAAGTATAAGATATATGAAAAAAATATATGAGACCAATTTTGTAGGAAATTTAATTTTGCACAAAAAAGGTCTGATGTCATTTTTACGTAAGATTGATAGAAAGACGTGGAAAATAAAAATAAAAGTGGAATATGAAAAAGGGGAAATTTTAATTAAAATTTGTAATTATTGCGATTTTAATTAAATTAAAATAAACATTTCATTGGTTTAGAAAGACAGAAAATTTGATACGCTTTAAAATGAGTACCAACATGACATATTTATTTTTTTTAATTTCTGAAATATACATATATATATATTTGAATATATATATAAATATTTTGAATTTATGAATAGAAGTATAGACTGTGGGTACTCGTTTCAATGCGCATGAAATTCTGTATCTTTCTATGCATTCGAATATATATTTATATATATTCATATATATATATATATACATATATGTCATAAATTTTAATACTTTTTTCCGAAATAATTTTAATAAACTATATATTTATATATATTTATAAATTACTTCGCTACTTAATAAACTTTCGACTTTATTTTTAAATATATCTCTATTTATATATTTATATATATTTATATTTATATTAATTTAAAAAAATTAAAAAACAAAAAAAAATCCCTGCCGCTTCTTCTCACTCCCAGCTCAATATTTTTCTATGAAATATTTTTTGAATTTGTTAATTAGAAAAAATTTTAAGATCGATCTACATAAAAAAATTAATTAATTAATTAATTAATTAAATTAATTAGATAGTAGATCGTAGTCTAAATTCGTTTTATTCGTTAATATTATATATATTTATTTATGTTTGATCTATAAATTCAATTAATAAATTAATATCAATAATTAACGTGATATTAAATTACTTTAATCGTTAATTAATCATTAATAATTAATTAATAAATTAATTTAATTATATATTATCTCTCAGGCACCAGTGAGTATTTACATACGAAATTAATAACAATAGAACCGATTTTTTTATTATTAAAACTCTCATTCATTCGATTAATCATTAATCATTAATCATTAACTATCAATTAATTAATTTTATTTACTTTTAAAAAATTTGTTTGCAATTGTGCATTAATTACTCTCTAGTTAAAAAAATTTTTATTAAATTAATGCAGTATAATTAATTAATCGACTGATTAATCACCTGATTAATGGGTTAATTAATTCACAAAATTAATTAAGCGCTTCCTAATTAATTTTACAGGCTCATAATTCACGAGTTTATGAGCCAAAAAAATATAAACTTCTAACGCGATCGATTAATCATAACATTAATCAATTAATCAAAATTAATTTTTTTTTATTTTACGAAAAATGGAGTCATCTGAAGTCACCCTTAGAAATTTTAACTAAAATGTCTGAGAATCATATAAAAATTAAGTTAATCAGTCGATTAATCACCCGATTAATCAGTTAACCAACCGATTAATGAAATGAAAAAATTTAAAATTCGTTTTTTTCTTCGAGCTCTTCCTTTTAAAAGTTAATATACATTAATAAAAAATGAATAAAATCGTAAGTCGATCGATTAATTGACTGATTAATCAATTAATCAAAATTAATTTTTTTTTATTTTACAAAAAATGGAGTCATGTGAAGTCACCCTTGGAAACCTTAACAAAATGTCTAAGAATCATAGAAAAATTAAGTCAATCAGTCGATTAATCACCCGATTAATCAGTTAATCAACCGATTAATGAAATGAAAAAATTTAAAATTCGTTTTTTACTTCGAGCTCTTCCTTTTAAAAGTTAATATACATTAATAAAAAATGAATAAAATTGTAAGTCGATCGATTAATTGACTGATTAATCAATTAATGGATCATATTATGGTCTCGTTACAACCATTTAAACCGTGGAATGATAAATTACGGCAGTTATCAGTATATCTAGTTTCGAAAATCTGGAAAACACTCAATTCACCGACACTATTTTTATTGTTAAAAATTTTATAAATTTTTGAGTAACTAAAAATTTTGATAGTTCGATTAATGCGCTAGGAACCGGGACTTGGAGTCTCATGACTGCGTCTTCTTTTTTCCAATTGCTCGGCCAACATTTTGAGCTCCCAATTATTTGGGCCCTTGTCACTGTCGATCGAATCCTCCTCGTCATCAGCCGCGGATTCGCTCGCGCATCTCCGGTGGGGTCTATCGTCATCGGAGCTTTCGATGTCGATCGCGACCCCTTCGCGCCACAGACTCTGAGGAGATATCGATCTAGGTAGATCTTGGAGCTGGAGGGTCTCTTCTTCAGAATGTTCCTCCCAGGATCTTCTTTTCCGGCAGCGCTGCGATACGGTCGGTATGGAAGAACGCGTGAGTGACGACCGAGCAGCGCCTAATACTGTATCGACTGAGCCGTCTCGCATAAATGGATGCTCGTCGTGGTCTCGAAGAGTGTCGTCGTCGAGAGAGACGTCGAGGTCGGTACTGTCGTCACCGGAATCTGCATTATCGTTCCCGCTGCTTGACCGGTTGGGGTTCAGTCGCTCGAGTTCGAAGATTCTGGACTGCAGTTGGGTTATCAGTTGATCCCGTTTGTGGATCTCGAGCTCCAGTGAGGAAAATTGGTGAGCAAATTTATTCTGCAACGCCTCCTGAAATGAGATTACAGATTTTTTAATTATTTTTTTTTGGAAAAATGAATGCTGCCATTTCTCAAGTCGGTAAATTTCCGATTGATTGAGTACCCACATCGACATATTTCAAAAACAAAAAAAATTGAAATTTAATTTTTTGAAAATTTTTTTTTTTTTGATAAATCGATATTAGATTCTTGATCAGCAGTAAATTTCCGCTAGATTAAGTACCCACATGATGGATGTTAAAAAATGAAAAAATCAAAATTTTGAAAATTATCAAAAATTTATTTTCGTCAAAAAAATTGCTTTTGCTGGACTAATCAGTTAATTTCCGCTAATTTGAGTACCCACATGACTACATTTAGTAAAAAATTAAAAATAGCAACGTACCATCCTCTTATGTACAACATTTTTAATCCCAATGACCAAATCACCCAAATACTCGTCTTCAGGTCTCGAAAGCATTTTAATGATATCACCGCTACCAAGAGGACGGATACTATATTTCTTGGGCTTTGGTAACGATATATCTCCACCCTTTATTTCTTCCATTCGCCCGTCAGTGCTCCCACTGCTCTCCCCAGTCAAGTCGATATTGGCCCCTGAAGATTCCGACGGCGGACTTTGCATCGTGTAATTAAACGTGACACTCTTTGATAATTTAGAGTGTCGCGCCGCGTACCCCTCGATCGTCGGCGCACGCATCAACTTTTTCAATTCCGCGGTGACTAATTCTGGATCTGGTGTTATCGTCGTCTCCGAGCTGTCAGCACGACTTCCAGCAGATAATTTTTTCAATATACTTTTCAAATTTCGCCTCTCAAGTGTTTCATTCTCTGGTGACAATGGATCCGTTCGAATTCTTCCATGTTCCTGCAAAATTAATTCAATTATTTGAATTTAAAAAATTTCCCGCCTAAATTCAAATAATAACTTTTCCCCAAAAATTAAATTCCGCTGATATTTAAATTTTTAAATTCAAATTAAAATCCCCGCCAAAATTTAAATTTTCAATTCCCGCCAAAAATTCAAATTGTTCCCTTTTTAAAATCCAAGAAAAATTTCCCGCCAAAAAACATTACCTTGTTAAATTTCGCCAATTTTCTCGCATACTCAATAGCGCATGCCTCAGAATGACTTCTCGTCAAATTGCCATCGAACTCTGCTTCCGCGACCTCACCGGCATCTAAACTCGAGCTTCTGACGGCTCTTTCAAGTTCCGCTAACTTTTGCCTTTCATTCAAAATCTTCAACTTCTTAACAAAAGGTAACCCGCAGTACTCCGGTGATAAATCATCAACAGACGAGTACATTTTAGTTTGCTGCCTTATCTGCACGAGACTTTGCCTCTGCGATTCCTTCTTTACCACCTTCGGGGTCTTCTTTACCACCTGCTGGCTCTGCACGCTCGATAACACAGTGGCCGTACTGATCGACGCATCTTTCAACATTTCCCACGGCCGCTTGGTCTCGTTGGTATCGACACACGCGACATCCGTTTTTTTGGGCGCAACCTCTACTTTTTTCGGCAAAAGTTTGTCTTTCAAAATTTTGACTTCTTTACCGACCTTGGAATCTTTAGAAATTTCTTTATCGACTGGCTCAGGTTCTGTTTTATTCTTCAGCAACAAAATCCTCTGCAGCAGAGGCAAATTTGGATTCATGGGATTCAAATCTTCGGTTTTCGCGGGTAAATTTACTGGCTCTGGTGGACGGTCAGGAGGATGGTCGACAAGATGGCGTCGCTCTTCACGGTCATGTTTTTCTTTAAGAAGACGGAGGCGTGAAAGAAGGGGTAGACCCGCACCCAGAGGTGACACTGGAGGTTCGACGGCGGCTACGGTCTCGATTCTGTCTTCGACGTCGACTTTATTCTGCCGCCGCAGTGGCGGGACCTTCGAGGTCAATGGCTGCAATTCCATGGCTTCCTCTGGCCGCGGTGTCCTTCGGCTCTTGCGTAAAACGGTCTTGAGATTTCTTACGTCGCTCTTTAGTTTAGAGACTATCCGTTTGCTGGCGCTGTTGTCTGACGAGTCGTGACCTGGTGACACTGGAGCCCGGTAGAGACGTGCGACACGCTGGGCTTCCATCAGCCGTTTCCGGCCGAGGTTCTGCAGGATTTCTTGTGCCTCGGGGTAGTCTTTCATGGCAGCCAGTACATCCTCTCGGGAAAGGCTGAATAGTTCCGAGTAGCCGACGGAACGAACGTCGGCGGTACGTCTGAAAAATTAAAAAAATTTTCAAACTTCTGTACCTCGGGTTCTAATTGTCGGATTGGAATAAAAAAAATTTTGTTGCAAAACAATCGATATTTTGAGTTTTTGAAATTTGTTAATAAATTTTTTTAGGAAAATAAACCTGAGGTAGAGGGCAATAGAGTCACTAAATTTTGAAATAAATTTTTTTGAGGAGATGTGGGAATTAGAATTTAAGTCAGGGGATTTTAAAAAAGTATAAACATAAATTAGGGATAAAAAAAAGGGTAAATTAATTACTTGTTTAGGCCGTCGAGATTTAAGATGCCGATTTCACCAAAAAAATCACCGGCTTTCATAGTAGTTAGGACCCGACCGGTCTCAGAGATAACTTCTAAAATGCCGTCGGCTATTATGAACATCTCTCGAGCGACTTCACCCTTCCGGCAGATTGAATCACCCGGTGTGAAGATGTAGGCTTTCATTTTTAGAACTAGGTCGTGAAGGAATTCCGGTTGGCACTCCTGAAAATTAAATTACCATTTCTGTATAATTACAGTTTGTTTTTATTATACTTGTTTTGAATGGAAATTGTATACCATAGCTTAATACAAAATTACATTTCCTTTAGTTTGAGTACCCACATCAATATATTTAAATTAAAAAATTTTCTTTCGATCCGAAGCGGCTATTTTACAAGATATTGATTTTTACTCAGAGTATGCTGATGTGGGTACTCATTTTACAGGAAATTTCATAAAATATTTTACTATTATGTTTATTTTTTAATTATTCTAAAAATTACGTTTTTTCAAAATTTTTCAAAATTTTTTTTTTTAATTTCAATTAAACAAAAAATAGATCGCACGGCCGAATTTCTAGCGTCATTTCCTCTAGTTTGAGTACCCACACTACAGTATTCAAAGTAAAATTTATAAATCCAAAAATACTTATTTTTAATTAGCGATTAAATTAACAAATTTCGACTTTTTCAAAACATACAGTTGTGGGTACTCGTTCTACAGGGAATTTACTCAGGAACTCAGAAATTCTATCAAATTTTCTCCCAAAAATTTTTCCGCCTTCCAAAATCCCGAAAACACTTTTTCTTACTTCTATATCTCGCTAAAAAAATTCTAACTGACATTTCTTTGCAAGTCTCATTGAATAAAAAAGTCACATGACCCATATTGATAATTGATAAAAAAAGAATGATTGAAATTTTAATTGGATTTATTTTTTCAAAAATGGATTTCTATTTTTATTGAATAATGTTGAGGTTGAGGTCGATACTCTGAGTCATCGTTAAAATTACTCGAGAATCATTGTTTGAAGGGTTGATAAGAGGTGAAAGAGTGAAAGGTGGAAGGTGGAATCAGCGTACATCGCAGATTTGTTAATAACCAACCGGGTTTGACCCACATCTCGGGTGTCTAAAATCGAAAACTGGATGATGTGGATACGAGAATGAGCCAGAAGCTAATGGAAGCTTACATATATATTTATAGATTGATGGAAAAAAAAGATAATAAAGAGCAGAGCTTTGCGGGGTTTAACTCATGAAACTCTCAATTTAACTTGTCGGGTATGGAAGAGGACAAAAGAAATTATTGTGTTGCTTTTATATCTTTTGGAAAATAAGGATAAAAGGGGTAGAAAGGTTTTATTGGAGATTCTTGACGTTATAAACTACAAAGGATCCTTAAGGATTATTTATGATTAAGTTTTAGGTAATTAATTTTAAATACAGATCAAGTTTGTAGGAAGAAAAGTTAAATTTTTTTATAAGAATGAAAAATTTTTTTTTTTAAAAGTCAATAACTTTTGAACTATGGGGTTTATGGAAAATGTGTAAGATAACTTTTTTGTAGAAAATTTTGTTTAGAACAAGAATGGTTATGTGAGTTTTTGACGTGCGGATGATAGTTGAGGAGGAATTTCGGAATTAAAGTTTTGAGTGATGGAAAATTTTCTGGAATGGGTTGGAATTTTTTTGTTGACAGGGAAATTTTTGTTAATATTTGAGTGACTTTGGGTAGAATTTAATTAGATAGTTAATTATTTTTTGTTGATGGCACAGAATTTTTTTTTTTGAGTTATTTTTTTTTTGTTACTGAAATGGTTGAAATTTTGGAATTCTGTGATTGTAGAAAATTATTATGACTAAAATATTGATTTTGAGGAAAATTTCATGAAAACCTTTTCTGAAGGAAATTTTATCCTCTACAAAAATGTTCATTATCATTTTTACTGTATCTTCAATAGTTCAGGCAGAAATTTAATTTACAAAAATAAAAATTCATCACAGATAATTTAAAAAATTATCGAAACTTTTGAGGGAAATTTGCCAGAAAAATCAAAGAAAAATTTATTGTAAAATTAAATTTCACTCGTAAATTAAAAATTTTATATCAAATAATTTTTGTTACAAACTAATTGATGAAAATATTTTTCTTCCAAGGAAAAAAAATTTTCCTGTTATAAACTGAGTTTTCAGTGGCAGTAATATTAGCAAATAAAATTGCTGAAGTGGTTTTAGAGGACAAACTTTAAACATTTTCCCATATAGGCAATGGACTAGCATTGTAAATGTTGAAGGAGAAAACTTCATTAAAAGAGAAACGAAAAAGAAAATTTATCAGTATGATAATCTGATTTTTGGAAATTGGTTGAGTCCCGGAGCTTGCTCCGGTTTGACCGAGAGTTGCCCTGTCATTGCAGTACAGGCGGGTGCAGTTCAATAAACCCATTTCCAAAGATCAGATCTACCTGACATTTTTGCGAGGAGTGTAACAACTCCCCACGACGAATTTAAACGTATCCATCTAGTCACGTATCAGATATCCCAACACCTAGTCACCAAAAAAACACACTTTGATCTTAGCGATTATTTATTAGCTTACGGGGTCCTCAAAGTTATATGACTTTAAAAATAAAGTGACTTCAATCTGTTAAAATGATTGATACAATGATATACAATCCAAAAGAATACAAAAACGAGTGTTAGAAATGTGTAAATCGGAACCGACTTTTCAGTGACGGTAAAAGTATCAACTTGAACTGCTGCCGCAATATGAAGCAACACAAATTCGAATGAATTATTTTTCTGCTTTAGCAAAAGCCGTAATTATATATATCTTGAAATAGAATCGAAAATAGAAAAAAAAAAATTTTTTTCCAAAAAAAAAAAAAATTTTGAAAAAAGAAAATTTTTTTTTTTTCTTTCAATTTTCCAATGGATTGAAAGGAGTTTTAAGGGTATTATGTTTGAGGTGTATTATTGAGCTGCACCTGACGGCACTGCAATGCCAGGGCAACTCGAGACAGATTCGGAGCAAGCCCCAAATTTCCGTCAATTTTCAAAAATCAGATTAATATACTGGATTCTCAATGAGAATCGTATCAGATATTAAGCTGATAAGAACAGATACTACACTTTGATCTTAGCTATTGAAGCCGAGAAGCGATACTACATTCTGCTTTTGAATCGTTTATAACACTTCTAGAATAAGTATTCTAACAGGAACAAGTAAAAAAATTACACGCCATCGGACGGCGACTCGAGAACTACCGGTCCGGTCTCACTCTACTCACTCTCTCTTACCATCCCCTCCCCTTCTACACTTACTTTCATTCAAATACCCTACCGTTATTTATTTCCATAATGAAAACATTTATTTTCACTGAAAAATTTCACTTTAAAAAAACGTGAGAATTCTCACAAAAATTTCTCACGAAAATTTTCCGGAAAAATGAAAATTTTCCTCGATCTGTCAAATTTACGTGAAAATTCAATGAGACTTGTTTTGTTCAGTATTAAATTTCCTACAAATTTGTATTTTATAAATTTTCCTCTATTTCCAATACTTCGACCACAATTCGAATTTTCCGAAAATGAGTCAAAAAAATACTGATATAATTTACCGGTACCAATAAAATCTTCTAGGGACTGAACTATCAAGTTTACAGAAAAAATGAAAGAACACTTTTTTTTAGAGAATTAATTTTCCGACAAAAAAGTATTTTTCACTTTTTTCCGTAAGTTTGATATTTTAGTGACAATTTGAATTTATTGTCAAGTCCCATCAATTTCTATTTAAATAAAAGTAATAATGATTGAAAAAAAATATGAGAATGATCCAAAGTAAATAAATAAATATGAAGGATTTTGTTGGATGTGAAAATTCTATTACTGGAAAATTATTAAAATCCCTCGATAACGCGAAATATCGGTTCATAAATATTCATAACTTATAAATATGGACGTGAATATATTCACTTTGTATTTATCTGAGTGTTTGCATGATTACAAATGAATTCATTGCGTGTCAATATACTCGTCAGTCCACGTAACGAATCAACTATATCCTTTTAATTTATTCTACTGTCAATTTAAAAAAAAAAAAATGTTTATAAAAATATATATATATTTTTTTTTTTATACAAATTGAGGATCAAAAGAAAATTTGCTGTCAATTAAATTTCCACATCCTGTTTAAATAAAAAAATATATATAAATATATGAAAATTTTTTTTTTTTTTATTTTTTTTTGGACTAAAAATATGAGTTTTATTACGAATAAATATTTTAGAACGTATGGTTTAGTAAAAATAAAAAAACGAACCGTAATAAAAATGTGTGATGAAAATAAACCGTCGGTAAAAAAAATTAAAGAGCCAGAAAATGAATGAGAAAAAAAAAGGAACATGAGTGAAAGAACAAATGTTTACAAATGTCGAAATCATGAAAAAGTTTTAGATAGAGCTTAAAAAGCTAGATATCCTTTTTTATCTTTTTTGTCTAGTGACTTTTTTTTACTTTATACAGATGAGAGCAAGCTCGGAAACGGAAGTGAATCGATAGCAAGCAATGAGGCTTTTCATGTCATTCCTTCGAAACTCGTTTCACTTCAACTCAACCCCTTCGGAAACCCCTTCAACCTCCAATTTTCTAGTGCCCCTCTCATACCCCCACCCGCGACCAACTCACCCCTAAACCGAGATCCAAACCAACGAGTTTCTCTTCCACCCCCACCCTGTCCGCTACATTCACACCTACGCCTTCTGCTTCATTCATTTGAACCCATCAGATACCTTTGGAATACAGATGATTATTTTTTTTTTATTTATTTTTTTTTTTGAAAGCAGATGCCAGTCACGTTTTTTCATTTTTCGTCAATTTTTTTTTTATTACTTACGTATACATTTATATATATTTATGATTCGTGAAAAATATATTTTTTCAACTCGGTAATGAAAAAAAAGGGTGAGGCAAAATGGTCATAAGATTATTTTGTAAAAATTTAAAATTATGACCAAACTATCAAAGTTACGAAAAAATTACCAGAGACCTTTTTTGTAGGAAATTTAATTTCCTACAAAATTACTCCCTTTCACTTTTTTGATATCTCCAATAGTTTAGTCAAAATTTCGAATCCAAGTTCTACAAAAATTTTACACTCCTTATATTTAATCCTTCAATTCAATTTTCCGACTGAAATTTTGAAAATTTCGAAAAACATTCAAAACAAAACTTATAGGAAATTAAATTTTCTACAAAAAAGTATTCTTTGAAATTTTCCAAAAACTCAATAGTTTATGAGTTATTTTATTTTGAGCTCCAAAATTATCCAAAAATGTAAAAAATTAATTCAGCAATTAATTTTGATTAATAATAAAAATAAAAATAACAATGATATCATACCTGAAAAATAGTAACTTTCTTAAGAACAGAAAGATTAACATGAAGTGCAAGTTCAGTCTTTAGCTTATCGGGCAGTAATCCAAGCGCAGTATTAATGTCACCCCCACCTTGAATTCTTCCCCTTGACCAGCTGTAGTCATACCACCTCAAGACCCTTCTTTTCATGCCACCGGGTACCTTGTGATGTCGCATATATGTCTTAGCGCCGTCCAAAAGTCTCTCAAATTCAAGTCTATTAGCATTTCTGTTGGTTATTACGTTGCCAACTTGTCCAACAATTGTCGCAAAAATAAATACTCCGATGAGGTAGCTCACTATTGTAAACACATATCTGCATTCCGTGTGTTACAATCCCGTCAAACGGAAACAGAGGAAAAAAAAAAAAAAAAAAAAAAAAAACAGATCAGTCAATGATTTAGTTGGCGAAGTTAACTACGAGCAGCCCCGCCGGAGCCTCTCTCCATTTAATTTTTTTTATACATCATTTTTTTAAGGTTACGTCCTAATACACGGTATTCATGGTCTTGATTGAAAAAAAAAATTTTTGTTTTTAAAAAACATGGACGGGATTCGATCCGCGTTCCTTGGGATTCGAATTTGAAAATTCTAAGATTTTTTCCAAGTGGTTCTAACGAAAACTATTAGAGTTAGAGCAAATATGAAGAGGACCTTTTTTGTAGGGAATTTAATTTTCTGTAAAAAAGGTCTCTTTGTAATTTGACGTAACTCCAATAGTTTGTGAGTTAGAGTGACAAAAAGAGGACAGAGTAATCTATAGATTTTTGAAGTATCAATTTAGTGAATTGTTGGCTTGTAAAAATTTAGTCGAGTGTAAAGTCACTATTGTCAGTAAGTAACTTGTAATGCTAGATTATTATTGAAGATAAAATGATAAAATAACTATTGTAGTTTTTTTTCGGATTAGTGTAATGGAAATTGGTATGAAGCGAGTGTAGAGTGATAGTGAGTGATGAGAGAGATAAAAAATTCAGAGAGACAGGGAGAGAGATTGAAATGCCTGAGGATATTCATTCTCTTTAGTAAATTCGATTTCGAGCGTGTATGCGATCGATAATCATTTATACTCATATCAATATGTAAATTGATTTTTATTCAAATTTACTTTTAAATAACAAATTAACCGGGGTAATTACTTGCAAATATTTTATCTTAATTTTAATATTCGAAACTTATGGGCACAATTTTTTTAATTTCTCTATACAGTAAATTTTCAAAAATTTTATTTTTCAAATTTGTGACTAAAATTTTCTACTGACTATAGGGTTGTTGGTACTCATTCTTCTCAAAATCACACGCTCAATCCAAATAAAAGTCAAAAACCAAAATTTTTTTTTTTTTTTTTGAAAAAAAAAAATTATCCAAACACAGGCTTGTGACCACTCATTCCACTCAGCATCTCCTCAATATCTCAAATCAATGACCCATTCCTCAAAAATTAATTTTTCCTCGAAAAATCAATCAGTCAAATGAACTAATTACCGCAATTAATAAAAAGTAAACTCTGCAATCAAAAAAACGTCATCCATTTTAATAAAAAAAATAATCAAGCTCAATATTGATGCTATGATAAATCAGAATAATATTTTTCCTTTGATAAATTTTAATAAATTTATTTGCTATCCCCGCAAATTTTATGGCATCAAATAAGTAATCCCCGATCCCCAAGTGAGAGTGGATTCGCTTCTCTAATGACTTTTAAAATTATATTTTACATCACTTGGCAGTATCATCCTCTTATCCTTATCCTCACCCTCTACTTGAACTTTTTTTTTTATATATGAGACTTTTAGTTGGCAAGTTTCAGGAAAAGTTTTAACTTACTTTTGATCTAAAATAATTTATACTGTTATATTTTTATTTATTAATGTAATTGATAAAATTTAATGTGTAAGTATTAAGAAGATTGAGGATGTTAATGAATAAATTAATTATCCGGGATATATAAAACAAGTGAGTGGAAACGCTCGGAATCTATTGGAACGTATTAATTACGGAGACTAGATCCCCTGCTGGATAATCTCTATCACGTTGACACGATCACGATTATAATTTATATACACATGTACATGTATATATTTATTTAGGGGAGAGTAGGAAAAGTGAGACAGAAGTTTTTGATGACAAAATTCTATCGAAATTATTTTAGAAAAAATCGGGAAAACTGCGGGAGGTAAAATAAAGGGGATTTTTTTTTGGTTTCTATTTATTTACGGCTATAACTTTTGAACTACTGGTTTTATGACAATTTTTAAGGAGAACTTTTTTGTGGGAAATTAAATTTCCTATAAAAAAGTGTTCTTTAAAAATTTTCATATCTGTCATAGTTTCGAAGATATTTTGATTTTAAAAGTCGAAAAAAAATTTTGATCAATATTATCAAAAAAATTTCAAACTTTAAATCACTGTAGCTTTTAAATTTTTAATTTTTAGGAAAAATTTACTGAATAATTTTTTATAGAAAATTTAATTTCCTGTAAAAAAGGATTCTTTCAAAATTTTTGTAACTGTGATAGTTTGAAAGATATTTTGATTTTCAAAGTCGAAAAAAAATTTTGATCAATATTATCAAAAAAATTTTCAAACTTTAAATCACTGTAGCTTTTAAATTTTCAATTTTTAGAAAAAATTTACAGAATACTTTTTTATAGAGAATTTAATTTCCTGTAAAAAAGGATTCTTTCAAAATTTTTGTAACTGTGATAGTTTGAAAGATATTTTGATTTTCAAAGTCGAAAAAAAATTTTGATCAATATTATCAAAAAAATTTTCAAACTTTAAATCACTGTAGCTTTTAAATTTTCAATTTTTAGAAAAAATTTACAGAATACTTTTTTATAGAGAATTTAATTTCCTGTAAAAAAGGATTCTTTCAAAATTTTTGTAACTGTGATAGTTTGAAAGATATTTTGATTTTAAAAGTCGAAAAAAAATTTTGATCAATATTATCAAAAAAATTTCAAACTTTAAATCACTGTAGCTTTTAAATTTTCAATTTTTAGAAAAAATTTACAGAATACTTTTTTATAGAGAATTTAATTTCCTGTAAAAAAGGATTCTTTCAAAATTTTTGTAACTGTGATAGTTTGAAAGATATTTTGATTTTCAAAGTCGAAAAAAAATTTTGATCAATATTATCAAAAAAATTTTCAAACTTTAAATCACTGTAGCTTTTAAATTTTCAATTTTTAGAAAAAATTTACAGAATACTTTTTTATAGAGAATTCAATTTCCTGTAAAAAAGGATTCTTTCAAAATTTTTGTAACTGTGATAGTTTGAAAGATATTTTGATTTTAAAAGTCGAAAAAAAATTTTGATCAATATTATCAAAAAAATTTCAAACTTTAAATCACTGTAGCTTTTAAATTTTTAATTTTTAGGAAAAATTTACTGAATAATTTTTTATAGAAAATTTAATTTCCTGTAAAAAAGGATTCTTTCAAAATTTTTGTAACTGTGATAGTTTGAAAGATATTTTGATTTTCAAAGTCGAAAAAAAATTTTGATCAATATTATCAAAAAAATTTTCAAACTTTAAATCACTGTAGCTTTTAAATTTTCAATTTTTAGAAAAAATTTACAGAATACTTTTTTATAGAGAATTTAATTTCCTGTAAAAAAAGATTCTTTCAAAATTTTTGTAACTGTGATAGTTTGAAAGATATTTTGATTTTAAAAGTCGAAAAAAAATTTTGATCAATATTATCAAAAAAATTTTCAATCTTTAAATCACTGTAGCTTTTAAATTTTCAATTTTTAGGAAAAATTTACAGAATACTTTTTTATAGAGAATTTAATTTCCTGTAAAAAAGGATTCTTTTATAATTTTTGTAACTGTGATAGTTTGAAAGATATTTTGATTTTAAAAGTCGGAAACAAATTTTGATTAAAATTTAAAAAACAATTTTTATTCTTTTAAAAAATGGCGGGTTATTTTTCCCCAGTCTCCTTCATATTTATATAGTTCGTGTTTGCCAGCGTTTACGGAACCATTCTTACGTACTTTTATTTTTATTTCTTTTACGAGCGACTCAAGCACCCAAATAAATATAACACTCGAACGAGCTTAAAATGTATAACTTTATCCTGTTTTCACCTCTCTAAATAATTCCTAAAAAATACTCCCACCCATAAAAATAAATAGACGGATAATAACTTGAGAAAGAGGGCAAGGGAAAAATTGAAAAGTTTAAAAGTGTAGGAGGTAAAGTGGGCATGGGACAATGGAGGAAAATTTATAAGGGAAAATGAAAAATTATCAGTCATAAATCTGACAAAAAATAACTAAAGTAACTCAAGATATTTTTATTTAAAATTTTAAAACCTCCATTGAGAATTTTGATTTTTAATTAATTTTTTTGATACGAAATTTGATAACTGATATTTTTTTGGAAAATTGCGCGTGTGATTTCTGGACCATCATTTTTTTCATCGGCTCGCCCCCGCTCTCATGGATACCTGGGCGACCTTCCAAGATAATTGGGCGTTATGGGTGTCCATTGAAACGGAAATTTAATTTGCTATAAGATTGGCAAGGGTGAAAAAGTCCGTAGGATTGATAGTTTTTGAGATATAGTCAATAGAAATGTTTGGAACAGAACTTCATTATTTATATATTAATAATTAGAACTTTTGAATTTACTTTGATCAATGATATCTCGGTTCGTTTTAAAGATAATTAAACATTTGAGGTGGTCATTGGAAAGGAAATTTCATAAGCTACAAGATTCATAAGCACAAAAAAGTCCATAGGACTGATAGTTTTTGAGATATAGACAATAGAAATGTTTGGAACAGAACTTCATTATTTATATATTAATAATTAGAACTTTTGGATTTTCTTTGATGAGTGATATCTCGGTTCGTTTTTAAGATAATTAAACATTTGAGGTGGTCATTGGAAAGGGAATTTCATAAGCTACAAGATTGAAAAGGACAAAAAAGTCCATAGGACTGATAGTTTTTGAGATATAGTCAATAGAAATGTTTGGAACAGAACTTCATTATTTATATATTAATAATTAGAACTTTTGGATTTTCTTTGATGAGTGATATCTCGGTTCGTTTTTAAGATAATTAGACATTTGAGGTGGTCATTGGAAAGGAAATTTCATAAGCTACAAGATTCATAAGCACAAAAAAGTCCATAGGACTGATAGTTTTTGAGATATAGACAATAGAAATGTTTGGAACAGAACTTCATTATTTATATATTAATAATTAGAACTTTTGGATTTACTTTGATTAGTGATATCTCGGTTTATACCTTAACTAATTAGACATTTGAGGAGGTCGTTGGAAAGGGAATTTCATAAGCTACAAGATTGTTAACCACAACAAAGTTGATAGGATCGATAGTTTTTGAGCTACAGCCAAAAGAACAATTTGGAAAAATTTCAATATTTTGGAAATAGTTATCAGCTGAATTTATTTTGTTGAAATGTTGAATTTTTATGGTAATTATAATATTAGGGTCATCAGAAAGGTAATTTAATTTTCTCCAAGATCAGTAAGTAAAAAAAATGAGTTGTCAAAATTGTGTAGACACAGGTTATTGCAAGTCAACAAACCCAGTAATAAAACAAACACACTCTAATTTCGAGGATTAGGTTACGAACTCGTGACCTGAGTCATCAGTTTGGTCACTCGGTCCCTATAATTTCTAGCATGACAGATGTTAATGACATCTATCAGTGCATCAGTAAAAGCTGATTCACCACGACCACAACACGCCATACCATGACTATGACAATTGTTAACTTGAGATATTCTCTCCAGGGTCCTAGAGCTCTAGAGTAGACTCAACAATAATTATTGTACTGATGCTTTAGCTATAGATCTAGATCTAGTACCACTATTAGTACTAATACTTGTAGTACGACTATTTGTATTTGCGAGTGGTACTAGTTTAAGTATTCGATGACGACAATCAATCACATTTTATTGTGGTGACGCCATTGTCGTTAACGGATCAATGAAAATGCCTGCTACGGATTTTCGATGTTTCTCTCAACTCAATTCTACTCGACAAATATATATATATATATGTATATATATTGGGATAAACAGAAGGAAAACAGGTCATGAATTTTATTTTATTCGACCTAGACTAAAACCCAGACTGAGAACCAGAACCAGAACCAGAACCAGAGAAAGAAATAACGTTCTGCATTGCGGGTAACTTTAATTCTATCTCTCAATGGAACTATGGCTTAAAAGTCTTGTGCTTTAATATATTATTTTTTAAGAGAAAAAGGAGAAGTTTAGGGAAATCGAGTTTACGAGTTTTGTGGTGGGATTTTGTTGTCTTGTTGTTAACTTCCATTGGGATATTGAAAATAACGAGCCGATTTGAATTACTAATTTTTAGTTTCAGAGGTATGTTAAAGTGGAATAGATTGTTAGTTGGGTTTTTTGCTTTTTAATGGGGAAAAAGTTGCTGGAGTAGACAGGGGCAGGGTGATTATGGGCAAAAGTTTGAGTTTGAAAGTGGATTCGTTTTTTTTTGTTATGAATAAATTATTTTTTACGAGTTTTGGATTATTGAGGCTGTTACTTCCGGTGGGTTAGGTTAAATTGAAAAATGATCATATCAGTGAATTCGGGAGAGAATTTCCGGTAGTTTGAGTACCCACATCAATATATTTAAGCCACTAAGATTTTTCTAAAAAAACCGCGGATTTTAATTCGCGGATTTTGGTCAAAAAATTTTTATTTTTAAAATGGGGTTGTGGGTACTCGTTTCAAAGGAAATTTCATTGTCTTCACGACTATTACTCTCGATATCACAAAAAATTAATTCCAAAAAAAAAATTAAACTTGTCAATTATATTCCGAATAAATTTACTTTTTAATCACCCGCAATTCAAACTTTCCATTACTTTTTTTTTTTCCTCATTATTTCCCACATTCGTCTGCTATTTTTTTTTATCGAACTGAATAGCTGCCAACAATTTGTGGTTGAATTTTTTTTTCCTGCACTTAATTTTTTTTAATTCTTTGCCATCAAATTAAATTTATTTGAACGAGTTGTAACGAGCCGGCAAATAAATTAATTTTATATGTTAATGGTTTTACTCCTAATGCAATTTAAACCGCATGAAATACCGCGAAATTACCCCAAAATAATAATCACTTTAATTAAAATAAATTAATGAATTAATTAATTAGAATATTTATGCAAATTATTTATTCATAATAATTTTTTTTTATCTCATATATTTTCAAACTCGAATAAATTTCTATCGTTTGCAATTTATGTTGTTATTTATCTCTACTATTATTTAACATTTTATTGTTAAAAAAAATATGACATTGGCTGGTCGTTAAATATGTTCTTATATTATCGCGGTACAATAATAGAAAAAAATAAAACTTTTATATATCTGGTGAGTGTTTTCCTACTGGCGAATTAATTTTTTTCCACTACATTATCTTCCAGTTTTTGTCCCCAGTTATTCTCATTATTAAACTTTTCTACTAATATTTTTTTTTTATATATATGTAATATATGTGATATATATATTTTAAAAAATTATAATTACAATAACAAGTACCTATTAGTTATTTTAAATACTGACTTGTATGAAAATTTTTCAGATGATTATTTAGAGTCCCTATCTATTGAGAGCTATAACTTCTAAACTATTGATTTTTCGACAATTTTTAAAGAATACTTTTTTGTAGAAAATTAAATTTCCTATAAAAAAGTATTCATTAATTTTTTTTGTAAGTGCGATAGTTTCGAAGTTATTTTGATTTCAAAAGTCAACGAAAAATTTCATTGAGGAAAAAAAAATTCTCTAAGCTTTGAATCCCTGTAACTTTTTAATTTTCGATTTTATAGAAAAATTAACCGAATACTTTTTTGTAGGAAATTTAATTTCCTACAAAAAATATCTGACTGAAATTAGCCGTAACCCTAGTCGTTTGGAAGATATTTTAATTAAAGCTCAAGAAGTTCCAATTTTCCTAAATAATAAATTTCTCTAATAAAAAGAAAAAAAGAAAATTGTTTTTCAAAAAAACAATAAACTCTTTGTTACTCCAGTTCATCATACCATTCATTATTATCATTATTCTTCTTATTAACTAAAACACTCAACAAACCTTCGTCACCTTACACTCGACCTATTTACACTCGACAATTTTTTACAAGCACGTTTTCGAAGCTAAAATTATCCAACAGTGTAATTATTATGAAAAAAAAAAATGTATGGATGCAAAATAAAATTATTTACCGAGTATCGGAAATGAAAAGAATTTTAAATTGACCATGAATACAGTGCGCAGCACGGAAAGAAACTCCGGGAGGTTTTGTCATTTTTTTAAAAAATCGTAAACATTATTTTTAAATTAATGATTATTAATTAATTGTAAATATTGGGGAATAAAACTTTAATTTAATAATTTCATTTTAAAAACGATACAAATACCCTCCGTTATGCTTGAACTGCAGTAGCCGGGACAGTCGACCGCGACGAGCGAGGCTCCGGGGATTTCCGCCCGGTATGACTCTGCCAACACAATAATTATTTTTTTGTCCGCTCGAGTTGGTTTTTTTTCTTTACTTCAGACACTTGTTTTTAATAAATACTTAAGCTATATTTTTTTTTCTTTTATTTATCAAGCTTTTGTGCTTTTGTATTCATTATTTTAGTTGTTACTTCCGGTGGCTTGGGTAAAGTAAAAAAATAACGGTAACATTAAATTTGTGAGATTATTTCCGTTAGTTTGAGCACCCACATCGATATATTTGAGTCACAAAATTTTTTACTCGAAAACCGCGGATTCTAATTCGCGGGTTGGTTGAAAAATTTGAATTTTCAAATGTATGGTTGTGGGTACTCGTTCCAGAGGGAACTTTGTCTACTTTTCAAATTTCAGTTTTTTTTTTCAAAAATTCGTTTCAAAATTTTTTTTTCTGAATTATCAAAAATTTTTTTCGTGAGCCATAAAATAAAAAGGTACCATCGGATTCAAAAAAAAAATTTGCTCAAGCATGAGTACCCGCATCAATATATTTAAATTTCTCAAAAAAATTTTTTATTTTCAATTACAAATTTTGGAAATTTTGAATTTATCAAAATATCAGGTTGTGGGTACTCATTTTATCAGAAATTTCGTCGTCTACAAGACACTCACACTCATTTTGCCAAAAAAAAAAATCCACTACTAGTTTTCACAAAAAAACCCGCACACAAAAACTTGATAAATAACTCAAGTATTTAATGCAAAGTTCAAGCCAAAAAAAAAAGTGTAAAAACTTACTCGGCGTTGGTTTCGGGTGTCGGCAAATCACCGATGGTAGTAAGCGTCAAAGTTGACCAGTACAGCGAGCCCAAGTATTTTCTGGTGAGTGTCGCATATTCGCCAGGTCGATATGGATAAACCCAGTCGCCTTGAAAATCTTCAGCTTCGCTCAATAAATAATAGAAGCATCCAAACCAATGGGCCAAAATTAATAAAATGTGAATTAAATTTAACACACGCCACAAATTCGGATACACAGTTCTCGACTCGACCATATAATAATAATTATAAACACGATATAATTTAAAAAAACGCGGGAATCGTAGCATCGGATTGTCACCAAATTGAAATTGTAATAAATCTAGAGGTACAATTGTCAGCAAATCTAAAATAAATGACTTTGATTTCATATAATGACCGGCCAATTTACGGCTGTTGTAAACCATCAGACCCTGCTCTAAATACCCCGTTCGAAATTGGATTCCGAGGTCTAGATAAAATATTACATCCGTAAACCAATCGCACGATTTCCATGCCCATGGTGAAAGTTCTTGCAATTCCGGAAGACTTTGACGGACAATTAGCGTCCAAAGATTGTAGAGAACACAACTTGATAACAACATCAGCCAGTAGTAGTAAAAATTTTCGTCGGGATTCACTACCGTCCGCGGGGGTCGCTGCGGCTTACGCGGACGCTTACCGCGATTCGAATCTTTGTTCGCTGGGTCCCCGTCATTTTCTCCAGCGTCGAGGGTTTCCTGGCTCTCGGGGATTTGTCGGGTGGAAAAACGCTTGAGAAATGAATCTTCACGTTTTAATGGCGGCTTTTTTTGAATTGTTTGGATTGCTGATGAAAGTTGGACTGTTGTGCGGAGTTTCATCCATCGCTGGTTACTTTTTGTTCTGTAAAAATAACGTTTAGGTTCTGGTTTAGTGTAAGGAATTTTTTTTTTATTTTTTGAAAATTTATATGTACAGAAATTGTGGATTTGTTGGGGGAGCTAGTAGTCGTTATTTGAGAGCTAGAGGTAAAAGATTAAAATTTGAAAATTTTGAAAAAATTAATTTTTTTGATTTTTTGAAATTTAGAATTTTTGAAAAATTTTTTTTGAGACGGAAGTGGACTCGTGAGAAAATTTCCGTTAGTTTGATTACCCACATCAGTATATTTGGATCACGAAAATTTTTGTTAAAAAAACCGCGAATTAATTCGCGGAATGGAAAAAAAAATTTGATTTTTGAATATACGGTTGTGGGTACTCGTTTTAAAGGAAATTTTGTCACTAGGATGGTTCTCATATTTGTTTTGAGCAAAAAAAATTTTGTAACCTTAAAATAATAAAAAATTAAAAATTTTGATTTTGGAGTTTTGGATTTCTATGAAGTCTAGTAAATTTTTGTTAACTCAAGCCGCAAATTTTGAGAGGGCATTAAATCATGCGGAATTCGGATTGGAAAAAAAATTTATCGAGGCAGGAAATTGGAAATTACAGAATTTTCAAAATAACGACCACTTCATTTTATCAATAAGTACAGTCAGTAGACAATTTAGATTTTAGAGACAATACAGACAGACGGTTGAAAGACAGAGACAGTTTTTTGTGCTTATTTAGAAATAAATAGACGTTTTAAAAAATTTTTAATTTATACAAAAATTTTGATTTCACCAAAAATATTATTTTTTATTTTTTTTTTCTGTATATTTATATCAAGTATTTTATTTTTCGTTTCAGTAGATGTTACCAGGGTATGTTAATTTTTTGAAATACACAAATCGAAATTTTTTAAGTATCAATATTTATATTTTGAACCATAGTTAAAAATATGAAAACAACATACCCGAGTATAGAGTAAAAATAAGAAAATTTAAAATACAGACGGACGAAAGAGAGAGAGATTTAGTGCGACAGAAATTTACAAGAGATTGCAGTCACCCCAAAATTCATTTAAATTAATTTCCATCCCATCCATCTACAAGTAAAACTAAATTCTATTTTTGTAATCAGTTATTACAGACAATATCTAAAGAGAGATAGATAAAGAGTCTACTCTATCAACTATTAACTACAAATGCTCAAGTAGTCGCCCATAGAGCAGGCATCTAATGAAATATTAACGCATGCAGAGACTTTATTTTCCGAAAACGATTCAAACAGACATCAATATTATAGTCATTAGAGTGTCTCAAAAAATCGGCTTTTTTTTTTTCTTGAAGAACATTGAAAAATCGACAGAGTATCTCTAGACAAAGACCCTGTTAAAATATGAGACCTTAATATTAATATTTAAAGGTGGCGATTCACGATTTTATATTTTCCATTTAAATAACATGGGAAAAAAAAATTTTAATTTTGGAATTTTATACCTCGGCGATGGCTTATTGAACAGATAAGTTCAGGATATATTTTTGTAGGGAATCGAACGCTCTACAAAAAAAGTCTCTTATCATTTTTTGATAAATCCATCTGTTCAAAAGTTATTGGAGCTCGAAGTCAAGTTAGAGTAAATTTCGAGATCTTTTTACTTTTCCGGCGAAACTATCGGACTTATCATAAAATGTCGTGAGATCTTTTTTGTAGACAATTTTATTTCCTACAAATTATCATTGATAAATTTTTTTCAAATTCTGCATTTTTTTCTAGTTATTTCCATTTTAATGCCAAGCTCCTAAAAAAGTAGTGTTCTGATCGATTTTAAGAGCTTGGCATTAAAATGGAGACAACTAGAAAAAAATGCAGAATTTGAAAAAAATTTATTAATGATAATTTGTAGGAAATAAAATTGTCTACAAAAAAGATCTCATGACATTTTATGATAAGTCCGATAGTTTCGCCGGAAAAGTAAAAAGATCTCGAAATTTACTCTAACTTGACTTCGAGCTCCAATAACTTTTGAACAGATGGATTTATCAAAAAATGATAAGAGACTTTTTTTGTAGAGCGTTCAATTCCCTACAAAAATATATCCTGAACTTATCTGTTCAATAAGCCATCGCCGAGGTATAAAATTCCAAAATTAAAATTTTTTTTTCCCATGTTATTTAAATGGAAAATATAAAATCGTGAATCGCCAGCTTTAAATATTAATATTAAGGTCTCATATTTTAACAGGGTCTTTGTCTAGAGATACTCTGTCGATTTTTCAATGTTCTTCAAGAAAAAAAAAGCCGATTTTTTGAGACACTCTAATAGTCATAGACAATAATTATAATATATTATGCGAAATTTCTTCGTCAGGTCACCTCTTGATCTTCCGTAGTGAGGAATAAAGTGCCACCACAGCCCTTACATTGCTCCATTTCTGGGACCCACGTGAGCTACGTTGTCTTCTCGGGTTCTCCGGAATCGGCAGAGGGTCTGCGCTCTCGATCGAATTTGAATTTGAATTTGAATTTGAATTTGAATCCAATGAATTTGAATTAGAATCGTAATCGTGACCGTTGGAGATTGATTTCCTCAATGACGGTCGTCTTATTAGACCAGATCGCTGGTGGATTCCTGATGACCTGAAGACAACCCGTCGAATTTGCAACGTGCTTTGTTCTCTCTATCTTACGTGTCCGTCTGTTTTATTTTTTTCTTATCTCGGGAGTCTTAACTTTAGATTGGGCTTTTTTTACTATACGGCAAAAGTGTTACGCTATGCTGGAAGTGTGTCATTGAGTGATGCTGGTGCTTTTAAGGTTAGATATATTTATGCTTGTGATCGAAAGCCATTTCCGATCGGCTTTCAGTCAATCCGTAATCGTTTATTTGATGGACTAATTCAATTATCGTGTTGTGAGATCGTCCTAGGAGGATTAACGTTCAATACCTGATAAATATATATATATATAGATATATATGTGTGTGGGTGGAAGCATATCGATATACCCGGGTAAGTAACTAGAGGGTTAAATTCAATATTGAGCGAGGAGATGGAGTGTAAAATTGCTTTACATTTTTAATTATTATTTTTCTTTATATATATTAGACTTTATATATATGGATATTGTTCGAGATGACGAAAAAATAATACTGTTAGGGTTTGAGCTCTTAATAATGATATTAACAACAGTTTCGGCGCAATTTTCGATTTCTCTCTTGAAAAACGGGGAAAAGATTTTTAAATTTTGGAATTTTATCAGTCAGCGAATCAGTGAATTTAAAAAGCTTATAGACATTTTTGTTGGAAATTGAACGCTCTACAAAAAATGTCTCTTATCATTTTTCGATAAATTCAATTTTTCAAAAGTTATTTGAAGTCAAAGTTGAATTCACTTAGAATTTCAGTATTTTTTTTACTTTTCCGGAAAAACTATCAAACATAAAAAAATTTGATATATATATTATATATATATTTTATAAAATTATGATTACAATAAAAAGTACCAATTAGTTATTTTAAATACTGACTTGTATGAAAATTTTTCAGACGATTATTTAAAGTCCCTATCTATTTAGAGCTATAACTTCTAAACTATTGATTTTTCGACAATTTTTAAAGAATACTTTTTTATAGGAAATTAAATTTCCTATAAAAAAGTATTCATTAATAATTTTTGTAAGTGCGATAGTTTCGAAGTTATTTTGATTTCAAAAGTCAACGAAAAATTTCATTGAGGAAAAAAAAATTCTCTAAGCTTTGAATCCCTGTAACTTTTTAATTTTCGATTTTATAGAAAAATTAACCGAATACTTTTTTGTAGGAAATTAAATTTCCTACAAAAAACATCTGATTGAAATTAGCCGTAACCGTAGCCGTTTGAAAGATATTTTAATTAAAGCTCAAGAAGTTCCAATTTGCCTACATAATAAATTTCTCTAATAAAAAAAAAAAAAAAATTGTTTTTCAAAAAAACAATAAGCCCTTTGTTACTCCAGTTCATCATACCATTCATTATCATCATTATTATTCTATTAACTAAAGCACTCAACAAACCTTCGATTTCCCTCTTGAAAAACGGGGAAAAGATTTTTTTAATTTCGGAATTTTATCAGTCAGCGAATCAGTGAATTGAAAAAGTTTATAGACATTATTTATCGGAAATTGAACGCTCTACAAAAAAGGTCTCTTATCATTTTTCGATAAATTTAATTTTTCAAAAGTTATTTGAATTCACAGTAAATTTTAGTATTTTCTGACTTTTCCAGAAAACTATCAGCCACCAAAAAATTTTATAGGATCATTTTTTGAAAATTTTTTTTAAAATACTCCGGGGGTCAATCAGGCCCCTGTCTCTACAATTTCGCTATCACTCGCAGTTTTGTTCGAAACCGCAATAAGTAAAATTTTCCTCAATATACACGGAGAAAAAAATATAGTAAATCTTACTAAAAAATATGAGGATAATTACTAAATTTGGATAGTAATCTTGATACGCTTATGATTTATATGAAAAATTCATAAACAAATTAGCATATTTTACAAGTCGTTTAGTAAATTTTACTATCCCGTTTAGTAAATTTTACTGTATTAGAATGGAAAAAAATTATATTAAATTTTTAATAGTTTTTCAACTTTTTATTATTATTGATTATTATTATTATTATTTCTGTCATCTGTATTGGTGTTGGTGTGGATTTTTGTTTTTTAAAAAATCACTTGATTCAACCGAGATTCGAACCCTGATCTCCTGCGTGCGAGTTCTTTCCAATGTCTGACGGCCCGATGTGTCCTTTGAATAAAAGTTTCAGAACTTGTAATACATCTTTGTATATGCTATCCCCACCAACTTTTAATTTTATCTATACATAGTAGAATTTACTATACAGATAGTAAAAAAATATAATCGTGTTAGCAAAAAATACATTGCGTATAGTAATTTTTAATATTTTGTATAGTAACAAATCCTATATTGTATTAGAAAATTAACTTTCTTAAATTTGTATTTATTAATAGTACTTGATAGTAAAATTTACTATACAAATAGTAAAAAATATAATCGTCTTAGCAAAAAATACATTGCGTATAGTAATTTTTAATATCTTATTATGTAATTATTACTAACTAGTAAATTCTACTAAACATTTAGTAATAATTACAATACAGAATTTATTTTTTCATAGCTGTTAGTAAATTTTACTATAGTATTGTAATTTTTACTATACTTTTTTCTCCGTGTAATGAATTTATTTAACGCATTATTTGGTTAGAACTTTAAAAGCAAATAAATTCTTAGTAAAGTTTGTTTATGTGTTAAAGTAAAGTCTAGGTAAAGTTATAATCAGAGTTGAATTTCGGTAGATTTTACAACACAACAGCCGAAAATTCGAGCATCTGCTTATTACGTAGTACCGAATTTTCTCTCTAAAAGGGAATAATCCCAAAGTAAATACATAATTCTACGTGTCGAGGGTTTCAAAACGAATGTCTGGGAATGAAAGTAGGCGGCGAAATAGTCAAAGGATGTCTAGGTCGATATCACAAAAACATGTATAATAATAATAATAGTGGGTTGTGATAAAAAAATAAAACCCACCAGTGGAAATGTTATTTATGATTTTGTTTGCTGAAAAAGTTAATGGACTTTATTGACTAGACTTTTTTTTTTTTTTTCAATTGATTTGCATATTAACGAGCATCATTGTCCATTATTACCACTTTTTTTTAATTTTATTGACGCAATAAATTGCCAATTTATTTTTATTTCGAAAATTATGAAGATTTTTTTACAGTCAATTTAAAATTACCCGGGAAAAAAAAAAGTTTAGAGGTTAAGTCGCTCATGAATTTTTTCTTAAATTTTCCCAACAGATAAAAAATCTTAATCGGAAGTTATCTTTGGACAAATCGCCTCAATTAATAACTAGTCCTGCTGTCCCAGGACATTAGACCCTAGAACTTAAACTTTAATCTAATGATTTTATCAAAGGACAGCCATTTTGGGCCAACAGAAAAAATCACTCGTAATTTTACGGCTCAATAATTCTCTTAAAATACTTTTCTACCCGGCTACAATTTAAACCCCATTGGGTTCTTTCATGTCTCAATCAATTTATTGCCCTCTAAACTACCCCCATTTTACATTTCACCTCCGTGTCTTATACTCTAGACCCTCATTTTCCTTTAAGAGGTTAGGAGTGGCCTTGAAAAATTTCGCTTTGCAATTTACCCGAAAATTCACAGTTTTCTGTGGATGAAAAAATTCGCAGAAATTAATTTGAAAATGAAATGACGTAATTTTGAAATTTGGGGTGGGGCAAAATGAGACGCATTTTGAAAAAAAAAAAAAGTAGACAACCCCTTGAAATATGAGAGGAAAAAAGTGATGCCATCGCGACTGACAAAGACGAAACCGCGGGTCAAAGTTTTCGTGAGTCAGAGTTGGAGTTAAAAAACGGAAATGGGTAAATAAAGAAAAGAAATGTCTAGCTTTTCAGAATACAAGAGTTTCTTAAAATATGCGAGTGTTCTTTGAGTCTATTCATTTTTTTCAACAGTCACGTTGTTACTTTCGCCTACGGGAATTATATTAAAGCACGTTCTAGTTTTTTTGGGCTTGAAATTTTCCAGGGAAATTAGATTCGAAAAAACTGGGGTAAAATAGGCCACTAAGATAAATTTTTTTGGGGGATTATATTAATCGATTATTAAAAGTTAAATTCTATTAAAACTACTGCACTTACGTGAAAATTGGTAGGAATACTTTTTATAGAGAATTCAATTCTCTACAAAAACATTTCAGTACTTGTAAGCCGTATCTCTGATAGATAAACCAGAATTTTGAATACAAGTTTTGTAGTCCGATAATTATTACCGTGATATCGAAATTTTGTATGTCGAAGTTCAAAGTGTGATTACAGCTAAACTATTGCACTTACGAGGAAATTGGTATGAATACTTTTTGTACAAAATTTAATTACCTACAAAATTGGTCATATGAATTTTTCTCGTATCTTCAATAGTTTTCCTAATATTTACAGCTGAAGTTTGACAAGTAATTTTTACTGTGTTTTTGGGAATCATTAATATTTTTTTATATTAAAATGAAAATTCTGGCTTAAGTATTGGATTTTTTGGAAAAATTATAAGAATATTTTATGTAGATAATTAAATTTCCTATAAAAATGACCTCAGTCATTTTTTTCGTATCTTTGATTCTTGAGCCAGAATTTTCATTCAAAGTTTTATGGAGCGAAATTTTCTTTGTTCTGTAACTTAATGTATATACATATAACATATATCTAACTTTAATTAGAAGTGTGTAGTATATTTGTATGTACAGATGAAACTTAGCTTCGACTTGACCCTCAATGAAAATTAAAAAAAATTTTTTTTTATTTATAATTAAAACCTACAACTAAAATAATTCTAACCATCCACCAAACAAACTTATAAATTTACAAAATTATTCTAATAAATGCTGACACTAGTGATTTATAAAAAAAAAACTAGATTTCAAAAAAATTTTACCTCAATTTTAAATATTTTCCCGCCACAATTTTACGAATAGCCGGTAATTTTACCGCGAATCACCGCGGCGGTAAAATTCCCCGGCAACTTTACCAAAAAATTTCCGTCGCAGAAAAATTGCCTGGAAATTTTACCGGGTATGTAATTTTTACTGCGCATGATTGTATAGAGGCCAGAAAATATTTTGAGACTGAGGTAAAAAAAAAAGTGACTTGTGATAGTGAGGAATTACTCAGAGGCCCGCGTACCTGGAGCCACTGTTACCGGAAGGACGACTGGAACTTTCTTCCTCATCGTCCTCCTCCTCGCGAGATGTCGCCTGAGAATGTTGGGCTGAAGATGGCGCACTGCTACCGGAGTCTAGACCCGCGCCCATCCGGGATCCAGACGCCAAGGCAGATGTCGCTGTCAGACTTCCACCCTGGATTTCTTCGTTCTCCGCTCGATCCACCTGAAATTTTACAACCAATTTTCCTTAGTTTTCCGAAATTCGAAAATTCATACTTTTTGAAATTTTAATCGAAATATATCGATGTTGGTACTCATTCCAGAGGAAATTTTCTCCCCAACTCACCCATACCCAAAAAAAAAATTGAAAATCTCATAACCGAAATTTCAAAAATAAAAAAATAAAAAATTCAAGGAAATCTTTGGGTTTAGATAAATATTTATATTTCTAGCTTTTTTATTCTAAGCCTGATAAATTTCTAGATCATGGAAATTTTTTTCTTACTCCGGACAATCGTGATAATAAAGGAGGATATTCTTTGATATTTTTTCTCTCTTTGATCTCATGGTGTGCGAAGTTCTTCAATAAAAAAAAGTCACTAATCAAAAAATAATAACTTGCAATACAAGTGATGACAAATCTTTGATTAAAAAAAAATCTAAAGTTATTATTGAGCGAAAAAAAAATGGTCCGTGTATTTATTTTTTTGTACAAAAAAAAATTTTTATGATCTCACGTATGTAGTAAACACGTACGTGATATTATTTTGGTGTTATCGCATTAGTCTTGTCATCCATACTTAAATTCTGGTATCTCATCCCGCGAATAAAACGTGTAAAAAGAGTACACATTTATTACTGTCATGTTATTTTTATGTGACCGTAGTTTTTTTTACTCACTAATTTTTCTTTACTTATAAAACCTTTTAGTCTGTACTAGTTTACAAGAAAAATATTATTAATTTTTTTAACTTTTTTTTTATACGAGTCATATATTTAAGGGAAAGTGGGGAAATATGAGCCACCATATTTTTATATGATAAAGAATGAAATTCTCTTTCAAATGAATACCCACAAGCGGCACTTAATTTTTTTTTTTTTAAATGGATTTATTGATATTTTGAATGTATATAAATATATATGAATATTTTCTAAAAAATACATATGGCTTGTTGGTACTCATTTGAAAGAGAATTTAATTTCCTACCAATATACGTCTGTATAAATAGTCTACATATATATAGATATATAATATATATTAGACTGATTCCAAAAAATCGACTAATTTTTTTTTTTTTTCATTATATTGAAAATATTGTTGGAAATGACGAAAAAAAATACTGTGAAAATTTGAGCTCTTAATATTAATATTAACAACTGCCGCATCGCGATTTTCTATTTCCCGTTTAAATAACATGGGAAAATTTATTTTTCTAGCTTTGGAATTTTGTAGCTCACGGTGGGACCAATACTTTTGAATGTTCAAGCCATATTCTTATGGGAAATTTGACGCTCTACAAAAAAGGTCTCTTATAATTTTTCGATATTTTTATTTTTTCAAAAGTTATTTGAAGTTAAAGTTAGATTGACGATAAATTTTTACATTTTTGGAATTTTTTAACGCAACCGTCAACTTTATCAGAAAATTTTATAGGACATTTTTTGTAGAGCATTTTCTTTCCCACAACTTATCTCAGAGAAAATTTTCGATATTTCTCAAAAGTCGTAAGTTATTCGCAATTAACTGAAAATTTAATATAATTAATTTTGAGCAACAAAATTTAGATTATTCAAGAAAATTTTCAGTTAATTGCAAATAACATACGACCTAAGTGAAATATCGAAAATTATCTCTGAGATAAGTTGTAGGAAATAAAATGCTCTACAAAAAATGTCCTATAAAATTTTCCGATAAAGTTGACGGTTGCGTCAAAAAATTTAAAAAATGTAAAAATTTATCGTCAATCTAACTTTAACTTCAAATAACTTTTGAAAAAATAAAAATATCGAAAAATTATAAGAGACCTTTTTTGTAGAGCGTCAAATTTCCCATAAGAATATGGCTTGAACATTCAAAAGTATTGGTCCCACCGTGAGCTACAAAATTCCAAAGCTTAAAAAATAAATTTTCCCATGTTATTTAAACGGGAAATAGAAAATCGCGATGCGGCAGCTGTTAATATTAATATTAAGAGCTCAAACTTTCACAGTATTTTTTTTTTCGTCATTTCCAACAATATTTTCGATATAATGAAGAAAAAAAAAAAATTTGGAAAATCCAAAAGGGCACGCCTCGAACGCTCATGTTATGTTTTTTTTTAAAAGTTAAATTTCGAATAAAGTGAATATCCCGCTCTTTTCCCATAGAAATTTCCATGGTAAATATACGGTAATAAAAGTAAAAAAAAAAATAAATAAGGAGAACATTCCTAATGAAAAATGGCGGCAGTGTGTGTTTGTTTACATGTAAGATTGCCGGTTTTAACCGTAATGATTTATTTTTAAAAAAACGAGAAGGCCTACAGTAGTGATTTTCGAAAGGAACCTTCTTTGCTTATTTCTGAAAATTTTGAAAAAAAAATTAAGTAATTTCGTCAAGTCGTTCTCGAGATATCCGTACCACGCCGTTTTTTTGAACCACAGACTAATGGACGTCCACGATAAATTTTTTTTAATGAACTTTTTTTTATATTAATACATATCAGACAAATTAAAAAAAGTATCAGGATTATTTATTAGTGTTTCAGCTTTATATTGATGTGTTTTTCATAATGTGCAAGAGTAATAGAAAAAAAATATATGCACTTTAATGAGTGGAAATCGTGTGACCTTGACAGGTCGGTTATAAAGCACAACCTCTCCGCTTCGCTTCCGAGGCGTGCAAAATTAGTCGATTTTTTTGAATCAGTCTAAATATATATAGTGCCCTAGTTCCGTCAATAGGCATTATGTCTAATTGAATGTAAATAAAAATAAAGACTTAAAATTTGTTATTTTAAAAGAAAAAGGATAAAAAATGACAAAGTTGAATATTAAATTTATCTAGTACTATCCATCTCGCAGCTTATGACCCTAGGATTTATTTAAACCGAGTCAAACTACAAAGAGTCGTTTTTTATTCCTTATACTTTGCTTTGTGTTTAAGATGTACGAAAGAACTCAGCGATATGCAAAGTGTTCTTTTTTTTTGAGAAATATAACAATAAAAATAAAGGGGAGAATACGATTCTCAAAGCGTTTATATCAAGGCATTTAAATGTATATATGTATATATGTGTATATAAATGTATATGTGCAGTGAGAAAATATAAAATTACCAAGAAAGTTACAAGTACACGGTGTAATTTCTTATTTTGCAAGTATATGCAGTTTGGTAACTCTGTGCTACGGAATATTAAACTTTTATTGCGTATAAATTTTATTTTTATTTTTATAACTTGGGTGTGGAAATGAAACGATATTTTTCTAAAGTATAAAATAAAAATGGCGGTAAATTTTTTTAGGATCAAAGTTATTGAGTGAGTTTGTACATTTATGAATTTTTATTTACAGATTTTATAGAGTTATGAAAAAATTTAAGTGAAAAAAAATTATGTATATATTTATATATATATATACACATATATTATAGGAAGGTGTTTGATGTGGGTACTCATTCGAGAGGAAATTGTGTGATGTCAATGACTCAACTAGAATTTCAAAAAAATTCGAATTTTTGAAATTTTCGTTATTTTCGAATTTGAAATTTTCTTCTCCAAAATATATCGATGTGGGTACTCATTCGAGAGGATTTTTCGATCTTGAGATGATTCTACTGAAAATTATAAAAAAAATAGATTTTTTGAAATTTTCGTTCTTTTCGAATTTGAAATTTTTTTTTCCAAAATATATCGATGTGGGTACTCATTCGAGAGGATTTTCCGGTCTTAAGATGATTCTCCTGAAAATTATGAAAAATTAGAATTTTTGAAATTTTCGTTATTTTCGAATTTGAAATTTTCTTTTCCAAAATATATCGATGTGGGTACTCATTCGATAGGGAATTTCGTGAACTAAATGCCTGTACTGGAAATTCGAAAAAATTCGATTTTTTGAAATTTTCGTTATTTTCGAATTTGAAATTTTCTTTCCCAAAATATATCGATGTGGGTACTCATTCGAGAGGATTTTTCGATCTTAAGATGATCCTACTGAAAATTTAAAAAAAAATAAATTTTTTTAAATTTACATTTTTTTTTGGTTTTTCAAGTTTTCTTTTTACCACATGTGGGTACTCATTTGAGAGAAAATTTTCTGTTCAAGATCGTTTGATTATCATTTATCTATAAAAGTTGTAAAAAAAAAAGTGTCACCAAAAAAAAGGTCTAAGTCAGAAGCTGTGGAAACTAATTGAAGTAACAAGTAATTAATAACTTTTAATAACTCCGCAGAATGAAATTGTCAATTTTTTGTTGATATTAAATTTTTTTTTAGGGCAAAAGATAAAAAAAAAAGGTGAGATAAAGTTACTTAGCCATGAAGGCTCTTGATGATGAAAAGTTGTCGAGGCAAAAAGTGAGGGATTATTCTTTATGATTGCCCTGACTAAGGTCATACCTCTAATATAAACTGTATATAGGCTAACGCAATTTAGGCGGCTCAAGTTCGATACTTTTTTACTAAAAAATAAAAACCAACTAAATTACTATCATTACATTTATCTTCCATTACAACTATCTCGTAAACCACTGGGTTTATTTAAAAATTCACAAGGACCTTTTTTCACCAAAATTTAATTTGCTACAACTTTTGTCTCCTATATTTTTACCGTATCTCCAATAATTTACGCAGAATATTTATTTTTTTCAAAAAATTCTTCTTTTACCCATTGATTATTCATCTGTGACTTCAAAGAGTAATTACGGCGAAAATATTAGAGTTACGATAAAATTTACTAAAATACTTTCTATAGGAAATTTAATTCTCTACAAAATTACTCCTATGCATTTTTATCATATCTGTGATAGTTTAGCCAGAAATTCAATTTTAAGTTTCACAGTCTAGTAATTTTTAAAAAAAATTTTTTTTGGGCAAATATATGAATATATATATAGATATATATGGATGTATATGTGTGTTTATATATGTGAGAGGGTGTGAATTTAGTAAAGCAATTTGTCTAAAAAGTTTCTCTTTTTTCAAGAAAGTTAAAGACGATAAAGAAAACACGTGAAAGAAAAGAGGGCGAGGGTTCGCGGGATCGCGGGAGTAAAAACAAGATGTACGACGTGAAATGAGACGTTATGTTATCTAAGAGACATTTTTGGAAACTGGCATTGTTTCAACTTATTTATACAGACACTTATCCACTGAAACCGTTAGTACACTTGCAGTAACTCCCGTTCTGGTCAACTGGCAACGTCTCGATCGTTGCTTTCTTCGATTACTTTCGTACTGTAGACAGGAAGTGATTTATGAATAATTTGTAGACACAGCAACAATGTTGGGGGAGAGCTAAATAGCATCAGAAAATTTAAAAAAAAATTTTCAAAAAAAAAAAAAAAAATCGAAAATTCAATTTTTTAAAAAAATTTATATTTTTCAAAATAAGTAGTCAGTTCATGTAAATTACGAAATTCCCTCTCGAATGAGTACCCACATCAATATACTTTAAAAAAAAAAATTCAAAAATTCAAATTTTGAAATTTTTTGTTTTTTTTTCAAAATCATCACTATTATCAGTTACATTACAAAATTCCCTCTCGAATGAGTACCCACATCAATATACTTTGAAAAAAAAATTCAAAAATTCGAATTTTGAAAAATTATTTTTTTTTCAAAATCATCACTATTACCAGCTACATTACAAAATTCCCTCTCGAATGAGTACCCACATCAATATACTTTGAAAACAAAAATTCACAAATTCAAATTTTGCAAAATTATGTTTTTTTTCAAAATCGTCACTATTACCAGCTACAGTATAAAATTCCCTCTTGAATGAGTACCCACATCGATACTTTGAAGCCCAAAAATTTCAAAATTCCCCAGAACATTTCCAAAAAAAGAAAAATTAAAGTCACCATTATTTAAAAATCCTCAGAATATCCAAATAATTTCCTATTTATCCACAAAATATTTTCTCGAAAATTTTTACCGCCAAAAAAAATATTTTTCTTTCTTATTAAAATAAAAACCAAAAATGGCTTGCAGATAAATTTACTTTTCAAAATCAACCTCCTTAAATCTTCAACGTACTCCCCTTCTTTGTCCTGAAGTAAATATTTAATAAACGACGTTCATTTTACTGGTAAAAGTAAAGAGTAAAAAGTTAAAAGTAAAGACGCTTATGTCTGTAGTCTTTTAGTTTTTCACTCGCGTTTACTTTTAGCTTCTAGTTTTCTAGCACTATCGCCTCAGTCGCTATCTAAGTGTTGAGTGTGCAGTCTAATGTATATATGTATGGATAAAATTGTCGAGTACATAGCGATCGGGCTTATAGACAAACATAAAAGGGAATGTAACCCAGTTGAAAGATAAATATATAAGACAGTTACAATTCATTTTATAGTATTGAGTAAAGGAGGAAAAGAGGGAAAAGGGTGAGGGTGAGAGTGAGGTTGTGGTTGAGGTAAAGGAAGAGGAATAGGATGAGGTGGAGGTGAGTTCCAGATACGAGCCCCGAGTGATATGAAGAAAAGAAATAAATTGTCGTCTAGTCCCGGAGTCTATCGATCAATAATATCCATCTTAAAGTAAAAGAGATTGAGAAGTGAGAGGAGAATATTATTATTAAGATTTAGATACTGAGGGAAACCCGATGAAAATTACATTTTACACCACTTTTCCTACAGGGGAAATTGAGATTTCAAAGATAATTATTTTTATTTTGATTTGTGGAGAGTAAATTTTATTTTTGTTGAAAGGGTTGAGGGGAAGGGGCCGGAGGGTGGGGTGAGCATGAGAAAATGAGGAAAATTTTTGAGGAAAAATGTCGATGGAAAAGGGAATTTTATGATTTTTTATAGGAAATTTAATAATTTGAATTTTTGAAAAATGGCGCGAAAGTTTGAATTTCAAATTTTTAGTTTCAATTTTACGAATTTTTTATATCGATAAAAAAATGAACGATAAAAATAGAAGAAAAAAAAAATAGAATGAGGTCACGACAATTATTTCCTGCCAAAAACCCGACGACCGCGTTCTAAAAAAAAATAATATGAAAAAAAAAAAAAAAGGAATTAACTCAACTGACACTCAAGGGAGCGCTTGTGATAATCGTTGGCTTTTCTTTTTTTCTTTTCATTTTTTTTTTTATTTCCAAGTCATTTGCATTTTTTACCCTTCACACCTATGAAATTCTCATTACTATATTTTTTATTTCGCTTCATTCTATTTATAATTTTTATTTAAATTTAAAAAAGTATATTACTGTTCTTATTTTTTAAATTAAAATCCTTCTCTAACCATTAACTTTACGTCAAAAACACTTCAGACCTTTTTTGTACAGAATTCAATTCTCCACAAAATTATCTCAGTTCATTTTCACCGTAATTTCAATAATTCACCCATTTTTTATCAAAAATTAATTTCTGCCCATGGTGTGCATTTTTTATTCCCTTCCCATAACTTCAAACGTCCACCCCCTTTCACCTATCAATTTTCCGAAATTTCCCGCTGACTTACCCTACAGGAAATTTAATTCCCTACAAAATTGCTCTCTTACTTTTTTTCCGTATCTCCAATAGTTTGGTCACAATTTGAATTTCAAAATTCCAAAATCAAAATTTCCTAATGGTGTGCATTTTTTATTCCCTTTCCACAGCTTCAAACCTCCATCCCCTTTCACCTATCAATTTTCCGAAATTTCCCGCTGACTTATCCTACAGGAAATTTAATTCCCTACAAAATTGCTCTCTTACATTTTTTCCGTATCTCCAATAGTTTGGTCACAATTTGAATTTCTAAATTCCAAAATCAAAATTTCCTAATGGTGTGCATTTTTTCCGACATATCTTTAAACAGCCATAAAATCTAAACTATCCAACTTACGTCAAAAGTCCTCATGACCTTTTTTGTATAAAATAAAATTTCCTAAAGAAAAGTATTCTTTACTTTTTTTCCTAAACTCAATAGTTTCCGAGATATTTATCATCAAACTCAAAACTTTAATTTTAACAAAAAAAAAAGTTATTTATTGCAATGGAAAAGCTTTTAGATTTAATATTCAAAAGCTTTTATACTAAAAAATAACAATAATAATCTATTGTAATTCAAGTGAAAGTCGAGATGATTGGATTAAACCTAAATGTACACACATATATATTTTTATATGTATATATTATAAACAATAAATCTTATAAGACTCGATTACGCGACTCCATCCATAACTTAGCATATACTTTATTATATTATTTAAGTATGCATAAATATGTGTCATATATATCAAAATTATATTATATTGTAAACTGACATGAATTTAATGATTAACTCAATTGGTATCAAGATGATCCTCTACCATAATTCAATTCACTGACACAAGTTTAATGTTTTGTAATTTAATTATTCAAACTACGGTTCAAATTAATTACGTTAATAACTTTATTTTCAAAACTCCATCTCATGTTTCTTTTGAGTAAATTTTAAATTTTATGCAACAAATCATCAGACGGTTTTATATAAAAAGTTATATTTATGATATGGGTGGATACTGACAAGATAAAAAGTATAATAATAATATTATAGATGACTTTGAAGTCTTAAGGGACTAGGACGTATGATTCTGACAGTTTTATCAAGACAATAGAAGAGAAAAAAAAAGATAAGGACATATATTGAGGATTTTCACACCTGTCATGCGACATGTTTTTATTGATAATTTTTTGTTGGCTTTTTTTGGAAACAGGGGAAAAAATGTAAATATATATAGACATATATGTATATATAGATGGGAGGAAGGAGAATATTGAATAAGAATTTATATGAAAGATTTGATAAATATTTATGAAGGGAAATTGAATCTTTAGGTTTTATTAAAATATTGTGTTCTGAAATTTTGAAAGGAAATAAATTGTAAATTATTTAAATGCGGTGGGAAAAAGTATACTTTTATTATGGAAAGAAAATAATGCAGGAGTGTTTGTTTGTGTATTTTTTGATAGCGAGTTTGTTATTTTTTTTTTAAATTTTAGAAATTCAAAATTTTGAAAAATATGAATTTAGAAAAATTATTAATATTTTGGTAATGGTTACAAAATTTCCTCTCGAATGAGTACCCACATCGATATATTTTGATAAAAGTAAATTTATATATGTATAAATATATGTAAATTTTAGAATTTTTATCAGCAACTACTGAATTTAGTCAACTAAATTTTTTTATATATATATTTATACTTCGGTGCTGCGAAAAAAAATCAACTTTTTTCAGTCTGCCAGGTCACTCAAAAATTTGAAAATTCAAATTTTGAAAATTAGGAATTTATAAAAATGATTAGTATTTTTATATTTGTTACAAAATTTCCTCTCGAACGAGTACCCACATCGATATATTTTGATAAAAGTAAATTTATATATATATAAATATATGTAAATTTTAGAATTTTTATCAGCAATCACTATTTAGTCTACAAAATTTTTTTATATATATATTTAAACTTCGGTGCTGCGAAAAAAAATCAACTTATTTCAGTCTGCCAGGTCACTCAAAAATTTGAAAATTCAAAATTTTGAAAAATATGAATTTAGAAAAATGATTAGAATTTTTATATTTGTCACAAAATTTCCTCTCGAACGAGTACCCACATCGATATATTTTGATAAAAGTAAAATTATATATATATAAATATATGTAAATTATAGAATTTTCATCAGCAACTACTGTACTTAGTCTACTAAATTTTTTATATATATATTTATACTTCGGTGCTGCGAAAAAAAATCAACTTTTTTCAGTCTGCCAGGTCACTCAAAAATTTGAAAATTCAAAATTTTGAAAAATATGAATTTAGAAAAATGATTAGAATTTTTATATTTGTCACAAAATTTCCTCTCGAACGAGTACCCACATCGATATATTTTGATAAAAGTAAAGTTATATATATATATAAATATATGTAAATTTTAGAATTTTCATCAGCAACTACTGTACTTAGTCTACTAAATTTTTTATATATATATTTATACTTCGGTGCTGCGAAAAAAAATCAACTTTTTTCAGTCTGCCAGGTCACTCAAAAATTTGAAAATTCGAATTTTGAAAAATAGGAATTTATAAAAATGATTAGTATTTTTATATTTGTTACAAAATTTCCACTCGAATGAGTACCCACATCGATATATTTTGACAAAAATAAATTTATATACACCTATAAATATATATAAATTTTTGAAATTTTATCAGTAACTTTTGGAATTAGTCTACTAACCTTTTTTTTTATTCATATATTTATACGTTAGTGGTAAGAAAGACAATCAACTTTTTAATTCTGTCCAGTCACTCAAAAATTTTGAAAATTCAAATTTTGAAAATTATCAGGTTAAAAAAATGATTAGTATTTTCATATTTGTTTCAAAATTTCCTCTCGAATGAGTACCCACATCGATATACGTCGATAAAAAAAATCCATACAAATTTTTTGAATTTTATCACCAAACGGCCGGATTTAGTCTCCTAAATTTTTTTCAGTAGACCATATATATTCAGTACATTATTTTATCATATCGAAGCTCCAATAAAATACGTCATAAAATAAAGAGGGAATCTTCTATCAATAATCGATAACGATAACAATAAACCACCGAAATTTGACTGTAAAGCAGCATACGTTCGCATAAAGTTTATATGTAGATTATAGAGCATATTTGATGTATCAAATTAGTACCATTTCTATTTGCTGATCATATGAAGCATATTTCTCTAGTTACTTCCAGACTAAAGCTCATGTTAAATCTAGTGCACTGTGCGCAGAGCACAGTATTAAAGCTGATGCTCTACTCCAACTCGATCTTTTCCTCAAACCCCAAACCCCAGATCCCAGATCCCAGATCCCAGACCTCACTCCAGCTAGTTCTACCAAGTTCACAAACTCAAGTCGACTACATACAATAGTATATAACTTAACTATATATATATATATATATATGTAATAAAAAAGACAGAGATAAAAGATAAAAATAAAGTGAATGGGTTTAGATTTTTGGAAATGGTCCAACCTCGGTTTCACTCGCGTGACTACTTTAGTTATTTTATAATGTTAGACAGGTGTATACATACATTTTATATATTTACATATATATATATATATATATATATATATATATATATATATATATATATATATATATATATATATATATATATATATATATATATATAGCAGTTACTAACAGTACTGTCATCATAAATATTTTTTTTAAAATGTTAGAGGAAAGAATAAAATCCCGGGATTTTCAAATCTCCCGCCATTCCCTAAAAAAATTCAAAAATAAAAATCCTATTATTCATATATAAATATATATGTATGTATAGCTTATTGTTCCCAACGATTGTTTATCGACAAAACTTTTTTATCCACTGATTTTTTTTGCATTACATCAAAAAAAATTTATCGTTTCCGGTACAAGAATTTATTCAAACAAACAATCTTTGGCGTTTGTACATTTTGTTTTGTATAGACGACTGGGTTGTCAGTACAAAATCCTATAAGATTTTCCGACTGACAGTAATCAGTCTCTAGAAAAAAAAAAAAAACAGAACCTTTATTTATTTGTTTGATAAAAAAAATATATGATTCAATTCGAAAAAAAATTCAAACAAACAATAGTAGAAATAAAAAACAAGTACAAATATCTCTAGGGACATTTGGTATTGAAGATATGCATATTTTCATCTAAAAGTCGCCTCAGGCAATCTGCAAGTTAAGGACGGGTTGGGATTATATATATATATATATATACGTAAGTAATGTAATATGGAATACTAGGGTATAGAATGGTCTATAAAGGTCTATCAGAAATGGAATTTCCTAGGAATACTGCGATTTCATATATATAAGTATACTTATATATTTATATATATATAAAATCAGCATATAGCCTTTTATGAAATGGTGGTTTTGATGTCTGCTACCATTTATGTGGCATTTTTTGCTGTTATATTGATATTATATATTGTGTATCATATATATTATCGTGTGATATACCCTATGTATATATATTTATATATATATTGAATGATTCAAGTATTTGAGATGAAATAAACACACTTAAGTCAAGGGATTTAACTGCTAAGAGATTTAAAATTGATATACCGGTTTAAATATCAAAGATACGGTGAAAATATAAGAGACAAATTTTGTAGGAAATTTAATTTTCTACAAAAAAGGTCTGAGTAAATTTTTACGTAAAGTTGATAGTTCAGGCGGAATTGTAAGAAAACCAAGTAAGTCAAACCGTGGGTGACAGTAATTATTATTTTGAATAAGTTTATATATATTAGGGTGATCCAAAAAATAAAAAATTTTTTTTTTCTTCCAAAGAGGTTCAAAAGTTTCGTTTAGATAAAAAAAGACGCCTGTGAAAATTAGAGCTCTTAATATTAACATTAAGAATTTTCTTGTCGCACTTTTCTATTTCCCATAAGAATAACATGGAAAAAATTGTTTTTACGTCTTCTGATTTTTATAAGTAGCTAACGATGCGTCATAGGAATAATTGGCAGGCATGTTTTTGTAGGGAATTGAATGCTCTACAAAAAAAGATTCTTATCATTTTTTGAGAAATCTATTTGTTCAAAAGTTATTTGAGGTTGAAGTCGAATTCATATTAAATTTTGAGTTTTTCTTACTTTTCCGGCGAAACTATCAGACCTATTACAAAATATCGGGGGACCTTTTTTGTAGACAATTTTATTCCCTAGAAGTTATACCGAATAAAGTTTTTTCGAATTCCGCATTGTTTTCTAGTTATTTTTATTTTAATGTCAAGCTCTTAAAATCGATCAGAAGACTATTTTTTTTATGAGCATGACATTAAAATGAAAATAACTAGAAAACAATGCGGAATTCGAAAAAACTTTATTCGGTATAACTTCTAGGGAATAAAATTGTCTTCAAAAAAGGTCCCATGATATTTTGTAATAGGTCTGATAGTTTCGCCAGAAAAGTAAGAAAAACTCAAAATTTAACATGAATTCGACTTCAACCTCGAATAACTTTTGAACAAATAGATTTATCAAAAAATGATAAGAAACTTTTTTTGTAGAGCATTCAATTCCCTACAAAAATATGCCTGCCAATTATTCCTATGACGCATCATTAGCTACTTATAAAAATCAGAAGACGTAAAAAAAATTTTTCCCATGTTATTCTTATGGAAAATAGAAAAGTGCGATGAGAAAACTCTTAATGTTAATATTAGGAGCTCTAATTTTCACAGGCGTCTTTTTTTATCTGAACGAAACTTTTGAACCTCTTTGGAAGAAAAAAAAAAATCTGTTTGTTTTTTGAATATATATATATGTGCAGTCGTGTTTTTTAGATATTTGTCATGTAAGATTCAGCTCTTGACATTAAATCTGTAGATTTAACACCATATATATATATGGATATATTATATATATATACATGCATTGACATAAAATCTACATATCATACTTTTCATATATATATTTTCTACACATACATAAAAAAGTAATGATTTATTCATGTTGAATAATATTAATATATATAAATATCATAAATTCAAATAAAAAATGTTTTTTTGAAATTTCAAAATACAGAATTTATTATTACTATTATTACTATCGCAGTTATGGAAAAATGACAAGAGACATTTTTTTTGGAGAATTAAAATATCTAAAAATATGTACTGATATGTTTTTTCCATATCTTTGACAGTTGAGCCGCTAATTTGATTTTGAGCGCGGGTTATATGAATTCAAAAGTTAACGTGAGTGTGAAAAATTTTGATTAATGAATAAAATAGTATCGAATTTATATTTATTTTATTTTCTTTTGTTCGTTCTCGTTTATCGTTAGAGTAAATTGGCCCTTTTCAAGTGGCCACTTGTATCTTTCAAGTTGTCTTGAGCTTGAGGCCATGATCAAGTTCTATCTAGCTCTCAAATACTCGAGGTTTTATTTCGCTGTCTCTACTTTTTTGTCCATCAAACCGATTGACGTGTATCGATTTCTTCAGACGAGTTGTTATCCGTGAGAATATTCTCACGAGACACTAGAGAAAAGTGTGAAAAGATAAAAAATTTGTGATAAGATTGTCTGAGTACAGAGATAAGAGTAGAATCAGAAAATAAATTCGAAAAATTTTTCATTTTACAAAAAAACATCCGTTTTTTTTTTTTGGTCAATAGCAATATTTATATTTTTGAATCTATCACTGAAATTTAATTTTTCGATTAAATATATCGATGTGGGTACTCATTTTAACGGAAATTTACTGATTTGTAAGATGTCACTATTGGTTTTTTTTTTCGGTTTTTTTGAGAATTCAAAAATTCTCAATTTTTTTTTTTGACACTTGAAATATATCGATGTGGGTACTCATTTTAACGGAAATTTACTGATTTGTAAGATGCTTCTATTGGTTTTTTATTTTTCGGTTTTTTTGAAAATTCAAAAATTCTCAATTTTTTTTTTTGACACTTGAAATATATCGATGTGGGTACTCATTTTAACGGAAATTTACCGATTTGTAAGATGTCACTATTGATTTTTTTTTTTTTTTTGGTTTTTTTGAAAATTCAAAAATTCTCAATTTTTTTTTTTGACACTTGAAATATATCGATGTGGGTACTCATTTTAACGGAAATTTACTGATTTGTAAGATGTCACTATTGGTTTTTTTTTTTTTTTGGTTTTTTTGAAAATTCAAAAATTCTCAATTTTTTTTTTTGACACTTGAAATATATCGATGTGGGTACTCATTTTATCGGAAATTTACTGATTTGTAAGATGTCACTATTGGTTTTTTTTTTTTCGGTTTTTTTGAGAATTCAAAAATTCTCAATTTTTTTTTTTGACACTTGAAATATATCGATGTGGGTGCTCATTTTAACGGAAATTTACTGATTTGTAAGATGTCACTATTGGTTTTTTTTTTTTTGGTTTTTTTGAAAACCAAAAATTCTCAATTTTTTTTTTGACACTTGAAATATATCGATGTGGGTGCTCATTTTAACGGAAATTTACTGATTTGTAAGATGTCACTATTGATTTTTTTTTGGTTTTTTTGAAAATTGAAAAATTCTCAATTTTTTTTTGACACTTGAAATATAGTGATGTGGGTACTCATTCCAACGGAAATTGTCTGTTTTATAAAATAGAACCAATAAAATATCAAAAATATATAACCTACATAAATATAATTTCTCAATAACGAAGACCGCCGCAGGCTAATTTATCTATTACCGTAATTAACTGATAACTTTATTATTCGTAAAAAAACTTTCATTGTACCTCAAAGTCAAGTACAACAAGACACTCACAAACTAATTATTATTTTTTTTCATAAATTCATCTATAAAAATTGATTTTTCACCGCATGATTGGTCCAAAATACCTAAAAGGTCATTTCAAACCCTTCTAACCACTTTATCTTCAAAACCATCGATCCTACGCATTTTTTCCCCATTACCAATTTAGTAGCTTATTAAATTTCCTTTCCAACCACCACCTCAGCTATCTAATTATCTCAAAACTATCCCAAGTAACTCCACTTCAAAGTTCATCCAATTATCCAATTAAAATTTAAAGCATTTTTACTTCATAAATTCCGTCATTTAAATACATAAAATATTTTAACATATATTTAAATATATAAATACATATATTTAAGCATTACTATTACCTGAAAAAAATATCCCACATTTTTTTTTCCCTTTTTACTTCTAATGAGATAGAAAGTACTTAACTCGGTACGTGTTTAAGGGTCTAGTAACTTAACCCTCTTCACCTCATATTCTTCAACCTCTAACCTATAATATATATACACATATATATAATAGTGGTTTCACTAGAGTTTAGTTATTAAACTACAAGCCAAGACCTCTGACTTTGCGAAATATCAGCAGAGCTAAAAATCAACAAACAACCAAAACTTTATCCAGATAAATAAACTTCAGCAAAATTAACGCCCGCGAAGCACTTCGCGGGTGTTTATCAAATTTCAGTTTAAGTACTTGAGCAAATTTGAGATAAAGTCCTTCCAGAGGATAAGTCGCCATCGGTTTTACCCACACCCTTAGAAAACTAGTCTAATTTCACGTCGTTACTGAACTTCTCCCAGACAGAGAATGAACTTCGGAAATTTCTCCCTCTACCGAACATTTATAAACTGCGCATGCGTAAAGAAAAGTGGGAGAACATTTAAGATATAGATCACTCATAATGGGAATAAAAACCGAAAACACCTGAGGTACACTTTTTCGAGGCCGAAAACGAGGTGGGTCTAAATATGGCCGAAATTCAGTCGACGACGGCGTAAAAATGACCGATAGCTAGAAAATTTTCTAAGCTCAGTAATTCTCTTTAACATAAAAGAAAAATGTATGGCCGAAAAAAAGCCGACTTTTGGCCTTTTTCAAGAAAACTACAAGACCTGGGCGTGATTTTGGCTAAATTTCGCCCTCTATAAAAAATTTCTAAAGTTTCCACGTGATTTCGGTCAGATTTGGCTTTTCGGCCAATTTTCGACCTGCTTATTAGAAATAACAAAATTTCGGGGTGTTTTCAGCCAATTTTCGGGCTTTTCCAACAAAAATATCCGATTTCAGTCTAATTCTGGCTAAGTTTCGCTCTCTGTGATTAATTTTCTAAAGTTTCCACCTAATTTCGGTCAGATTTAGGCTTTTTGGCCAATTTTCGACCTGTTTATTGAAAATAACAAAATTTCGGGGTGTTTTTAGCCAACTTTCGGCCTTTTCTAACAAAACTATCCAATTTCTGATTAATTTTAGCTAAATTTCGCCCTCTGTGATTAGATTTCTAAAGTTTCCGTCTGATTTCCACCAGATTTAGGCTTTTTGGCCAATTTTCGACCTGTTTACTAAAAATAACAAAATTTCGGGGTGTTTTCAGCCACTTTTCGGCCTTTTCCAACAAAACTATCCAATTTCTGTCTAATTCTGGCTAAATTTCGCCCTCAGTAATTGAAATTCTCAAGTTTCCGCCTGATTTCCGCCAGATTTAGGCTTTTCGGCCAATTTTCGACCTGTTTATAACAAATAACAAAATTTCGGAGTGTTTTCGGCCAACTTTCAGCCTTTTCCAACAAAACTATCCAACTTCTGCGTAATTTTCAGCCAATGTAATAAAACAATGCAGATAAAAAAGCCTAAAAAAATGTTATCTCTTAAAAAATATTGTCTTATATTGCGCTACTGTCCTCTATATTTTATTCATCAATTTTATTTAAATAATTCATACTATTCTATATAACATTATTAAATATTTACATTTTTATTATTTATTATGACACTTTTGACGTCGGAAATGACTTTAGAACAATGCTAAGTTAAACAGCTGCAATAAAAACGGCACTACGTTTGTTTAAATTCCTCTTATATGGTTATCTTCCTATATATCTACATATATAAATACATGTATGAAAGCGCGTACGTAAGAATGAGCGAACTAGAACAAGTCAATAATAATAAATTTTATGTCAATAGTAAAAACGGTTTTATTATCAAACTCGTCAAGTAATTAATCACTAATTAGTCATATTACTTAGTAATTACGTGAATTAAAAAAAGCGAGGTAAGACGGACCGAATAGAAAATTTTAAATCTGCAGGAAAAAAAATCTGTAATAAATTAATTTTCTTGGGAAAAATGTCTAATTAGCAATCACGTAATTAGTGATTAGTAATTAGTATTGAGGACAATTGAGTAATTGGGTTATTGATAAAAAAAATTTCATTAAAAGACTACCCGTATGAAAATAACATCTATGGTCAAAATATAAGTAAAAATATATGATAAATATCAGAAAATATATGTGGTGAATTTCACTATATTTTCTGATATATTTTTTTTTATATTAAAAAATATAATGTTCACCATATACGAGTCCGTATATATTTAGCATATATATTATATATATGTCAGTCATATACAAAAAATATATTTTTATCATATATGAAAAAATATATTTTTATCATATATGAAAAAATATATTTTTATCATATATGAAAATATATATTCTTTTCATACACGAAAACTATATTTTTATCATACATAAAAATATGTATTTCTATCATATATCCCTAACGAACCCAAATTACGGTAAATTACGGTAAACCCACCGTAAATTACGGTAATCCACCGTAAAATGCCGATTTACCGTAAATTACGGTGGATTTACCGTAATTTACGGTGGTTTTACCGTAAATTACGGTGGATTTGTCGTAAATTACGGTGGATTTACCGTAATTTACGGTGGATTACCGTATTTACGTATTTTACGGTAAATCCACCGTAAATTACGGTAAATCCACCGTAAATTACGGTAAATCCACCGTAATTTACGACAAATCCACCGTAATTTACGGTAAACCCACCGTAAAATGCCGATTTACCGTAAATTACGGTAATTCGGTAATCCACCCGAATTTTTTAAGGTATAGATTTATCGTATTCGACGGTAAATTTACGGTATACCCGCCGTAATTTACGGTAATCCACCGTAAAGTACCGATTTACCGTAATTTACGGTAATCCACCGTAAAGTACCGATTTACCGTAAATTACGGTGGATTTACCGTAATATACGGTAGGTTTACCGTAATTTACGGTAAATCTACTCGAATTTTACGGTATTCTACGGTAGATTTACGGTAAAATTACCGTAAATTTACGGTAAATCAGGTCTGCTAGGGATACGAAAAATATATTCTGATCATATATAAAACATATATTTTTTATTATGTATGGAAAAAAAAGTTTCTTATATATGACTAACTCCAATTAAATTAGATATAAATTTTAATATACTCTTTAAATTGCAGTTAAAATTTTCAAAATTAGTTAATTTGATGCGAATATATATACCCATATACATATACATACACCAAATAAAATATATGCTTTAATATAAAAAAAATATATGGTGCCATATATAATATAAATTATATGCTACCATATACTTCATTTCATATAAAAATTTTATATTTTTCGAATATAAAAGGAAATATATCAATACAATATATTATAAGGTAAATGTAAATGTATATATAGCTTAATATAAAAAACATATAAGTTACATATATGGAGTACATATATTTACTACTGTATATAATTTTATATTAAATCGGCGAAAATCTCTATATGATTTTTTTTAATATATCATATATTTTTTTGTTGCAAACATATATGATTTTATATATTTTTACTATATATTGTTTGTTATACGGGTAAAACTTTTTTTTTTGCTTGTGAATTTAAAGAAATAAAATTTTGTAAGTCGTCAAATTCACGTGGCCATTAAATAATTATGGTAATTATAAATATATATAAGACAAGCTCGAGTCACAATGAATAGAATTTATAATGTATAGAGATGAATAGAGAAGGATTATATAAAACTTTATAATTGTTATCTATAGAAGTTAACTTGTACAAGTACTTGGAAATTTAAATCCACCGGCTGTGATTTCTCAGCCATCATTTACTTATTCGGGGATTTTAATTTTTTATTCAACACTTGAAGCTAAATCTTGAGACAATATTTATCCTCGGAAAAAAAATATATATATATATAAATCATATAAATGAATGACTTATTATCCGTGTAAGTATAAGACAGAAAAACTCCCCAGTATTTTATAACTTAATATCAGCCCTAAGGACAGTCTTCTTAATAAATAAAAATCCACCCCTATTTTATCGTTTATTCTGTATCAATACTCCCCATGTAATATTATATAATATTTCTTATAATCTCGAATCTTTCAAATTCAATAAAACTTTTATGAAAAATGTAATAAATAGAATTCACAAAAAAAAAAAAATGCACACCTCCAACTCTCTATTTCGTAATGAAATATAAGTTAACAATGGGAGTCATGTCGAAAAATAATGGGTTCCATTTAATTGTTATATGAAAATTAAATATTTGAATAATTCGAAAATTTACGAGTTCTTTGAATTTTTCGAATTAATCTAAAATTTATGATTCATTCGAATTTTCAAAATTACTATAAGTGTTATGAATAATTCGAATTTTTTGAACTTTTAAAAATGCTATGAATAATTCGAATTTTCGAATACTTCCGGAACTTACGAATAATTTGAAAATTTTAGAATAATTCGAATTTTTCAAATTTTTCAAATTTTTATGAATAATTCGAATCTTCGAATACTTCTGCAAAGTTCTTTGAATTATTCGAATGAATCTAAAATTTATGATTCATTCGAATTTTCAAAATTACTATAAGTGCTATGAATAATTCGAATTTTTTGAACTTTTAAAAATGCCATAAATAATTCGAATTTTCGAATACTACCGGAACTTACGAATAATTCGAAAATTTTATAATAATTCGAATTTTTCAAACTTTTCAAATTTTTATGAATAATTCGAATTTTCGAATACTTCTGAAACTCACAAAGAAACCAAATTTACGAATAATTCGAAAACTTGAGAATAATTCGAATTTTGGAAACTTTTCAAAATGTGATGAACAATTCGAATCTTCGAATACTTCTGCAATTTACAAAGAAACCAAATTTACGAATAACTCGAAAATTCAAGAATAATTCGAATTTTTCAAACTTTTGAAATTTTTATGAATAATTCGAATCTTCGAATACTTCTGCAATTTGAAAAGAAACCAAATTTACGAATAATTCGAAAGGTCAAGAATAATTCGAATTTTGGAAACTTTTCAAAATGTGATGAACAATTCGAATCTTCGAATACTTCTGAAACTCACAAAGAAACCAAATTTACGAATAATTCGAAAACTTGAGAATAATTTGAATTTTACATTTTTTTCAAATTTTTATGAATAATTCGAAAATTTACGAGTTCTTCGAACTATTCGAATGAATCCAAAATTTGTGATTAATTCGAATTTTTCAAACTTTTCAAAATTTTATGAATAATTCGAATCTTCGAATACTCCTGAAACTGACAAAGAAACCAAATTTACGAAAAAAATTCTAAAGAATAATTTGAATTTTTTGAACTTTCAAAAATGCTATGAATGATTCGAATTTTCGAATACTTCCGGAACTTACGAATAATTAGAAAATTTTAGAGTAATTCGAATTTTTCAAACTTTTTAAATTTTTATGAATAATTCGAATCTTCGAATACTTCTGCAATTTACAAAAAAACCAAATTTACGAATAACTCGAAAATTCAAGAAGAATTCGAATTTTTCAAACTTTTGAAATTTTTATGAATAATTCGAATCTTCGAATACTTCTGCAATTTGAAAAGAAACCAAATTTACGAATAATTCGAAAGCTCAAGAATAATTCGAATTTTGGAAACTTTTCAAAATGTGATGAACAATTCGAATCTTCGAATACTTCTGAAACTCTCAAAGAAACCAAATTTACGGAAAAAATTCTAAAGCATAATTTGAATTTTTCAAAATTTTATGAATAATTCGAACATTCGAATACTTCTGAAACTTACAAGGAATCAAAATTCACAAATAATTCAAATTTCCAAAGCTATTCAAAAGTTCGAACTTTGAATCGAATCAACATTATTCGATCTGATCAAACTCGAACACTATACGCACACCCCTCATACACACACATATATATACATACATTAAAACAATGAGTGGCATAGAAGGCGTAAATGAGAAATAAATCAAAATTTTCTGTACATGACATTTGAGGATTTAAATATCTCCCCTCGTATGACTAATTTTGTCTAAGTGGGAGTGCTTTTGTTCACTTGACACTACACATACATACCTACACATATATATATATATATAGAGTTAGAAACAATATATCTTCCCAACAATAGTATTTATGATTTCAAGTATAACCTCTTTGTACTTTAATTAAATTCCGTGTATTAAATTTTAATTAAAAATTTATTCATACTTATACATTATCTTTAATTAAAATATATACAAATATGAGTTATTTACTTAAATAAAATTTTTTTATTTTTCTTTTAATAACAAGTTTTTTTGTTCATTTTTTAAGAAGAATTTTTAAGTTTTTCCACTTCAACTTCTGAAGTATTGATTTTATGACGAAATGTCAAGAATATAAAATTGTATGAAATTCAATTTATATTGAACAAAGTATGAGAAAATTCTGCTAAGTTTTATATTTAATGAGATAATTACAGTTTAAGAGTTCAAAAGTTTTAAAACTGAGAAAAGAGCTGACGGAAAATAATAATTTTAGTTTTTAAGTTTATTTATATAAATCTTCTTAACTACTAATGTTAAGAAAAATTTCGTTGGGACAAAAATTGTAGGAAATTAAATTCTCTACAAAAAAGGTATCAACAAAATTTTTCGTAACTGTGATAGTTTACGAGATATGAAATAATTTAAAGACAGCTACTGGCGCGAGACGCTACCGCGTTTTTTTGATTTAAGGGAAAAATTTAATAATATAAATATTTATAAGCGCGAAAATTCAACAACAATGAGAACAACAACAGGCTGAGTAAATATAAACAGTATCAATTCCTTTTAAGAGATTTAAAAGTACTTTAGACGGTGGGCAAAAAAAAAAAGTTAAGTAGAGAAAATAAAAACGTTTCTGCTAACAAAAATGGTTGTTTTCACAGACTTAAAACTGATACAAATAAAACAAATAGTGACTTTTCACCGTCAGCAAGACTATTCCATTTATCTATCATTTTTTTTGCAACCGCGAAAAAGCTTTAGTATTTTTTTTTTCATTATAATTTTATTTTAACTTTTAGCTCTTGCGATTTTTTAAAAATTACTTCAATAATCGATCGATCGTTGATAATAACTTACAGCAATCTTATCAAAAAATTATTTTTTGACTCCAAGTCAATATATACTTACATAAATTAAAATTCATGAATTTACATTTAATTATACGATTGACAAATAATTTACGAACGAAAAAAATCTTTTAAATCTACGACCTAATTTCGGGATTCTATTCAGATTTAGGTAGATCTCTAGGATAATTATAAATCTGATTTGAGATCCAATAAGATCATGTCAGATTACATTTTTTCAAATTTTCGGGCTTTAGTGATTTCTATTGATCAATTTTTAGATCTGCAATCATAAGCATAAATCTTTTAAGATAGAAACTGTTTACAAATCTGATCAGATCTAAAAGCCTAAGTTTGGCCAAATCGGACCATATATGACCGAATTTGCTACTATCCGGCCAGATTTCGTCAGATGGAGATAATGTAAGAATTTGATCAGATTTAAAAGCCCAAGTTTGGCCAAATCTGACCATATATGACCAGGTTTGCTACTATCTGGCCAGATTTTGTTCGATATAAATAATATAAGAATCTAATCAGATCTAAAAGCCCAAGTTTGGCCAAATCTGATCATATATGACCAAATCTGATAATAACTGATCAGATTTAGTTAGGTAGAGATAATATAAGAATCTGATCGGATCTAAAAGCTCAAATTTGGCCAAATCCGACTATATATGACCAAATTTGCTACTATCGGATCAGATTTAGTCAGAGATAATATAAGAATCTGATCAGATCTGAATGGCCAAATTTGGCCAAATCTGACATATATGACCATATCTGATAATATCTGATCAGATCTAAAAGCCCAAGTTTGGCAAAATCTGACCACATATGACCAGATTTAGTTAAATATAAATAATATAAGAATCTCATCAGATCTAAAAGCCCAAGTTTGGCCAAATCTTACTATATATGACAAAATTTGCTACTATCTGGCCAGATTTAGTCAGATAGAGATAAAATAAGGATCTGATCAGATCTAAAAGCCCAAGTTCGGCCAAATCTGACTGTATAGAATCAGATTTAGTTCGATATGAATAATATAAGAATCTCATCAGATCTAAAAGCTTAAGTTTTGCCAAATCTGACTATATATGTCCAAATTTGCTATCGGATCAGATTTAGTCAGAGATAATATAAGAATCTGATCAGATCTAAAAGGCCAAGTTTGGCCAAATCTGACCATATATGACCCAATCTGCTAATATCTGGCCAGATTTATTCAGATAGAAGTGATTTGAAGATCTAAATGACCAGTATTGGCCATTATGACCACATCTAACCAGATCTGTTGATATCCGGCCAGATTTAGTCAGATAGACAATTAATAGATCTGGTCAATTCATCTAGCCCTTTTTCTACCAACAAAAATTCATCAATTGCTTAAAAAAGGTTCCAAATCTTCGACTCAATTCAAATCTGTCATTTTAAATTCCCGGAGTGGGAGAAGGAAAAAACGTTGTTTTCCTCTTGAATCATCTCATCTGCCTACGAATTTATTTAAAGCAATAAAATAACTATATTTCGTCATCTGCTAAGATTCAAATACAGTTGTGATAACAATAAACACCCATATTTTCTGAATAAAGCTCAAAAACAATACTCTCTTAGCGAAAACAAAAACATCACATGTTTTTGCATAAACAGAAGCTGTGGTATAAATACCGGTCAATTTGTTCAACAATTATCAGCAATTCTAACCAAATCAGTTGATAATTTTCTCTGTTACCACAAATAGTAAGTAATTGTTCAATGGAAGAAAATAGTTGTGTGAAATAAAAAACTAATAGAATTATTTTCAGGGTAAAAATCAAGATGCGTTTCACAGTTTTATGTTTGATGGCTATGGTTGCCTGTGCATCAGCCTGTTGGGGAAATTCTTGCGGTAACACCGTAGATAATCTTTCTAGTACTGGCATTAGAAATAGCGTATCAGGTAACAACGGCGACACCATGATCTTAAACGGTGTTAAAAACAATATGGCCAACGATGTTGGAGGCCGTGGTAACAACTGGAACCGTGACAACAACGTAGTCAGGAATGCACAGGTTACTGGCATCTCGAACGACGTACACGGCAACAATGGTGACACTGCCATCGTCAATCAAGTCCAAAACAACATAGGAAATAAAGTCGGCCGTAAAGGATGCTCTACCTGCGTAAGTTAATTTTGTGGTTATGAAATTTATTTTTAGCACTGCGATGACTATTGGTTAATTTATTGTTTTTTGGACAGTAATTGGAGAAAATGGGATCCAAGCTGACACATTGACCATTCGTTGGCAAAAGTCGGGCGATTTTGTTTGTTGATCTCTATTGTTATTTCGATTGTTCAATTGCGATGTGGATAATAAACATATCAATTCAAAAAATTACTTAAATCAGTTGTTTTTTATTTATTGTTGGCATTAACTATTGATCCTTTTGAGTATTTATGTGAGAACATGTCGTTATATATGATAAGCGAGGACCAAAATTGGGGGTTACAATATAATTTGCGAGGTTTTTCATATATTTTGCAAAATACATGAAATACCAACTTTCAGACTGATAATAAGATATGCCCATGTATGAATACTCAGACCCGACCAAATTAGAAAAATGGTCTTGTTTCATTAGATGTGGTCATGGATGATAATATATTCAGCCCTATACAAGATCATATGCTAGAAAAGAACGCTCTACTGAAAGAATACATTAGATTGAATTACAACATTGCTAGACATCGTAATAACAACAGAACTGATACACTTATAGTGCAAATTGCTCGAACAACAATTTATCAGAAGTCATTTTTGATCCTAGGTACAACGTTTTGGAACTTGCTGCCGCCATCGATACCACGGTTTCGACTTTAGCAAACTTTAAAATATTATGTTACAATTACTTATTACATCAGGAACAGATTGAAAATGATATGCCAATAGCATAGTTCGTATCATTGTAATTTCGTAAACACTCGCGTTACAGGGGATCCATTATTTTCATTTTTATTTTGATATATTATTATTTAATAACTTTTTTTTTCTTATCATTTTTGTTCTATTAATAATTATTTATTGTTAATTTGGAATCAATATAAATTGCTGAACACTTACACTGTAAAAAATCACCGGGGTAAGTCCAAGGGGTGTAGGTGTTAAAGTTATCGGTGTTAAATTTACCTCCGAAAGCGGTGTGAAAATAACGCCGCCACCGGTGTAAATATTCTAGACCGGTGTTAAAATAACGCCGCCGCCGGTGTAGATATTCTATACCGATGTTAAAATATTTTACTTTGTGAATATTTTTACTTACTCGATCACTATACTTGTTAATAAATAATATTCTTTATTAATTTTCATAGAGAATTGACATTTTTTGTGTTTTATAATCTTTAAAGTTAATACTCCAAGCGGACGCAGTTTATCTCGCTTTTACACCGGTTACCCCGCTTTTACACCGATATTACTCCGTTTTTACGCCGGTTACCCTGATTTAACACCGGTATTTTTAACACCGGTGAATTACTTCTCCTACACCGGTGTAATTTTATTTGAACACCGGGCAGAGTTAAAATGAGTCCATTTTTAACACCGCTCTTTTTACAGTGTAGTAATGCATGCTGTCTTATGGTCATTAGAGGACGCATGTCCTATGACCAAATAAACTCACATAAACATAAACATAAACATATGTGATATCAGATGAGATCATGCATGGTCATATGTTTATCCCTATACATGCTCATATGTGATATCAGATTTGATCATATATTAAGCCGTGTACTCTATCATGGCTGCATACATGATCATACGTAATATCAGATATCATCATGCATGATCATATATTTAGACTGATACATAATCTTATGTGATATCACATATGATCATTGATCATACATGATTTTTTTATCGAGTTTAGATTTGTAATTAACTATATATGATGATATTATCTGACCATCGATGCTACATTCTGATCAGATTTGAATACACACATGATCAGAACGTGGTACAATCGAGTTGTGATTCTTAAATGGTGACGCAGTAAAGCAGTAAAAACATGATTTATTCACGCGTAGTGCATTCCCAGATAGCAAAATGACGTCTCGATAAGTTCTGAATGAATTCCTATTTATGATTTGCGCGCCCGGGTAAAAAAGTTTATATATAATTATATATAATATTATATATAATTATATATGGAAATTGGCCTTATATAATTATATATAATTATATATAGTTATATATAATTATATATAGTTATATATAGTTATATATAATTATATATAGTTATATATAATTATATATAGTTATATATAATTGTATATAGTTATATATAATTATATATAGTTATATATAATTATATATAATTATATATAGAAATTGGCCTTATATAACCATTTTTATATAGTGGAAACCTTAACATGCAAACCTCTCAATAAGACAATTTATAGATAAATTGAGAAAAATATAGATAGCCCGAACTGGGAATCGAACCCAGACCAATTCGGTATCGCGCCGAGTGCTCTACCAGTTGAGCTATCCGGCACTTTTTTAATAAATTTAAATAAAAACCTAAACATTTAAACAACTAAAACCAGATAATAGTAATATAATGTGTCATTTAAATATGCAAGTAGCAGTAAAACATATTGTGCCTGTTATAGAATCTGAAAATTGCTTGTTGATAAAACTAAAAGATTTGAAAAGTATTTTTCAGCTTGTAAGAGTAGGAGACTATATATGTAAAAGGCCAGATAAAGCAAAGAGAGTTTGGTAATTATGTAATTATTTGAATTTAAAATAAAATTGCTGTAAATTTTTATGTAAAATTATGTAAAATAAAACTTTACAAAATTATATATAACCCTACGAAATCACAAAAGTCATTATATATAATTATATATAATTATGTATAATTATACGAAATCACAAAAGTCATTATATAAAATTATGTATAATTATATATAATTATACGAAATCACAAAAGTCATTATATATAATTATATATAAATCATATATAATTATATATAAATTATATATAATTATATATAAAGTTTTTTACCCGGGCGTCTCATCAAAATCTTAAATGAGTCTTTAAGAAGTTCTCAAGATGTCGAATGAGCCTTCTAGCGAACTCCGTAAGACGTCTTTAAAAAGAGTTCTTTTTTCTGACTTCGCAAATAAGACTTCAGTATGAATTTACCATGACGTCTTTAAGGAGCTCCTAATTTTGATTTCATAAAGAAGTTTAAAAAAGCATACATTTAGTCGTCACAAAATTGACGTCTTCTTTATAAAGTCTTCAAGAACTCTAAATTGAGTTCTTAAAAATGACACCTTTAAGAAGTCATTGTAAGACTTCTTGAGAACGCCTTCAAAAAGACCAAGTAAAGCAGTCATTCCGACTTGAATACTGTCTGGGTTAGGTCTGAATCCTCTGCCTATAAGTACGACTTTACATATGATAATATGTTAATACAGGGTAAATATAATAATTCCAGTACTTGACATGAAGAAAAAAATCATTTATTGCATTAATTATATTGAAATAATTAAAATAAATATTTACTTTAATCGGTTTACTGTTTTTTTTTTTAATGAATACAGTGCAACAACTTTAAATAAAGCGACCTTTTATTGAAACAAGTGCAGAAACAGTTTCTGTGGAATAAATTAATATTTTTTTGATATCATAATACATATTTTATTACGAAATCTTCGCTGACCAGATAAAAACAGATAAGAAATGATGACTGCGGTATGTAAATTTTTAATCTCGATCAGCGGATGAGGTTCAAAATTCGTAGCCATCTATCGGATGATTTAGTAACCAATTATTTTTATAATTCATAGAACAGAATAATCAGTGGATCGCGACAATTTTATGTTAAATGCATAAATTATTTTATTGTCTGCTAATCCACGATTGGCCAAATTGTTTCAATAACCAACCAATCGTTAATAATTACTCGCAGCAATCTTATCGAAAGATTCTTCTCCAAGTCAATATCTACTGACATAAATTAAAATATAATTATAAAATTGACAAATGATTTATGAACAAAAAAAATCTTTCAAAACTACGGCCTAAACACAGCAAAACAAAAAGAAAGGAGCTCGAACTCAAGGTACGACGCCATACTGGCTAATTGGAAAAAAATCTAAGCTTTCGCTAAATAATAAACTAAACATCTACAAAATAATCATCAAACCAATTTGGACGTAGGGCATTCAACTCTGGGGAACAGCCAGTAACTCTAACTTGGAAATACTCCAAAGATTCATATACCTGAAGATCGGAACGTTTTTCGCGCAACAAAAATTAAAAAAATTTATGTAATTTGACTGCTGAAAGGTGACTTAAGGAGTGATTTGGAGTGGCTGCAATTTTCGGCTGACATTCGAGCACCCATGCGAAACATTTCGGAAATCTAGATCCAGTAGATTTTTTATTTTTCATTTCGTTTTTTTATTTTAGTTTCGCGAAAAACGTTCGGATCTTCAGGTACACAAAGATTCCAGAATAAAAACATCAGGAATATAGTGAACGCTCCCTGGTTTGTTTTCAACGCCATAATACACAGAGATCTAGGCATAACGACTGTCAAAAAAGAGATTACGAAGCTAAGCACACGATATGAACATAGATTAGAAAATCACCCGAACCTAATGGCAACAGAACTACAGTCGACTCTGTCTAAAGGTTCTCTGCCTAAAGGTTCCCGCTGTCTATAGGTTCCAGGATATTCCCCCACCCGCTTTGTCGAGTGACGAATCACAATTCAGTTTTCGAGCGCTAACTAAATGCACGTTGTTTTGAGGTTATGTTTACTGCGCAATGTGTTCGTTTTAGCGTGCGCCTCGGCGCTCGAGGGGAATATATTGTAGGGGAAGTGCTGATGGTGGGGAGGGAACCTTTAGGCAATGGTCCTGTCCCGACGTGGAACCTTTAGACAGAGTCGACTGTACTCTACAACACGATAAACAGAAGGCTAAAAAGATTTAAGCCTACTGACCTCAAAAATCGTTTTCAATAAATAGTGGATACTGTCTGCTAATGCCTGCCCTACACACTTATCATACAAATGATTTATTGTTATGTAATAACAGATTGTAATTTAAATTAATAAAAAAAAAACTACGGCCTAATTTCTGCATTCTATTCAGACTTACATAGACATCTGATTATAAATCTGATAAGATCATGTCAGATTACATTTTTTCGAATTTTCGGTCTATAGTGATTTCTATTGATCAATTCAGATCTACAATGATGTGCATAGATCGCTTAGAATGAAGTCTGTTTACAAATCTACTCAAATCTGAATGCCTAAATTTAGCCAGATAAAAATAATATAAAGATCTGATCAGATTTGAATGTTCGAGCATGACCAGATTTGACCGTATCTGATAATTTCTGGCCAGATTTAGACAAATAGAAATAATATTAAGATCTGATCAAATCTAAATGCCTGTTTGGCCAGATCTGACCACATTTGACTAGATTTGCTTACACCCGACCAGATTTAGTCATATAGAGAAAATTTGAAGATCCAGTCAGTTCTGTATGCCCAAATCTGACTCTATTCGATCATATCTAATCTTTTTTTCTCGCCACAGCAAATTTTAATCCAGTAAACGAACAAAAAGATCAAAAAGAGCAACAATTGATCGAAAATTTCAGTTTTTTAAATCTCTACATGTCTTATGTTGTATTCTACCAAATGGTCCTCTCATAAAACCCAATCTCATTTAGCCCTCGTTATAGCAACAAAAATCTGTCTTTCCTAAAAAGGCCTCCAATATCTCGTCTGAATTCAAATCTGTCATCTTAAATTTTCGGAGTAGGGGAAAGGAACGAAACGTGTTTTCCTCAAAATGAACCGTTACTTATTTAAAATAATAAAAGTTATTATATTTAGTTATCTCCAAAGATTTTGGCCCAATTGTCATAATAATAAAGTCGATCGTTTCTTAAAAAAGCCCAAAAAAAATACTTTCGCACCGAAAACAAAAACAGTTTACGCTTATGAATAAACATCAGCAGTAATATAAAAACTCAAAAATTTGGCGAGAAATTCAGAACAACTCTCACTGAATTAACTGATATTCCACTGTTACCACAAAAAGTAAGCAATAGTTTAAATAAAAAAAAGAAAAATTTGTTGTGAAGTAGAAACTAATAAAATCACTTTCAGAAAAAAGTCAAGATGCGTTTCGCAGTTCTTTGTTTGATGGCCATGGTCGCCTATACCTCAGCATACTGTCTTGGTCCCAATTGCTACAGACCAGCTTATAATCAAACTTTCAATGGTGCAAACCGTAACCTCACCAATAATCGTGTCAACAACACTTTGGGCAATAATCTTGAAACCCGTCCCTACTTTTTGAGCCAACCGGTCTACAACAACATGACCAACGGTCTTAGAAACATTCGTGGTAACAACACTCAATTCAATGGTGTCAACAATAACTTTAACAGAACCTTGGGAAACCGTAGCTATTAATAAGCCTGCGTAAGTAATTGAGCAAAATGGAATCCAAGCTGACACTGTGACGATTCGTTGTCGTCAGTCCAGCGATTTTATTATTTGTTGATCATTATTGTTAATAGGGTTGTCTAATTTCGATGTGAGTAATAAATATATAAATTTAAAAAATTATTTAAATGAGTTGTTTTTGTTCATTGCTGGCATTATTCATTGATTCTATTGGAATTTATGTAAGAAAATGTCATTAGCCCATCAAAAAATCGTATGGGAATCCATAGAAATCCATATAGGAAACTATGGATTTTTACCTAAGGATCCATCTAAGAAAGTATGAGTGCCTGGATTCCCATATGGGGGAATGTTGCGGGAATACTAACATTGGCGATAGTTGTCGCGGACCTCGCAATGGCAGTATGGCCGTCGAGCCCATACTGCGTTGCCGTATCCACAATGCTTCTGGCAGATAGATCTAGTTTAACGACATCTACATAGTTTTGGCGGTAATACAATAGTATACATTGATTGACACGCCAGAAATTATGGCAGGAGAACCTAGTAGCATTGTGCCCTCGGCATTGTAGTATGGGTCTCAAGGCCATGCTGTTTCGCCGTGCCTGCTATGCATACGTGTGAGCAGTACAATAACTCCAGTACTATACAGTATACACGGTAAGAAATATTTTACGGATATCACTATGCCAGTATGGGCTCGAACGCCATACTATATAGTATCGAAGATTTTTATAGGTTATAAAATTGTATGCATAGATGATTCAACCATTGCGGGAATAGTAACATTGCCAATAGTTGTCGCGGACGCCGCAATGTCAGTATGGCCGTCAGGCCCATACAGCATTGCCGTATCCACAATGCTTCTGGCCTATAGACCTAGTCTAACGACATCTATATAGCTTTGGCGATAATACGATACAGTATAGTAAATAATGTCATACTTCTGGGTCTCATTACAATACTCTTCCCTAGCAGACCTGATTTACCGTAAATCTACCGTAGAATACCGTAAAATTCGAGTAGATTTACCGTAAATTACGGTAAATCGGTACTTTACGGTGGATTACCGTAAATTACGGCGAGTATACCGTAAATTTACCGTCGAATACGATAATTCTACCGTAAAAAATTCGGGTGGATTACCGAATTACCGTAATTTACGGTGGATTACCGTATTTCCGTATTTTACGGTAAATCCACCGTAAATTACGGAAAAACCACCGTAAATTACGGTAAAACCACCGTAAATTACGGTAAATCCACCGTAATTTACGGTAAATCGGCATTTTACGGTGGATTACCGTAATTTACGGTGGGTTTACCGTAATTTGGGTCCGTTAGGGTTGGAATACTTCGCATACTGTTTTAGTATCTGTCTTGAGACCATACCAGCATGGTGTTGAACGCCATACATTTCTTACCGTGTAGGAACCCTAACCTTTACATTCGAGAAAACCTGCCATCAGAGAAGTTCTATAGAAAATTTATCGAAGTCCACCTCCGTTTTACGAAAGGCCGTTTCCTTGCCTATTTCAGGCATACACGCGCTGCGAATGTCCTGTCTTTTCTACCATAATATAATCAAAGCGAAATATTGAGCAAATAGATCCATTACTGGTATTACCCTAGGATCGGTGATCAGACCAAAGATTTTTTTGCGTGTGTTTGTTCCTCGAATAATTTAATCAAAATTTATCTCCGAGACCATTTGTCACGTGTCCTAGATTTTTTTCAGTACATAAATTTTTTCGTATATCTTATTGTTGTTATTTTATATAATAAATGACTATACTTTTAATAAATATAACTAAAGGAAGTAAAAAATAGACAGTAAATTTTTTACTTGTCTGATCCATTACTTTTTACAAAAGAACTGTCCAGAAGTAAAATAAAAAAAATAAAAAAGGCTGAACTGTGCAACAGAGGAGAAGAAGAGTACATTGAGTATAGAAATAGTAAGAACAGCCAAAGGATACTCGGAGAAAAACTTGTCAATACCAGAAGAGTTTTTCGACGAGATCAGAGAGTGAAAAAATAAGACAAGGCAGAAAATATAGATAAGAAAAAAAATGTTAAAAATAAATAAAATGGGATCGGAAACACGAGGTCAAATCTATTCTATCTATTGTGTCATATATATACATTCTTTCTTGCTTGTAAGAAAAATAAAATTGCTCATTCTATTGATCGTTAAAAGTACGAACGTAAATTATTTTTTTTTTTATAATAAGTGATTTTATTGAAAACTTGGAGATGATATAAATCGAGAAATTTCTTTTTATCAATAAGATTTAATAAAATCTATCTATTCTTCAGCTTTCTATCGTGGATATCTTCTAAATGGTTAGAGTTACGGCTATTTTTGACTGAATACTTTTTGTAGGAAATTAAATTTCCTATAAAAAAGTATTCATTCAAATTTTCGATAAAACCGTAAATTTAGAAGTTACAGTGGTTCAAAGTTTGAAAAAAATTTTCGGTTCTTTTGAGCAATATTTTCCATTGACTTTTAAAATTAAAATATCTTCGAAACTACTACAGTTACAAAAAATTTTAACGAATACTTTTTTATAGACAATTCAATTTTCTACAAAAAAGTATTCTTTGAAAATTCCCAAAAAATCAATAGTTTAAGAATTACCGCTCGTATAGATGTAAATTAAAAAGTATTGACACTTCTAAACGATGAATTAAATTTAGTTTTAAAAAATGAGTTTAAAATATGGGGAGAAATAAATTTTATTTTTGTATCTATTGTTTGTTGAAATTTGTTTTTTTAGTTCTTCAGCCTTCTATCGTGGATATCTTCTAAATGGTTAGAGTTACGGCTATTTTTGACTGAGTACTTTTTGTAGGAAATTAAATTTCCTATAAAAAAGTATTTATTCAATTTTCCGAAAAAACCGTAAATTTAGAAGTTACAGTGGTTCAAAGTTTGAAAAATTTTTCGGATTTTTTGAACAATATTTTCCATTGACTTTTAAAATTAAAATATCTTCGAAACTACGACAGTTACGAAAAATTTTAATGAATACTTTTTTATAGACAATTCAATTTTCTATAAAAAAGTATTCTTTAAAAATTTCCAAAAAATCAATAGTTTAAGAGTTACCGCTCGTATAGATGTAAATTAAAAAGTATTGACACTTCTAAACGATAAATTAAATTTAGTTTTAAAAAATGAGTTTAAAATATGGGTAAAAATAAATTTTATTTTTGTATATATTGCGGTTACGAGTGTTGAAGATAGATAATATTCTGAAGTGCACGATCAATCCACTGACATCCAGTTCTTATTCTTCAGGAGACTAAGGAGAGAGTTGACGGGAATACCGAAGGGATATCATTCGTTGAGGGTAACTTACAAGAGAAAGAGGACAAATTCTATTATATATGCATATATATATACATATATAAAGTGAGAAACGACAGGAGTAGATTCTAGTATGCTTACAAATTACCTTATTATTCGCGCAATGCACCCAACGTCGTACGTGTACATTCTCATATCTGTCACGTGTGTTCTTAGATGGCTCGCGTCATGTTGATTGCATCAGTGTACGTTTTATTTAAAGTGATATGTATTATATTTATTCAAATATATATTATGTAAAGGTGACAAATACATTTTATTACGCAATAGTTACGATTATTTTCTTATCTTGGGTTTTTTTCTATCGCGGAATCCATACTAGGGTCTAATAATTTCAATGTTAATTTTCTTTTATTTATTTTGTGTGAAAATTATCATATATGATCATATATGGTCGTATGTGATCATATATCAAAATATATGATCGTATACGAATAGACCAGATCTTTTAATTGTTTTTAATTTGACGATCTGGCCAAATCTGATCATATATGTTCATATATGACGAAAATTGATCATCAAAATCTGATCAAATCTGACTAAATCTGATTAAATATGGCGAAATTTAATCATTTAGAACTGATCTAATTTTTAAACTGCCTCTATCTGACCAAATCTGATCGAATATCTGATATATGATCATATATGACCTATGTGATCATGTATCAAAATATATGATCGTATATGAATAGACAAAATCTTTTAATTGTCTTTCATTTGAAGATCTGGCCAAATCTGATCATATATGACGAAAATTGATCATCAAAATCTGATCAAATCTGACTAAATCTGATCAAATATGGCCAAATTTGATCATTTAGAACTGATCTAATTTTTAAACTGCCTCTATCTGACCAAATCTGATCGAATATCTGATATATGATCATACATGACCTATGTGATCATGTATCAAAATATATGATCGTATAAGAATAAACCAAATCTTTTAATTGTCTTTAATTTGAAAATCTGGCCAAATCTGATCATATATGACGAAAATTGATCATCAAAATCTGATCAAATCTGACTAAATCTGATCAAATATGGCCAAATTTGATCATTTAGAACTGATCTAATTTTTAAACTGCCTCTATCTGACCAAATCTGATCGAATATCTGATATATGATCATACATGACCTATGTGATCATGTATCAAAATATATGATCGTATAAGAATAAACCAAATCTTTTAATTGTCTTTAATTTGAAAATCTGGCCAAATCTGATCATATATGACGAAAATTGATCATCAAAATCTGATCAAATCTGACTAAATCTGATCAAATATGGCCAAATTTGATCATTTAGAACTGATCTAATTTTTAAACTGCCTCTATCTGACCAAATCTGATCGAATATCTGATATATGATCAGATCTGATCTATGTGATCATGTATCAAAATATATGATCGTAGATGAATATACCAGATCTTTTAATTGTCTTTAATTTGAAGATCTGGCCAAATCTGATCATATATGACGAAAATTAATCATCAAAATCTGATCAAATCTGACTAAATCTGATCAAATTTGATCATTTAGAACTGATCTGATTTTTAAACTGCCTCTATCTGACCAAATCTGATCTAATACTCTGATATATGATCAGATCTGACCATTTCATCTCAAAGAATTCATTTCAAAACAGCGTTCACACCTTAAATTACTGTTTCCATTTTTTTAAAAAAATTTGAAGCGGCCGCTTATACTTTTGTATGAAACCGGTTTCATACAAAAGTATAAAAAAATCTATAAATTTTTTATTGCTGACCTATTCCTAGACCGTTCGGTATCAAGTGACATTAAATTTCAATTACCGGCCAAAGTACCAACACTAAGCTCCTCGATAAATATTTTTCCTGCCAATACCGTAATCTCGACAGCCCAAAAAATTCACAACACAGAGAAAATTATGGGAACAGTTCCAACAACAGTACGGGAATAGAAAACGAGCCCTCGGTCTAGATTTTCTCTGGGATATTCATAGGAACCGTTTCCATAATTTTTTTCTACTATTGGTTTTATTAATTGGCAATTAGCGAATATTGTAATTAGTGTAATAACAGTAGTTTTAAATTTTATAAAAAGGTTTTTATTTATATAAGATCAATGGAAATTCAAATGAATACAAAGAGAGCATGGCATTGTAAACTCGGCCTTCATCAATGACAACACAATTTTAAGCTCTGAAAGGCTTTTTTTGCAAATCCGCTCGTTGGGGATTTCATGCGATTGACAGCATAGACACAGGGGAAAATAAATAAAATAAAAAAATTCATGGGAAGTAGGCGTGTCGTACATAATTGGAATCGATCTGATTGTTATTCAAGGATCTGTGAGTTTTCTAACAAGCGTCCACTTAAAAAATAAAACTCCACTGAATAAAAAATACATTCGATTCAATTGCTCATTACGCAAATGCCTTTCATACATTCATCTCAACAATGAAACATTTCGTTTAACGTAAGACTGCAGAAAAAAATTTACCATTTCCGGGAAAACCGCATGGACACATTTTCAAATTGGAATTCTGGCTAAACTATTGGAGATGCGAAAAAATTTGTCATGACCAATCTTGTAGGAAATTAAATTTTACATAAGAAAGGTCCTAACAAATTTTGATGTAACATCAATACTTTAGCCAGAAATTCAAATTTGAATTCGACTAAGGATTTTTGAAATGATACATTTTTTGGACAACTTTAAAATTCAAATTCTGGCTAAACTATCAGAGATATGAGAAAAATGATAAGAGATAATTTTGAAGACAATTAAATTTCCTATAAAAAAGTCCTTAGCCATTTTTACGTAAGTTGAATAGTTCAGACAGAAATCGATAAAATGCAAAAGTCAACTCCAATCTAAAGGATCGCGGTTCGAATCCCGTTCGCGGTTTTTCAAATATTCAGTTTTTTTTTTTTTTTTTTAATTAACCTTGAGTACTTACAGTGTAATGTAATTAAATATTTTATGCTAGCAATTAGTTCAAATACAATTTGTCGAAAGACGAGGCCGTTAAATTTATCTCGATAAATAATAATAATAATAATAATAATAATAATAATAGTAATAGCATGTATCACTTTGCTCTATTTACTTTGTATGACATGTGGGCACGTATTTATATATACATATATGTATGGATGATATGAAAAGAGGAGATGGAAGGGTGGTTAGATGTATATTGAACTCAATTACGGGTGAGAGTGGTAGTGATGGCGATATGGGGTAAAGAAAGTGCATCACATAATAATAATAATACTGATAGCAGAGTGAAATTAAATGTCGGTACCATTAAACGACCTCGTAACATGTAATTTCAAATTTCGGTAAACAGTTATTCCGAAATGTTTGCTGTGGTTGTGTCTACCAAGTTTACTATTTATCTTTCTGCATAACTATCCCAGTCTAACTAACTCATTTCCGTTAGTTTGAGTACCCACATCATTATTATCAAAAAAAAAATTAAAAATTTTTTTTTTTTCAAAATTGACTCTAAATTCTTTCAAAGCATCACTTTTACTCTCGTTTGAGTACCCACAACCCTATATTTAAATTACAAATTTTTTTTCTGATACTGGGGTAAAATGAACACGCTGTGTAAATAAATTTTATTTTAGTAAAAAAAATCGTAAATCCAGTTGTTATATATGAGATTATATTAGATTCTGATATAACAATGAATACGAATAAAAATAAAAATAAAAATAAAAATATATATATATATATATGTATATGTAGAGAGAGATAATACTTGTCGGCAGTGACAATATTGAAAGCAACTAGACTTATTGCATGTACTTTTCAAGCCAGGCGTTATTATTCGTGATACTTGATGTGCACAGAAGCACATTCACAAAATGAGCATTCATACATCTACTATATATATGTCTACCATATATGTATATATGTACATAAATATATATATACAATGCAGCACATGGATTACGTTATATTATACATGTATCTTTATATAGATTATATATATATATAGTAAGCATTTGAGTCATGACAATAGCCCGTGATATTGAAACTCAGCTTGTATATACCACCGGGAAATGTTTGGCAGTGGGTAATCGACCGTGTGCTATCACAACTGTCACACTTGGACGTACATCAAAATATGTTATATATTTACTTTTATCTTTTAAAAATATATAAATGCATATATGTATATTTGGGCGCATAAAGAGATAGAGAATTGAATGCCCTTTAAAATGAGTACCCACAAGACGTATTTATTTTTGAAATTTTCAATGGTTCATATATATTATTTGAGATATATGTACACATATATATATTTGGGTGCATAGAAAGATAGGAAATTGAATGCCCTTTAAAATGAGTACCCACAAGACGTATTTATTTTTGAAATTTTCAATGGTTTATATATATTTTATTTGAGATATATGTACACATATATATATTTGGGTCTATAGAAAGATAGGAAATTTAATGCTCTTTAAAATGAGTACCCACAAGCCATATTTATTTTTAAAATTTTATATTACATATATATTCTGTTAAAAATATATATATAGGTTATGTAAAATATACAAAATAAATATGTCATGTGGGTACTCATTTTAAATGGCATTAAATTCTATACACATGTATATACATTGTAAACATATATATGTATATATATATATATATACATATATATATATAAATTTTAGATTTATTGGAATAAATTGATCAAAAAAAAAAAATTTATCGCTGGCGATTCTCGACCCATAAAAATAATTTCTCATAAAATTTATTTTTGCAAGTCCATAAATTTAAATTGAGTTTAAATGACGAATATTTACATCGCAATTATGTAATGCTCAAAAAGTTAAATATAGCTAATTCATAAGTACTTAAAAAAGTGATAAATTATATAATTATTACCAACGCACTCGTACTTCCAGTACTAACTCACAGTTACGACTTTTTTTTATTACTTTTCATTTAACCAGATGTCGAGTTGTTAAATTAAATTCTAAAAAAAAAAAATTAACTTATTTGTAGTTAACATAAACGAGATTAAAAAATATAAAAAAAAAGTAAATTAGCTCAGAGGTTAATGTAAATAGTGTTTGTTAAATAAAACGCTTGATCTTTTTAAAAACATAGACGATAGACGATGACGATCGTCGATGAGTTTTAAATAAAAAGTAAAAGCTATAAATAGGATTTGTGACTAGAAATATACTGGCACTGGTGCTAGTACTAGTAGCCGGTGAATAGCCATCGTGGGTGGAGGCTGGGGCTAGAGAAGGAGCCAGAACCATGGGGCGGGTGGTTAAGAAAAATCGATGACTGTTACTATTACGATTTAGTTAAGCTCTAGAGGATTTCACGATGAGAACTCGGATTACATTCTCTTCTTTCATTGCTACTAGGTGGAATTTAACTAGACTCGAGATGTCCAATTACATCTATTACTTATATATTTATATTATTTATTAGAAAAATTTATTAATTTCATTTTTTTAATTTTTTTTTGGAGGTCAATATTTAAATTCAATACTAATTTTTAAAAATTTATAGTAGAAATTAATTAGAAACGTCGAAAAAAAATTAAAAAAAAAAAAATTAAAAAAAAAAATTGCTGGGGATTCGAACCCGCGACCTGGAGTTAAAGCACAAAATTTGCAAATTTAATTTTTCTGACTTAAAAACGCGATATCTCGGAAAATTAGCAGCCGAATTTCGTGAAAAAAAATTATTTACACTAAGTTTTGTAACCTGAATCAATTTTCAGATGACTTTTGTGTTTCCGTTTTTATGGATAATTCATTAGAAAATTATTTTTTCTGCCTTCAAAGAGTAAAAAAAATTTATTTCGTGTATCTCCAGAGCTTATTGAGGTACCAGGGATTCATTTAGATTTTTTTTTTAAGAAAGTAAAAAAATGCCGACACGGGGATTCGAACCCGCGACCCAGAATCGCAGCATTAAATTTGCAACTTTATATTTTCTGACCAAAAACGCGATATCTCGGAAAGTTATCGACCGACTTTCCAGAAAAAAAATTATTTGAACTCAGGATTAAAACCTGAATCACACAAATCAATTTTCAGATGAATTTTATACTCCAAAAATCATCGAAAAAAATAATAAAACAAAAACTTTTCGGTTTTTACGAATAATTCATTAGAAAATTATTTTTTCTGCCTTCAAAGAGTAAAAAAAATTTATTTCGTGCATCTCTAGAGCTTACTGAGGTACCAGGGAGTAATTTAGATTTTTTTTTACCAAAGTTAAAAAAATGCCGAGACGGGGATTCGAACCCGCGACCCAGAATCGCAGCATTAAATTTTCAACTTTAATTTTTCTGACCAAAAACGCGATATCTCGGAAAGTTATCGACCGATTTTCCAGAAAAAAAATTATTTGCCCTCAGTATTGAACCCTCCATCACATGAGTCACTTTCCGAATAAATTTTGTTTTCCTAAAATATTAAAAAAAAAATGTATTCATATTTTTTTCTAAAATTCATCAAAAAAAATTTTTTTCCTGCGCAGAATTCATGGGAAATTAAAAGGGCTTTGATTTCCATTTGAAAAAAAAATTATATTAAATTTCACGGCTAGTTAATTTAACTAGATACATAAATCTGAATTATGAAAAGTGTATTAAAACTTTAATGAGCTTATATTCATGGTAATGATATATGTATACTTGAACATTGACGTGCGCGTCACATCTTTGGATTTAAATTAGTTTGAAAACTTTATTAACGTGTTTAGAATATATTAAATAATAATAATTATTATTATCATGATAATTATAATAATTATTTTGAATGTTGCGATAAAGTACAAGTTTAACTCACATCGCAGGCATGAAAGCACTTAAATGAAATTAAATATTAAGCGGGAAATTTACTGAGACGTTAATTTTAATTTATTTAAATTAGCGGTCCCCGGGGCAAAATGAGACGCAATTTTCAACAAAAATTTTTAAATAAAAAGCGCGACTTTTTGAAATTTTTACAGAAAATTTTCTGTGTTTATTTTCTAAATTATTTTATTGCGAATTGAAAAGAAGCCGGGGTCAACTGGAGTGAAAAAAATTTTTTCTTGTTTGCGAACAAAAAAGTAAAACTTTTTTCAGTTAAAATTTAAATTCTGTCAGACGAATTAAATTCACGTCAAAAGTGAAATTCAGTATTTTATTTTTTTTGACAATTGAATTTTTTTAAAAACTAGTGGAAACTATTTTTGACACTTGGATAGTTCTGGAATTTATGTGCATGAAGTTTATAAAATTTTTTTATTTGATGTGAAGTTAAATTTTTTTTTTTAATTTTCTGAGCCATCGATTTTATGTCCGACATTTCATATTTTTTTGAGCTGAACTTCTACTTCAGACATCGGAGAGTGATTTTATAAAATTGATATTTTAAATAAATAATAAATATATGACTGAAGTTAAATTATTTATTGCAATTATTAAATTTAAATATCGAATTCAAATATTAGTAAAATTATTACTGATAATGAAAATTGTAATTGATATCATATATATATATATAAATATATATATAGACAGATAGAGAATTGAATGCCCTTTAAAACGAGTACCCACAAGACGTATTTATTTTTGAAATTTTCAATGGTTTATATATATTTTATTTGGTATATATGTATACATATATATATATTTGGGTGCATGAAAAGTCAGGAAATTTAATGCTCTTTAAAATGAATACCCACAAGACATATTTATTTTCAATATTTCCCAAAATCTATAAATATATATATATTCTGCAAAATATATGACATTTAAAATGTTAAAATAAATATGGCTTGTGGGTACTCATTTTAAAGGGCATTGACTTCTCTATACTTCTCAACTAATAATACACTCATATTTGAAGCGATCGTTTGAATTTAGTAGGAATTACTATAGTATGTATTTATAATCATAAATATTGTTTACGTGTATTAATTTATATAGATTACAAAAAAAGTTTATTTCAATATCTTCTGACATTTAAAAAAAAAAAGCCGTGCCAAAATACTTTTGTTATTGATACGTGTCAATAAATATGATATATAAATACCCATCGATATCATGTGTTGAAAGTTAAATTGTATCTGTATGAAAATAAATTTATCGCGTTTTCTCAACCAAACAGAGTTGAAAAAAAAGTATATTTTTATATTTATATCACGTATCACTTTTTTTTATTTTGTAAATTCAATCGACTGTGACGATTTTTTTTATTCTTCAGTTTTTATCAAACTTTTTTATTAACATAAAAAAAAAAAATTCTTTTTGCTTTTGATAAAAAAAAAAATACTTCGGTTTATAACTTCACTAGAAATTCCTTCAGCTTTTCCATTAGGCGGTAAATAAATTTTTTTATAAAAAAAATAAAATCTTGAATCAAGAAAATTTTTTTAAATTTTTTGCTTCTTAAAAAATCTCCATTTTTTAAATGCAGATTTGATTATTTTAAATTAAAATCACGTAAACAGAAGATTGTTTCTTAACACGTGAATAATATTGCTTACTTTATTTTCTATGCAGTAATTTGTTTAAATAGAGTAGGGTAAATAAAGTTTATTTATACTAAAATCCTTAGGGATGCAACTGGTTTGCTAGTGGATAAGTTTTGTTGCGTGATCTAATACTATGTCAATTATCCTTGAGTTTTCGTGGCAACTTGAAATAAAATTATACTAACTATAACTATATTGTTTAATTACTAAACAATACTTAATTCAATATACTATCCATTAACATCCATGACCTTTTTACAGCACTTACTTTTACTCATTTAATTATAATTACAATTATAATTGTTTATTTTCACTGATAAATATTCAAATTTTTAAATCGTTATGTTTAAAATACTTATTGTGGTTTAATTATCGAAGATATCGTAAAAATGAAAAGGAACAATCTTACAGGAAATTCAATTTTCTACAAAAAAGGTCTCTTTAAATTTTTTGATAAGTCTGATATTTTAGCGGTAATTTTAATTTTTTAAAAATTATTATTTGAAAAATTAATTCCCGCCCATTTCGTAAATTCAATTAATTAAAATTTTGACTTAACTATTAATTATACGGAAAAAATGTTTGAACAAAAGTTGTAGAGAATTAAATTCTCGACAAAAAAGGTCTCATTGAATTTTTCGATAGTTTAGATATTTTAGCGGTAATTTTAATTTTAAAAAAATTATTATTCAAAAATTTAATTCCCGCCCTTTTCGTAAATTCAATTAAATAAAATTTTGACTTAACTATTAATTATACGGAAAAAATGTTTGAACAAAAGTTGTAGAGAATTAAATTTTCGACAAAAAAGGTATCATTGAATTTTTTGATAAGTCTGATATCTTAGCGGTAATTTTAATTTTTAAAAAATTACTATTTAAAAAATTCATTCCCGCCCATTTTTTAAATTCAATTAATTAAAATTCTGACTTAACTATTAATTATACGAAAAAAATGTTTAAACAAAAATTGTAGAGAATTGAATTTCCGACAAAAAAGGTATCATTGAATTTTTTGATAAGTCTAATATTTTAACGGTAATTTTAATTTTTAAAAAATTATTATTTAAAAAATTAATTCCCGCTCTTTTCGTAAATTCAATTAATTAAAATTCTGACTCAACTATTAATTGTATGGAAAAAATGTTTGAACAAAAGTTGTAGAGAATTAAATTTTCAACAAAAAAGGTATCATTGAATTTTTTGATAAGTCTGATATTTTAGCGGTAATTTTATTTTTAAAAAAATTATTATTTAAAAAATTCATTCTCGCCCATTTTTTAAATTCAATTAATTAAATTTCTGACTTAACTATTAATTATACGGAAGAAATGTTCGAACAAAAGTTGTAGAAAATTAAATTCTCGACAAAAAAGGTCTCATTGAATTTTTTGATAAGTCTGATATTTTAGCGGTAATTTTAATTTAAAAAAAATTATTATTTAAAAAATTCATTCCCGCCCTTTTCGTAAATTCAATTAATTAAAATTTTGACTAAATTATTTGTTATTCGGAAAAAATGTCCGAACAAAAGTTGTAGAGAATTGAATTTTCGACAAAAAAGGTATCAATGAATTTTTTGATAAGTCTGATATTTTAGCGGTAATTATAATTTTTAAACAATTATTATTTAAAAATTTAATTCCCGCCCTTTTCATAAATTCAATTAATTAAAATTCTGACTCAACTATTAATTGTATGGAAAAAATGTTTGAACAAAAGTTGTAGAGAATTTAGTTCTCGACAAAAAAGCTCTCTTTAGTTTTTTTGATAAAATCAATGTTTCAGCAAATATTAAACGTTTTAAGTAAAAAAAAAAATTTGATATTTAAAAAAAAAAAATATTACAAGAGCTAAATAAAATTTACTGTTGAATTTTTTATATAAATAAAAAATATGACAGTAAATAAAATATAGATAAAAATATTAAAAGCAAACATTTATAAAAAATGTAACTTTTATTTATTTTAAACGTCACATCGAAAGTGAAGTTACGCTGGTAGGTCTCGAGCTTAAATTTAATAAATATCAGGTAACTTAATATTCTACAGCAGTCGAGCACACACCGAGCTTGCTAACTTTTACTGAAAATAATAGTGAGGCTGGTAGTCGATGCAGCGAAACGTGTGAAAAATAAACGGACAAAATGAAATATTATTTTGCTTTGAAAAATAAAAAAAAAACAACTTTACTGAATCTTAATAACCATTATTTATATAAGCAAATTTTCCCTACGGGTAATGATAACTCATTTTCACATCAACTGACGTATTAAATAAATTAAATTATTGTTGTATAAATTAATAGCAATATATAAATAATTTATGACTTATCAGAGATGGTATGAATTTATTATTTCAAAATTTATGCTTAGATACTTGGGTTTTATTATTATTTATTTTAAAAATTGGCCAGATAATAAATTTATAAACATATTCATACATATATACATATATATACATATATATATACATAGAAGAACAGAGAATCTAATGCCCTTTAAAATGAGTACCCACAAGACATATTTATTTTAAATATTTTACAAGACTTATAAATATATATATTTTGTAAAATATATATGTCATTTAAAATTTATAAAATAAATATGTCTTGTGGGTACTCATTTTAAAGGGAATTTAATTTTCTATCTTTCTATGTATTGGTACATGTATATATGTACATATATAATATATAGATATAGATATATGGAGAAGATAAAATGAACGCTTGGTAAAAATTGTTGAAATAAAAAATAATGTGAGTTTTGAGAATAGGAACGGAAGAAATAGGGAGGAAGTAGACGGAATTGTGGTCGTTACTGGGGATGTAAATGTTAATGCTGGTTTGTTTAAATAAATAAATCTCTGGTTATCAAAAGGATATTAAGACCCTCTTCGGATGTCCTGAATAATAATCTTTGACGGTCGTCTGGTCTTATACGAGACAAAAGAACCCGCTGACCCACTCATTCTGCGCTACATCCTTGTAATTATTTGTCAAATCACTTGCTCATGGATTTTATCTCGAGCTAAAATAAATAATAACGAGCTTTTGTTCTTGTGCCGCACAAGTAATGAGATTTCATGTTAAATAAATTTCTCATTAATTATTTACAGTCTTATAACTTTTCAAATTTCAAATTTTATTATTTTATTTTTTTATTTTTGATGAAAAAACTTTCATCAGGCAGCAGATTTTTGTCTTTTAAACTTAAAATTACAATTACTCCTAAACAATTGAATTTAGGAGAAAATTTAAAGAGACCTTTTTGACAGGAAATTTAATCCTCTACAAAATTATTCCTTATCATTTTCATCATATCTCTATTATTTAAGCCAGAAATTTAATTCAAAGGAATTAAAAAATTTTTCCTCAAATTCCAGAATCCCCAAAAAAATGACTTGACTTAAAATTGAAATAACTCCTGCGCAATTGAATTTTTCCAAAAATTTACAGAAACTTTTTTGATAGGAAATTTAATTCTCGACAAAATTATTCTTTTACATTTTCATCGTATCTCTATTATTTAAGCCAGAAATTCAATTCAAAGGAATAAAAAAATTTTTCCTCAAATTCCAGGATCCCCAAAAAAATGACTTGACTTAAAATTGAAATAACTCCCGTACAATTGATTTTTTTCAAAAATTCACAGAAATCTTTTTGATAGGAAATTTAATTTCCTACAAAATTACTCCTCATCATTTTCATCATATCTCTATTATTTAAGCCAGAAATTTAATTCAAAGGAATAAAAAAATTTTTCCTCAAATTTCAGAATGCCCCAAAAAAATGACTTGACTTAAAATTGAAATAACTCCCGCACAATTGAATTTTTTCAAAAATTCACAGAGACCTTTTTGATAGGAAATTTAATTCCCTACAAAATTACTCCTTATCAATTTTATCATATCTCCATTAGTTTCCCTGTTATCACGAATAATAGTAACAAAAATGTATTTTTATAATTAAATACAAACCACTTGTTTATTTTGCATTTTCTACGATTTCGTGCCCTCGGTGTAAGTTGGATCATCCAGATTTTTAGCTGCGTCCATAATAATAATAACAATTTTACTCTTTAATTAATCAATTAATCAATCAATCAATCAATTAATTAATCAAGTAATAATTTATATTTAGCGAACGTAAAATTTTCCTACTAACAAGTGATCAAACAAACTACCAAGCCACTAAATTAATAAATTTAGTCAATTTAAATTTAAATACTCAATAATAAATACACCAATTAATATTACAAAAGTACAATCAATAGTTATTAATTAATAGAATAGAGTAAAGAAGATAATAATTTAATATAAAAGAGTAAAAATATAGAAGGATGTTATCTACTTTTTAAGTGTGAAAAAAAAGGAAAAAGAAGATACGATAAAATACGTGTTACAGAAAATTGCAGCAAAATGTGCAAAAAAGCTTGAGAATATATATATGAGGTATATTGTTGGATATATATTTCTCATGTTTATTCAAGTTGTTTCGCTCGAGCTTTTATCTTGATAAGATTTTTTTTATTTTGGTGACGAATTGTCATTACGCCGAGTTATATAAATTTTGTCTTTAACATATATATGTATATATATTTGAATGCATAGAAAGAGAGGAAATTCAATGCCCTTTAAAACGAGTACCCACAAGACGTATTTATTTTTGAAATTTTCAATGGTTTATATATATTTTATTTCATATATATGTATACATATATATATTTATATATATTTTGGTGCATGAAAAGTCAGGAAATTTAATGCTCTTTAAAATGAGTACCCACAAGACGTGTTTATTTTTGAAATTTTCAATGGTTTATATATATTTTATTTGAGATAAATGTATACATATATATATTTGGGTGCATAGAAATCTAGGAAATTTAATGCTCTTTAAAATGAGTACCCACAAGATGTATTTATTTTCAAAATTTAAAAAGATTTATATATATTTTATCATATACATATATTGATATTGGAAATTATTCAAAATATATATGTCATGTGGGTACTCGTTTTAAAGAGCATTGAATTTCCTATCTATCTAGAGGTTTAAATATATATATATACATATATATTTCATAATCTCACTTCCGGTCACTCAGAACCGGATTTTAATAAAATGATATTTTAAAATTTGAGATAAAAATTTCCAGAAAAAAAATGAAATAAAATTAATCTCGTGGGTAATTGAAGTATCAAGTACTTTTTTACATAAAATCAATAGTCGTCTTAAGTAATAAAGTTTTAAAACCCACGTCAATACACTCAACTCTTGACGAAAATAAAATGAAAAAAAATTTATTGACCAAAAATGATTTCCGGTTTTTAAATGTCAGTAGCAATAATAGAATACGTGCCACAAAACGTATATGTTTCTTAGCTAAAAATAATAAAAATACTTAAACATGGGTTTAAATCTACTCAAATTTATATAAATGTCAAAAATACAAGACTAAATACGATTTAAAAATTTCTAACATGGTATCAAGTCAAGTAAAGTGTAATTTTACTTATTGATACATGCGCTAAATTTATTATAAATCAATATATATATTTATAAAAAGGGTTTGGTCATGTCTCATGTCATTTATAACTTTAAGCTGCAAAGAGGAAATAAGTATTTTAAATCACAAGTGCACACCCCAAACGCCCATTTTTTCTGGTGCCGCCATTTTGTTTTTTTCGGAAAAATAATTCTGTGAAATTTTTTATGAATTTAAATTCAAAATTATGAAATTCGACTACTGCTGAAAAAAAAATTTTATGAAATTTCATGAAAAATTATCAACTTATAGTCCGTTTTAAGAAATTTTTTTTTTGCCGAAGCTAAAAAAAATATTTTATGAAATATTGTGAAAATTTATGAACTTCGATGAAATCCGTTTTCAGGCCTACGGAATTCCATGAAATTTTTCGAAATTTAAATCACTTTTATGAAATTCTATTAGATCTTTTTCAGCATAAAATTTTACTCGACTATCGGAAAAAAAAATTTATGAAATTTCAGGAAAAATTATCAACTTCTAGTCCGTTTTATGAAAATTTTTTTTTCGCCGAAGCTAAAAAAAAGATTTCATGAAATATTGTGAAAATTTATGAACTTCGATGAAATCCTTTTTTAGGCCTACGGAATTTCATGAAATTTTTCGAAATTCTATTAGATCTTTTCCAGCATAAAATTTTACTCGACTATCAAAAGAAATAAATTTACAAAATTTATGAAATTTCATGAAAAATTATCAATTTCTAGTCCGTTTTATGAAATTTTTTTTTCGCCGAAACTAAAAAAAAGATTTTATGAAATATTGTGAAAATTTATGAACTTCGATGAAATCCTTTTTCAGGCCAACGAAATTTCATGAAATTTTTCGAAATTTAAATCACTTTTATGAAATTCTATTAGATCTTTTCCAGCATAAAATTTTACTCGACTATCGGAAAAAAAAAATTTAAGAAATTTCATGAAAAATTATCAACTTCTAGTCCGTTTTATGAAATGTTTTTTTTTGCCGAAGCTAAAAAAAAGATTTTATGAAATATTGTGAAAATTTATGAACTTCGATGAAATCCTTTTTCAGGCCTCTGGAATTTCATGAAATTTTTCGAAATTCTATTAGATCTCTTCCAGCATAAAATTTCTCGACTATCGAAAAAAATAAATTTACAAAATTTACAAAATTTCATGAAATCATACCCGAGTTTCATAAAATTCGATCTATTTCCGCCTTTTTCAAAAAATTTTCTGCTCAACAAAACAAACCACAAAATTGTCAGTTTAAATTTCCCGCGAAAAAAAAAATTTCTATCCCGAAAATTTCGATGACTCAACCCGAAATATATCAAAATTGTTGCCTATTTATAACAGTAACCCTTAGTGCGAACAAATATATAAATTTATCGAATTTCAGTCTACTATAAAAAGTGTAACAACGATTTACGTCAGTGAATCAGCGTAAAATTAATAAGCAATTGCAAAGCACAGCACGTTCGCCTGAGGTGTGCAGAAGAATAAACTTTTTTTGTTAAAATTTATTATTATTTTTTGTGGATTACCTTTAAGCCCGATAGTAGTGCCGCTGGATCAGACGGTGTTCTGACAGTCGAACTTTGGTGTGTCGTAGCACCGTAACTAAGTTGCTGTTGATAATTACACAGGATCTTTTTGTGAGCACTAGCTTGGGCTCTATAAGCCGACACTGATAACTTCATTTCTTAATTAATTATTTAAATATCGTCATGGGGTCTAGAACCCGAGCGACTGAGACCCACTCGTTATTTAAGTCAATCATAATTAGTATTCTTATTATTATTTCAAAATTTTTAATAAATTTCTTAGGCTGTTATTGGCGCAGGCCAATATATTGTATATATACCACATTGATATTGGTTGACATTAATTTATTATTTATAATTCAATGTCACTACACATGTTTTTAACACTCACTTATCCAGGACACTGTAATTATTTGTAAAATACCGGAATTTCACTATATTTCAATCAAAAAACATTAGTACTTTTGAAAATATTAATTATAATGATAAATATCAATCCTAGGTGAAAAAACCTCAGGACCTTTTTTGTAGGAAATTAAATTTCCTTCAAAAAAGGTGTGATTGACTTTTTTGATAAATTTGATATTTGATGAATTATTTGGCATCAAAGTAAAAAACCAAACTTTCATTATATTTCAGTCCAAAATCATTATTATTTTTTAAAACAATAATTACTATGATAAATATCAATCCTAGGTGAAAAAACCTCAGGACCTTTTTGGTAGGAAATCAAATTTCCTTCAAAAAAGGTGTGATTAACTTTTTTGATAAATTTGATATTTAATGAATTATTTGGTATCAAAGCAAAAAACCAAACTTTCATTATATTTCAGTCCAAAATCATAGTTACTTTTGAAAATAATAATTACTATGATAAATATCAGTCCTAGGTAAAAAAACCTAAGGACCTTTTTTGTAGGAAATCAAATTTCCTTCAAAAAAGGTGTGATTGACTTTTTTGATAAATTTGATATTTAACGAATTATTTGGTGTCAAAGTAAAAAACCAAACTTTCATTATAATTCAGTCCAAAATCATTATTATTTTTGGAAATAATAATTACTATGATAAATATTAATCCTAGGTGAAAAAACCTCAGGACCTTTTTTGTAGGAAATCAAATTTCCTTCAAAAAAGGTATGATTAACTTTTTTGATAAATTTGATATTTAACGAGTTATTTGGTATCAAAGTAAAAAACCAAACTTTCATTATATTTCAGTCCAAAATCATTATTATTTTTGAAAACAATAATTACTATGATAAATATCAGTCCTAGGTAAAAAAACCTATGGACCTTTTTTGTAGAAAATTGAATTTCCTTCAAAAAAGGTATGATTGACTTTTTCGATAAATTTAATATTTCACGAGTTATCAATTATAATAAAAATCTATACTATTATTAGAATTTTGAATCGGCTATTTTTCACACTATTTATCTATGAATATCCATATAAATTTATATTTATATATAAAAGCAAAGTAATATTTCAAACAGAGAACCCGAAGCAGACGGTAGAGAAGCGGTCGCAGTTGATAGTTAACTGGATTATCATGAGCAATGGCCTAGGTACATATTGAGACATAGACGATACCACGCGGTTAAAGTTGGACTCATACCCCTTTTCAACCCTTCAACTTTGTATGTGCATATAAGGAACTAATACTCACGGAAACACCCTTATTACAAAGACAAACATGACGAACAAACGTAACTAATACATATATATGTAAGATAACTGGATTATATATTATAAATTATAATAAACTCGGTCACGACAATATTTCAAAAAATGAGTAATTATTTTTTAATTCTGATTTTTTTTCGTTCCCGCATCAGACTCTTCAGTGATCGCACTACCAAGGGTGACCAACTAACCCCACATTTGTATAGAAACCATATAAAAAATTTTTTATTACAAAATGGTGCCTCGTTCTGCCCCACGCTCCCTTTGCATGAAAGTCCTTAGAAACAATTTCTTTTTTTTTTTATTCGAGACAGTAGTAAAAAATTATTATATATATATATCATATATATAGATTATTGATAAGTACTTTCAAAAAAAGTTATTACACTCGTAGTGCAGAATTGACATCCGATGACTTTATTTTTAATAAAAATCTCGATCCAATCATTTTTTTTTAATATACTTTTTTTAAATTGAAAATATAAACCACGACAAATAATACATATAGATATATATATTTAAATTTATCAACTATTGATTCATAAATTTTTCCCTGACCTCAGCTCTGATTTAAATTTTCCCTCATTAGCATAAAAAATTTAATTATTCATAAAATGGAATCTTACAATTATAACTCCGTAATTGAATAACTCGCAAACTATGTAATTTATGAAAAAATGTTCAAATACTTTTTTTTGTAAAATTAAATTTCCTACAAAAAAGGTCTCTTTGAATTTTTCGATATCTCGAATACTTCAGCCGCAATACTAATTTAAAGCATTAGAAAAATATCTAACCCAGATTGACAATATTCAAAATTATTCTAACACTGGAATTAAATTAAAATATTAACTAAACTATTGGAGATAGGGTAAAAATAGTCTATATAAATTTTTTAGTAAATTAAATTTCCTACAAAAAAGGTCTCTTTAAATTTTTCGATATCTCGAATATTTTAGCCGCAATAGTAATTTAAAGTATTAGAAAAATATCTAACCCAGATTGACAATATTCAAAATTATTCTAACTCTGGAATTAAATTAAAATATTAACTAAACTATTGGAGATAGGGTAAAAATAGTCTATATAAATTTTTTAGTAAATTAAATTTCTTACAAAAAAGGTCTCTTTAAATTTTTCGATATCTCGAATACTTTAGCCGCAATCCTAATTTAAAGTATTAGAAAAATATCTAACCCAGATTGACAATATTCAAAATTATTCTAACTCTGGAATTAAATTAAAATATTAACTAAAATATTGGAGATAGGGTAAAAATAGATTATATAAATTTTTTAGTAAATTAAATTTCCTACAAAAAAGTTTCTGGTGATTATAGCTCTAAATATGGTAGTTTCCAAGTTATAGCTCATAATGACACAAGTAATCAAATAATTCACTGAAATTTAAATAAATCACTGTCATTGTAATTATCACTGTCAATAAAATAAACAACACTGTGTTTAAATAATATATAATTATATTTATGAGCTTATGATATTTTAAGTAGATATGTAATTAAAAATATATTAATAACAATAATTATCCAGGATGTGGATAATTTAACGCACGTGTCACCGCCCGATGTGAATCACTAAACAATAATAATAATAATAACAATAATAATGATAATAATAATAATAACCACTACAATCAAGAGCCGGCATTCGTGTCTTGGCTCACGATGACTACAAACGAGAACGTAGACGACGACAAGACACCAGGGGGTTGATAGTTTTGCGCGCAGCAGCCCTTGCGTATCATCTCTTCCCCCTCTGCCCCTACCCCACTCTTGATGATTTCGAAATTTACCCCCTCCTAATACTCCTACTCATTCGTAGAGGGGGTGGGTGGGTGGGGTGAAGGAGAGGGAAATCCTATTCCTGCCTATATCTAGTTCCTACTGATCTTTCATCCCTTTACTGAAATCTCCTACCACACCCAAGGATTAGAGAGCTCATATGTAGCACATACTCACACATATAACAATCACCCCAGTAACCTACTCAATTTATTATCTACCCCTTAAATCGGTTGTAAGCTTGCGCAGAAATTTTAATTAATTATTTTAACATTTCGAAAAAATAATATTTTGCTTTGTTATAAGATAACTCGGAAAGTTATTGTTTTAATTGGAAATTTATGAAGACCTTTTTTGTAGAAAATTTAAGGAGCTACAAAAATGATATCGTAGATTTTTGCTGTATCTTTGATAGTTTGGATAGAATTTTAAGTTTAAGCGTTTGAAGTCATTTTTTACTATGATGGGGGAGGAAATGTTTCATAATTGCTTTTAATTGGATTTGTAGCTAAAGTATTAGAATTATGAAAAAATTAACAGAATAAGTTTTTATAGGAAATTTAATTTACTACAAAATTGGTCATGACAACTTTTGTCGTAACTCTGATAGTTTAGACAGAATTTGAATTATAGTTTCAGGAAAAAATTCCCAAAAATTTTAGACTATGACGTGGGTTTTTAATTTTCAAATTTCCATTGCAGCGACTTGCTGAGCCAGTAGGGAAATTACTTGAGGCTTGTTTCATAGGAAATTTGATTTCCTATCGATTTGATTCTATCAACTTTTTACGTATCTTTGATAGTTTAGCCGGAATTTTGATTTTAATGCTGAAAAATCAGTAGAAAATTTTAGCGTGAAAATATATGTAACTATTAGTGTGAATGGTTACAAAAATTTGAGAAATAAAAAAAAATGTTGGGAACTAATTAGTGTAGAATTTAGTTCTCGGCAAAAAAGGTAGAGGCAATTTAAATCCTAAATTCAATAGTTTGTCCGTAATTTGAATGAAAGCGTAAAAAGTTGAATCCGTGATTTTTATAATAAAATACTCTCTTATTTTTATAAATTGAGATAATTAGTTTAATTATAAAAATAAAAAATAAACCAAATTAATTACTGCGAATAATTTTTACTTCATTTAATTAATGTAAAAAGAGACAAATGTGTTGCTGCAATTAATTAAATATTTTGTTAACAAATTAGGAGAGCTTTTAAAATATTGTCTAATTTTAAATGTAATTTTTCATAAAGTAACGAGCCGGAGTAGTTTTAAATATATCCACCGTTTGTTCTTTGTTCGAAAAGTCTGTTTGGATGCAATTCACGTTGAGACGGTAGAACAATGCTTGTCTTTAAACAATGCATCCAATCATCATGCTTTACTACTATCTCATCAAGCGAATTTTCCCAAGAACCGGGTGACACACACACACAAATATAAGGATTATGAGGAGCCAGATGTTTATAGAATTACTCAATAATTTATTGTTAGCAAATTAAATAAATATAAAAATAAACTCGAGTTGTTTCGAACGTTACAAATTTTATTGAATTTTTTTTTTTTATTAGATATTTATTTGTCGCCCCTAAAAGTTAGGACATCAGTCAAAATGTCTAAACTTTCCTCGAGAGAAATGACGATATAAATTTTACTTCTTTTATGTTTTTACAGAAGTTATAGAAAAAGTTATAAGTTAAACACGCGAAAGTAAAGTGGCTCGAAGGACCAATTTTGTTTTTTTGATTGGCCTACGAGATATAAAATAATAAACAATTGATTTTGATTTTCTATTTTTGATAGAATTTATAATTTGGGATATCTTACAAAAGGGGTAAAATGGACTGGTGGACCAAAGTCGATAAAAATGGCTGATAGATTCTAGCTATGGTGTGTTCAATAAATAATAATACCTCGAAAATAATCGTTAGAAATTTATTGAATAAGGATTATTGTAGTGGATCGAAGGACCAATTTTTGGCCTGGGTAATTTTAATCAGCAAGAATGTGAAGTAGAATCTAAATATATGTTTTATTGACAACTTTAGTTGTGCTTATTAATTTAAAGTGGATTTCGTACCATGGGATCGAGTGGACCGTAGGACCAAAATTTTAGTATGGCCTCAATGGATTCTAATACTTAACAACAGTCAAAATTTATAAGTGGTAGGTAAAAATGGTACTCAGAAGTGCCTGGAATAAGAAAAGTAACATGGCTCGAACGACCAAACCTGGCCTAGGCCTAGTCTTCCACAAATGGATTTAAATTGAGTTAGATTCGAAATATTTTAATGACCAAAAATCATTCGAATAAATAAATAAAAAAATAAATATAAATAAGCTATTGAACTGAAATAAAATTAAATCTCATTCAAAATGGGCAGTCTAGAAAAAGTCCTACGATAATTAAAGCAATAATTTTTAAAAAGTAATTAAATATTAATTAATTGTTCCGCCGATTCACTAATGAGATTTTAACATGACATGATTTAATTAATAATCAATTACATTGAAAATACATCCGAGTAAAAAGCTCAGAAAACATGAAGCAATGAATTATTCTCAAGTACTTGAACAATGAAAAATAATAATAAAAAAAAAAAAAAAAGAAAGAAAGAAAGAGAAAAATGTCCAAGAAAGTTGTGGGGCGATCGATCGTCATGACTATTATCTTGAATTCATCGTATTCTTTTTCTATACCGCTTTCAACTTTTTTTACATTTTTTTTTTTTTATTTTATTTTTCTCACTCACTTACTTACGTATATGTATATGTATATATATTTCTTGTCATGTTGGCTAACTCAGCAAAGATTCTATCTTCTTATATTCATCTTCTTCTTATTCTCCATCTTCTATTTTTCGACCCACATCATGAGATTTTTTTATCCATTAACTCTCTTTGAGAGCAATCGATTATCGTCAAGCTCACCTGAATGAGCTTTTGACGTTTTAAAATGAAATATAAAGAAAAAAATTATTCAATAATGCCATTTTTTTTAAATATTCAAATTCATGTATTTATTTTCTGGATGAGCTAAATTAGAAAAATTTTTTTTTAATTATGAGATTTCATAGCTTATGGCGGGCTAGATATTATTTCTAAACTATCGATTGTTGGAAGCAGAAACAATTCTTCTTGTACGAACTGCTAACAAGAACGACAATTTTGGGCGGATCGAGCCCGACCCGCACCGAAATCATGAGCGAACTGTTACCGTCAATGGAAAACAATGAAAAAGTTTAGAAGTTGGATGGAAGATGGCGGTGCGGACTTCAAGTGTGAACATATAGCTTTATATTGTCATTAAGAAATATAGTATAACATTGATGATAAAAATTTGATGTTTCGGTTTTTTTAATGATATAAAATTTACTAAAATATGAGTCAATATCAACTAGATATCTCCAGGTCTATTTATATATGTAATGACTTCTCGGTAGTGTGCCGGAAATTCCGAGCAAATGAATTATTTGAGTCGAATGGAATAGACGTATTCTATTCGAAATTCGAATCACTTGTAAATTTTGAATTTTTCGAAAAATTACAGGCATTTATAAACTATTGAATTTTTTATTTCTACGCGAATAATTTGAAATCTTACGAGTACTTCGATATCTTCGAATACTTTGAGAACTTATACAAATAATTTAAGTATTCGATTCAAACTTTTGATCGAATAGTACACGGAGAGAAATTAATTATTGTATCTACAATACAAAAATTGTAATTTTTACTATCTAAAATGGTAATAACATTTTTCAGTGGTTATAACGATCAGTATTACAATTGAAAATGATAATGGTTACAATTAATGATGATAACGGTTACTATCGAAGATGCTAATTGTAATTATTGAAAATTATAATTGTTACAAAAGAAGATGGTAACTTCTACCATTCGAAGTTGTAAAAATTCTTAACTAAGAATGTGTGTGTGCATGAGTGTGCTCGCGTGAGTGTGTGCATGAGTGCGCTCGCGTATGTGTGCATCTGTACGTGCGTGGGTATATGTGTGCGCGTGTGTGTGCATGTGTACGTGCGTGGGTATATGTGTGCGCGTGTGTGTGCATGTGTACGTGCGTGGGTATATGTGTGCGCGTGTGTGTACATGTGTTCGCGCGGGTGTGTGTGCATGTGGGTGTATGAGTGCACACGCACGCGTGTGTGTGCATGTGTACGTACGTGGGTATATGTGTGCGCGTGTGTGTACATGTGTTCGCGCGGGTGTGTGTGCATGTGTACGTGCGTGGGTATATGTGTGCGCGTGTGTGTACATGTGTTCACGCGGGTGTGTGTGCATGTGGGTGTATGAGTGCACACGCACGCGTGTGTGTGCACCCGTGCGCATGCGCGCGTGTGAATGTGTGTGCGTGTGTGTGAAATTAATCACTTCCCCAGTTAAACAAATTACACATAAACAAGCGTCAGACTTTAACGTTTATATATTAATTTTGGTTACATGACTAAATAACTAATTCAAAATATCTAATTTAAAATATCTGAAGACAAAAGATCTAATGACAAAATATTAGGGTCAAATATTTAGTCGTGACACCGTTTGTATTCCTATACTTAGTAAATTTGACTAAATATAGATATACAAATACATTTAAAATTGATACGATAGTAGCAATACTATCAGAAACAATTACACCAGTAACTTAATTAGATGATTTGATCAGATATTTTTGGATTAGATCTAATTTCTTAGAGATTTTGACGTTAGATATTTAGGGTCAAATATTTAGTCGTGACACCATTAATTTTTTATTAGCTTAGATGATCATCATTATTAACCATCAGGTTATTCAGAATTACAATTTTTTATAATAGTATTAATTATTTAAGATAATAACAGTTATAATTTCTGGTTATCATAAATAATTGTAAATTTCACCATATAGATGGTAGATACTACCATTCGGATTGTTTATTTATTAATTTAAATGATATCATCAATCATATAATTCAATTGAGAAATTGTACTATAACTTGATGGTAACTTTTACCATAAAATTCTCTCCGTGTAATATTCCCCGATGAAAAAAGATTTGATACAATTGTATAAAATTATATACAAAAAATGGCCCGATCCAATTGTATACAACTGCATAGAAATTGTATACAATTCTATACAAATTGTATACAACTCTATATAATTATATACAATTTTATACAAATTATATACAATTCTATATAATTGCAATATATAGAATTGTATATAATTATATACAATTTGTATAGAATTGTATACAATTTCTATACAAATTGTATACAATTGGATCGGGCCATTTTTTCTATCCAATTATATATAGTCTATATACAATTTTATATAGTCTACATATAATGGATATATAATTCTATACAACTATATAAAATCTTTTTTCATCGGGTCGATACACCCAATGATACAAAATTATATTTTCTCCGAAAACCCTATAATAATTATACATTAAAAATTTTTTAATTAATCCATCCACTGTTTCCCCCACTACTGCCATTACTTAAAATGACAATTTCATAACTAACATAATTAGACCCAGATAATTTTTTTTTTTTTTTAATGTTATTTATTAGTAAGAAAATATTGTTGCTCTAATAAATAAACAAAAATCCAAAGAATTCATGAGTGCGACAGTAGAAGACGAAGAAAATTGTCAAAAGTATGTCGATAATTACAAAACATTAGATGCAATACAATATTTATACAAAAAATATCCACACATAATCTCACATCTGAAGTATGAAGTCAGACTAGCGGATCGTGAAAAAGATTATTACTTTCCCGATAATTTGGATCCATATCCAGCAATTGTTGTAACAACAAAAATAGATAAAACATTATGTGATTTGTTATCATGTAATCTAGTTACCGACAAGGAAGATTGTACAGCATCTTCAAAAGCAACGCGTTATCCAGTAGGTGACGCTGATCTTATTAAAACCGATAAAGACAAATGGTCCGGCCTTTCATGTCAGCCATCTTGTTATAACCTATTCAAACAGAAGAACGGCGATCAACAAAAAAATCCACTTACATTGACTTATCACAAGGATCAATGCGTTCTAATATCATCATATGCTAAAGCATTTATGGAATTTCCTAGTAAACGTTCAACGGTACCTGAACATCGCATTACTGATATTCCCGTCGGTTTCGACCGAGAAGATGGCGGGCATCCTTATTCATTCAGTGGCATTAAATATCACTGGAATAAAACGTACTGTGATTCATTCTTCGATGAATATTGTTCATCTAGACAAGTGTGTTACGTTCACTGGTCGAAAAAATATATCGGTAATTTGCTTATCGGTGAATACATTATTAAATCATGCCAAGCATTAGTTAGCTATGTACATTATGGCTCCGATCTTCCGCCATCTTCAATGGATACAAAAGAAGTTGAAGATACATCAAAATTTGTACTCAAAAATTGGTTAAACTATGTTAATGAAAAATTTGTACTACCGGATAAAAAACTTAAAGACCTTAGACAACCATTGAATGCCGGTAAGGTAGAAAGCGTTGAAATCCAACCTGAAGAATCGACAGTCAAAGATCGTTCGCGGATTGAACGTAATATTCATAGCGAAGACAGCCCGAAATTAGATTCCGAAACACGTCTTAGATTAGAACAAGATGCTAAAATGATTCATAGTACACCAGTACGGGTTAAAAGAAAGGCGGAAGACAAGGTTTGGTCTGTATTCGAAGGACTTGGTAATCAGTTGAAATCAGCAGATTTTTGGAAGAATCTTTGGATGAGTCGGTGGTATGGTAGAATACTTGGTAAGTTAAATGAATATTTGATAAAAGCAATCAAAAAAATAGGCGAAGGAGTATTAGAAAAATTGGTTAAGACTGTATTTGAACATGCGGCACTACGTATTACGCAATCGATTGCATTTAAAGTGGCATCTAAATTAATGCTTGGTCTTATCAAATTAATTTCTCAAACATTAACTATCTATGGTATAATATCAGATATATTAACAATTATCGATATAATTGCTACATGTATTGATCCGCTTAAATTAAACAATAAATATCCAGATGATTATCTTGATAATTTTATGTACACGACTGAACATCGAACGCGGATGAATTACGATATGATAAGACCGGTATTGACATTTGAAATATTGTCGGGAATGCTGCTTAACGAAGAAGAGACACTTTCTTTGGGACTTAATCTTACTAAATATCTATTTAATTACTGGCAGAATTTACATGTTAATTCTGAAGGATCGGTTATTAATTGGGGAAATCCGGTTAAAATAAATGAAGATACTGACATTAATCTTGATGACTTTGATTTTAGTTTCTTACGATTGTATACGCAGAAAGATCTGTATGAGTATGAAATAGATCATATGAAACGTATTAAAGTTGTTGATAGAATTCAATACATTAATTACTTATGCGGTGGTGTTCTAATTGTTTGTTTGGTACAGCAGTATTTTATATTTGTTATCATTATCGCTATCATTATATGTTTGTTGAGTTATGTACAATATTTAGCACTTGGTATGGACGACATATCTGATATTACTTATTACCTCTTATAATGACATGTTTGCATATATCGGGTATCAAAATTAACTCAACTAATACTTGATTTGAAATAGTTGAAGAATTACTATTGATGAATTGAAATTTTTTTTATTACCCCCCCCCCCCCCCTGTAATCGGAGCTCTATAAAAGTTTAGTCCAATATCCAGTTTCCTGGTCGGGAGCCCGATTTAATTGCACGCCTCGGAAGCGAAGCGGAGAGGTTGTGCTTTATAACCGACCTGTCAAGGTCACACGATTTCCACTCATTAAAGTGCATATATTTTTTTTCTATTACTCTTACACATTATGAAAAACACATCAATATAAAGCTGAAACACTAATAAATAATCCTGATACTTTTTTTAATTTGTCTAATATGTATTAATATAAAAAAAAGTTCATTAAAAAAAATTTATCGTGGACGTCCATTAGTCTGTGGTTCAAAAAAACGGCGTGGTACGGATATCTCGAGAACGACTTGACAAAACTACTTAATTTTTTTTTTTAAATTTTCAGAAATAAGCAAAGAAGGTTCCTTTCGAAAATCACTACTGTAGGCCTTCTCGTTTTTTTAAAAATAAATCATTACGGTTAAAACCGGAAATCTTACATGTAAACAAACACACACTGCCGCCATTTTTCATTAGGAATGTTCTCCTTATTTATTTTTTTTTTTTTTACTTTTATTACCGTATATTTACCATGGAAATTTCTGTGGGAAAAGAGCGGGATGTTCAATTTTATTCGAAATTTAACTTTTAAAAAAAAACATAACATGAGCTTTCGAGGCGTGCACTTTTGGATTTTCCAAATTTTTATTATTATTATTATTATTCTTTATTAATCATGCCAAGGCACAGGCTATACGGCAATTTCACGATACAGTTTTTATAAGTTTTCTATAAGTTTTACAGGTTTTGTATAAAGTTCTAACTTAACATTAAATTACATTCTCAATTCTACTACGTTACATAAATTCTTAATTCTAGAACTAACTTAAGATTTAGATTTAGATTAACTTAGACTAACTTAGATTCAACTTAAACCAACTACAGGAAAGCACTTTTACAATTTTGCTCAAATGAAATTTACTTGATATCTAGATTTCATAAATAATCATGTATTCTATTTCTAAACACCTCAATACTACTGGATTGGATAATTTCCAGTGGTAGGTCTTGCCAAAGACGAATAGCTGATACAACATTAACCTAATTAACTTGGAACTACCCCTCAATTTTGACCCCCACTACAGGCTACGCTATTTCCCACCCGTTGCTGTACATTTGCATGTTATTATACTCATATACGCATCACACATGTATATGTAAAAGCGCCTGCGCTGTACAGTCGACTCTGTCTAAAGGTTCTCTGCCTAAAGGTTCTCGCTGTCTATAGGTTCCAGGATACATTGCTTAAAGGTTCCCGGATATTCCCCCACCCGCTTTGTCGAGTAACGAATCACAATTCAGTTTTCGAGCGCTAACTTTAAATGCACGTTGTTTTGAGGTTATGTTTACTGCGCAATGTGTTCGTTTTAGCGTGCACCTCTGCGCTCGAGGGGAATATATTGTAGGGGAAGTGCTGATGGTGGGGAGGGAACCTTTAGACAATGGTCCTGTCCCGACGTAGAACGTTTAGACAGAGTCGACTGTAGTTTACTCTTTAAAAAAGAAGTGGCATTCGATAAGTCGGAATTTATTATAGAAATTTGATGTCTCGGTTTTTTTAATGATATAAAATTTACTAAAATATGAATCAATATCAACTAGATATCTCCAGGTCTATTTATATTTATAATTACTTCTTGGTAGTGTACAAAGATATCTGAACTAATGGATTATTTGAGTCGAATGGAATGGAAATACACACAATTATACAAAATTACATTTTCTCAGAAAACCCGATAAAAAGTACACATCCGATGTTTCCCCCACTACTGCCATCACTTAGAATGACGATTTCATAACTAACATAATTAGACCTCGTGCGTAATCACCTCGAGCGAGATCCATTTTCTACGATAAAGTGTTTCGATATCGACTAAAATATCCATGACTCATCGATATAAAATAATCGTAAAAATTTTTTTTTTTTAATGTTATTTATTAGACAAAGAAATTATTGTTCTAAATAAATAAACAAAAATCTAAAGCAATCATGAGTGTGACAGTAGACGACGAAGAAAATTGTCGAAAGTATGTCGATAATTACAAGACATTAGAAGCAATAAAATATTTATACCAAAAATATCCACACATAATCTCACATCTGAAGTATGAAGTCAGACTAGCGGATCGTGAAAAAGATTATTACTTTCCCGATAATTTGGATCCATATCCAGCAATTGTCGTATCAACAAGAATAGATGATATATTATGTGGTTTGTTATCATGTAATCTATTTACCGACAAGGAAAAGTGTACAGCATCTTCAAAAGCAACGCGTTATCCAGTAGGTGACGCTGATCTTATTAAAACCGATAAAAACAAATGGTCCGGCCTTTCATGTCAGCCATCTTGTTATAATCTACTCAAAGAAAATAACGGCGATCAAAAAAAAAATCCACTTACATTAACTTATCACAAAGATCAATGCGTTCTAATATCATCGCATGCTAAATCATATATGGAATTTCCTAGTAAACGTGCAACAGTACCTGAACATCGCATTACTGATATTCCCGTTGGTTTCGACCGAGCCGATGGCGAGCATCCTTATTCATTGAGTGGCATTAAATATCACTTCAATAAAACGTATTGTGATTCATTTTACGATGAATATTGTTCATCTAGACAAGTGTGTTACGTTCACTGGTCGAAAAGATATATCGGTAATATTATTCTCGGTGAATACATTATTAAATCATGCCAAGCATTAGATAATTATGTACATTATGGCTCCGATCTTCCGCCATCTTCAATGGATACAAAAGAAGTTGAGAGTACATCATTATTTGTACTCAAAAATTGGTTAAACTATGTTAATGATAAATTTATATTACCGGATGAAAAAATCGAAGACCTTATAGGAGCATTGAATGCCGGTAAGGTAGGAAGCGTTGAAATCCAACCTGAAGAATCGACGGTCAAAGATCGTTCGCGGATTGAACGTAATATAAATAGCGAAGGCAGCCCGAAATTAGATTCCGAAAAACGTCTTAGGTTAGAACAAGATGCTAAATCGATTCATAATAAATCAGTACGGGTTAAAAGAATGGCGGACCAGGAATTTTGGCTTGTGACCCTATTAAAAGCACTTGCTAATATGCCAGGAACACGAGAATTTTGGGAGGGAGTTGGTTTAGATATGGTGTATGGTAAGATAATTGATAAGATGAAGGAACGTGTGTTAAATGCACTCACAAAAATAAGTGAAGGAGCATTAGAAAATTTGGTTAAGACTGTATTTAAACAATCGGCACTACGTATTACGGAATCGATTGCATTTAAAGTAGCATCTAAATTAATAATTGGTCTTCTCAAATTTGTTTCTCAATTATTAACTGTCGTTGGTATACTAACAGCTGTGTTGGGAATTTTCGACATGCTTGTTGGATTTGCTGATCCGCTTAAATTGAACAATAAATATCCAGATGATTATCTTGATAATTTTATGTACATGGCTGAACATCGAACGCGACTGAGTTATGATATGATAAAACCGGTGTTGACATTTGATATATTGTCGCGAATGCTGCTTAACGACGAAGAGACATTTTCTTTAGAAATTAACCTTATTAAATATCAATCTAAGTACTGGCAGAATTTACATGTTAATTCTGAAGGATCGGTTATTAATTGGGGAGATAAGGTTAACATGCATGAAGATGCTAACATTAATCTTGATGACTTTGATTTTAGTTTGTTACGATTGTATTCGCAGAAAGATCTGTATGAGTATGAAAAAGATCACATGGAACGTATCAAAGTTGTTGATAAAATTAAAAACATTAATTACTTATGCGGAGGTGCTCTAATTGTTTGTTTGGCACTGAAGTATTTTATATTTGTTATCATTATCGCTCTCACTATATGTTTGTTGAGTTATGTACAATATTTAGCACTTGGTATGGACGACATATCTGATATTACTTATTACTTCTTATAATGACATGTTTGCATATATCGGGTATCAAAATTAACTCAACTAATACTTGATTTGAAATAATTGAAGAATTACTATTGATGAATTGAAATTTTTTTTTATTAACCCCCCCTCCCCCGTAATCGGGGCTCTATAAAAGTTTAGTCCAATATCCAGTTTCCTGGTCGGGAGCCCGATTTAATTTTATTATTATTATTATTATTATTTATTAATCATGCCAAGGCACAGGCTATACGGCAATTTCACGATACAGTTTTTATAAGTTTTCTATAAGTTTTACAGGTTTTGTATAAAGTTCTAACTTAACATTAAATTACATTCTCAATTCTACTACGTTACATAAATTCTTAATTCTAGAACTAACTTAAGATTTAGATTTAGATTAACTTACACACAAAAAAAAAATTCTTGATTAAAGAAAATTTTTTTGCAGACCTAAATTTTCTACCAGTCGACTGATAGATTTATTAATCTTGTTCAAGGAACAGCAGATGTCACAACAAATCTAATTTTAAAAAGACGTTCTAAGCGTAAAATAGCACCAAAGTTTGGCTGGGGTACACTGGATCCCATGTGACCGCAACGGGTTCACGGAAAGAAAATTATGGGAAGTTTTGCTATGCATTATGGGAATGGTTCCCATAATGGTATGGGAATAGTACCTATACTACTATAGGGATGGTTCCCATAATGATATGGGAATGGTTCCTATACCATTATGGGAACCATTCCCATACTAGTATTGGAATGATTCCCATACCATTATGGGAATGGTTCCCATATTGGTATAGGAACTATTCCTATAATATTATGGGAACTATTCCCATAATGTTATGGGAACCATCCCTATAATATCATTAAATTTTTTTTTTGCACAATGGTGTAGAAATTTCCCAAAATTTGAATTTTCTTGAATGTTTTGTGCTGACAAAAAATTCTTGTTAAAAATTTTAATGTTTTTTTGCCAAATACGATTTTTTTTTTCAATGTTTGAATTTTTGTTTTTATGTTTAATAATATTTCTGTGTATTGTAGAAGTGATTACCGCACTTCTTCAAATTAATTTTTTCATGATAATATGGGAACCATTCCCATAATATTATAGGAATGGTTCCTATAATAGTATGGGAACTATTCCCATAATATTATGGGAATGATTCCCATAATGGTATAGGAACCATTCCAATTGCATTATGGGAATCATTCCCATAATATTATGGGAATGGTTCCTATAATATTATAGAAAGTATTCCTATAAATTATAGGAACCATTCCTATAGTGTTATGGGTATCATTCCCATAATTATAGGAACTATTCCTATAATTATGGGTATCATTCCCATAATTATAGGAACTATTCCTATAATTATGGGAAACATTCCTATAATTATAGGAACCGCTCCCATAATTTATGGTCGTAGTTCCTATGATGGTATAGGAAAAAATTTCACAAAATTATGGGAACCGCTGCCATAATTTTCTTTCCGTGTTAAGTTTTTTAAGTGTTAAAATTTTTTTTTTTTTTTAATTTAGTTAAGCTAAAATATATGATCATTAGTCATACACTACCATATATTGCTAATTTCTATGTATAAGCATAAGGCTTGTATACGATGCGATCCTAATGCGGTTGCCTCAATTGGCGCGAACTCGGTTTAAGCTACCACCAGAAAGTATGGTTTCCAAACCGCTGCCTAAGAAGGAAGCCAAATTAGGCAGGGCCTCGCAACTGCGTTACTTTCGGGATCTTGACTTAGTTTGGTTGCCTCATTTGGCGCAAGTCTGGAATTTGGTCTGCTTTATTCGGGCCTAATCACTGGCTAACTAAAATTTCTAGTCGGGCGAATGGTCCGAGTTACCAACCCTGCGATGATTATAAAGACGCAAATATTTTTTTTTTGTGTAAAACGATGAATTTTTTGTCTATTACATAAAAAAAGTTAATTAGACTGATTTTGAATTTTTTTTTTACGTTCTTATGGGTCTCGGAACCGACATCGGGAGCCGTGAGACCTAAAATTTTTTTTTTTGCAAACGCTGAATTTTTTATCTAAATTTTTATTTTATTTCACAATAATAATCTATTTGTTCTATTTATATTGGATACAATGTCATATTGAAATAGAGTTTGACGTATTTTTTTAATATTAAATTCAATAATAGCTTTAATGACCAAAAAATTGCTCCGGGCGAAATAGCTAGGTGGGAACTTGGTCAGATAAGGCAATAATAAGCCTGGCAAAATCTAATTTATATTTATTATTCAGTTGACACGACGACGATTGAATTCATGCAGTCTGTAACTGATTTTAATTATTTTTTTTGAGTAATTTAATTAATGATTTTGAATTTAAGGTTTTTTTTTTGTGAATCTTGAATACTAATAGAAAGAAAAAATAATAAATTGTATTTTTTAGATTTCTGAAAATATATCAAAATGAATATTCGTTTTATATATTTCATTATTTTTGGAATTATCGTCGCTACTGGGAGATGTGACGGAGGTGATGATAAGGTCAGTATTAATATATCAATATATTTATAAAATTACATTAATTTTCGCAGATATCTGAAAAAAAAAATATATACAACAACCCATGAGGCAAAAAAAAAACAGAATTTTTTTTTATCTCACTAGTAGATTTTGAATTAAAATTTTTTTTTTATAACTAAAATAAATAGCTACGAGTTGGATCCGTAGCGTAGCAGTCAAAGCGTCTGTCTTTCGTGCGTAAGGTCATGGGTTCGAATCCCATCTACAGTGTGCGGTCATTAATAAGTCTAGTATTTTTCTACAGTTTAAAATTTTTAATTCGATTAGAAATTCAATTATCTGAACAAAAAATATAAACTTAAGTGAAAAAAATCTTTTTTTTGTGATTCAGTTAAAATTTTGATATTATTTTATAATTTAAAATTACACGGTCGCTAGTGACGTGCACTCAGTGCCTACGTGACACCCCGTCAAGGTTCGAATCCCGGCTTGTGCCCGCCCTCTGAGGAAAGGGGGCCCTCACTAACGAGCAGAAAGTCGCCAATAACGTGAGCAAAAAATGAGATAGAGAAAAATAACTCAGAAGTTAAAAGCAAATAAAGTAAAGACTTGCAGGCCTACATTAAAATTTTAATATATTTGTTTCCAAGCTCATATCTTATTACATATTCTAATATATATTGTTGAGATTTTCAATTATTTCATACATTAGTCCAGGCTCTTTTATACAAAACTCCTTGAATATATTAGAAGGAATAATATCATTACGATTTATCAAAATAAACGCCATCGCTCGATGTTTCAAAATAAATGAATCGTATTTTTTAGCGGTTTCATACAGCATCAGAACGTTATTCATCGTTAAACTTTTGCTCAATATTAACCCACAAATACTTACTAATTTTTTAATTTGATACATTCCCGCAATTTTGAATAATTTTAATGCAATGACATCATCATTGTAAACTTTTTCCAACTTACGCTCATACATGAACGTCATTAATTCCTCGACTACATCTCCGTCGACATTCTGAAGGAAGATACAGTTTTCTTTAGATTCTTTAGTCTCCGTAGTCAATGTTTTTGCAAAAACCGGGCTCTGAATAGCCAAAATAATTTTATGAGCTGGAAATATTTTGTCCCGGGTTTTTATAACAACGTCACTGAATTCCGATCTAATTGGGTAATTTTGTACATCGTGATTTAGATCCGATAATTTGAACTCGTCAATAAATCCGTACCATATTATTTTACTTGTTATTTTGAAGTATGTAAAAAGTAGATCGTGTTCTTTGTGAGGCCCGACCTTTTTGCAATAGTAACATTTGTAACAATAACTCGGAATTGGGATATTGTAAATTTCACATGATTCTTTCCAATCTGAAATGTCGATTATCGAATAAGCTTGATCGGCGACTTTTATGTAAATAGTAGCTATAGCTGATTGTAAAAATGTTTTAAATATTTTGACGTCTAATTGATTTTTATCAGTGACGAGGGCAGATATATAAAATTGTCCATTAGTTGACGAATTTATGAGATCAACACGTTCTGAATCAATATATTTATTGTTTTCCGTTATTTTAAAAGTGAATTCGTGGGAAAATATTGTGTTGCGTGTTGATGACTGATTCATTATTTTTTAATAGAAAATTATAAATTTTTCATTACTTTCCTATGATCATCTAACGAATTTTTTTTCGATTAGCTTAATATATATATATATATATATATATATATAAGAGAAGGGGCAAAATGAGACACTTTGTAACGGAATAAATTTTTTGTCGAGTTTATTATCGAAATAATGCTGTTATGATTCGCAAAACACATTATTTATTATTGCTATTTATATAGAGCTGTAACTTTTAAACTACTGGTTTTATCACAATTTTTAAGGAATACTTTTTTGTAGGAAATCGAATTTCCTATAAAAAAGTATTCTTATATAATTTCTGTAAGTGCGATAGTTTCGACGATATTCTAATTTTAAAACTCGGAAGAAATTTTAATCGAAATTAGACAAAAAAATTTGCGGCTACTGTCTAAATAGAGCTTTAACTTCTAAACTATTGACTTTATCAAAATTTTTATAGAATACTTCTTTGTAGGAAATTAAATTTTGTATAAAAATGTATTCATTTATATTTTTCGTAACTGTGATAATTTCCAAGATATGTTGGTTTTAAAAGTAAAATTTCGGCTATAATTTTAAAAAAATTTCTTCACTTTGGGCCACGAAAAATTTATTGTATCAAGTGTCTCATTTTGCCAAACTCCTCAAGTTTACTATTAATTGATAGAATAATTAAATTAATGTGAATTTGTACTTACAACGGCAATAAATCAACAGTTTTTTCAATTTTTATTAACATCAATATCTGATTATGAATACAAAATCATTTTTTAAGAGGTTAAGTTATCCATTAATATCATTAACGAAATAAAAAACACTAATTTCGATTTACAAATTTTTTAACTGTCATCTAATGTGCTGTGACTCCATTTTTATTTTCCATGCTAATTATAATGCTTACGACCCCTTAATTTAAATAAAATAATCAAATAACATTTTACATTATGTTTCTGTTAAATTACTATAAAATTTTTACAAAAAACAAATAAAAGCAGGTGTCAAAATTATGATTTTTCAAAATTAGTACCAGGAAAATAATTTTTTTATCCGAAAACTGAAAAAAATTACAAACTTACGATCTAAAATTTAAAAAAATTTTTTTTTTACAGCCTGATGACGACGATAACTCAGAATCTTATAAACTAAAGACGATTTTAAACGGCATTGGAAAGAGTAAAGATGATGCTATAAAGAACATCGATAAATTGGTAATGAATGAATCTTTGATAATCCATACGAAAAAAAAAACAGAGGGACAAAAGGGCAAAACGAGACAAGAGGCGGGGGGAAAAATTTTTTCTATTCACTTAGAATATCATTAAAAAATAATAATTGGACGTATTTGAGTTCCCAAAAAATTAGTATATCATTAAGTACCCCCCCCCCCCTCTATCCGAAAATATTTGCAGGTAAAAAAGCATACATACGACAATACTAAAGATATATCACTTATATACTAATTTTGCCTGGATATGTTGAGACAAATCGCTTTTTATCTTCGCGATTTTCACCAGCAGCCACCAGAATTCGCGGGTTGAACCCTGGCTTAGGCTGATCTCTAACAAATTTTATAATTACTTGGACAGAGCAGTAGGCTGGAGTTCTTGCAAAGCAAAGACCCGCACTTATTCAAACACGGCAACGTATGTGAAAACTTATCAACCTACCTCACGGCTTATAAAATTATAGATTATTCTTATTGATGGTCGAATTATTATTTATAACTTAATTAATAATAATTTTGTTAACTACTCCAAAATTTTACCAGTAAAATAGGATATGAAAAGGATGAACAGATAGTAGATAAAGTGAATCATTAATGATTCAAAAATTACTTACAAGAACACGGTAAGAAATACATGGCGTTCAACACCATGCTGACATGGTCTCGAGACAGATACTAAAATAGTATGAGAAATATTCCAACCTCCCTCCATTCTCACGACAGGCCAAACAAACTAGATTGACGCGTTGTTGCGACCCGCACCCTTGACCATAGACTGAGGTCACCTTGGTTTCGCACGAACGGTCCTTCCAGTAAACCCGAAAGATACTGTGCAATTTCTTGCATTGAAAAATCTTCGATACCATACAGTATGGCGTTCACGCCCATACTGACATAGTGATATCCGCAAAATATTTCTTACCGTGAAGATGCAAGCGCTGTATAAATTGCCCGTATCAACAGAATCGCAAGTAAATTACTCGCATATTACAATAGTGAATAAGCTACGCGTCATATATTACTAATTGGTCCAGGATCGAAGTGATTGGCTGATAAATTTGGGTATAGGACTAGCTTCGGGACTCTGTCCCCACTGCACCCTTACGGACATGCGTCGACGTGATAATTAGTCATGTGACCTCGGCACTGTGACTTGTGTAGTTTTTGACGGCAAAGAGACATTGTCTCAAAGCATACATTTTTTCGTATGGATCGCAATACAATTTTATAAAAATAAAATTTATATATTTATTAATAATTTACAGGCAAGTGGTACTGGAAGCGGTGGTCCTTTAAGCGGTACTGGAAGCGGTTGTCCTTTAAGCGGTACTGGAAGTGGTGGTCCAACAAGTGGTACTGGAAGCGGTGGTCCTTCAAGTGGTACTGGAAGCGGTGGTCCTTCAAGCGGTACTGGAAGCGGTGGTCCTTCAAGTGGTACTGGAAGCGGTGGTCCTTCAAGCGGTACTGGAAGCGGTGGTCCTTCAAGTGGTACTGGAAGCGGTGGTCCTTCAAGCGGTACTGGAAGCGGTGGTCCTTCAAGTGGTACTGGAAGCGGTGGTCCAACAAGTGGTACTGGAAGCGATGGTCCAACAAGTGGTACTGGAAGCGATGGTCCAACATGTGGTACTGGAAGCGGTGGTCCAACAAGTGGTACTGGAAGCAGTGGTCCTTCAAGCGGTACTGGAAGCGGTGGTCCTTCAAGTGGTACTGGAAGCGGTGGTCCTTCAAGTGGTACTGGAAGCGGTGGTCCTTCAAGCGGTACTGGAAGCAGTGGTCCTTCAAGCGGTACTGGAAGTGGTGGTCCTTCAAGTGGTACTGGAAGCGGTGGTCCAACAAGTGGTACTGGAAGCAGTGGTCCTTCAAGCGGTACTGGAAGCAGTGGTCCTTCAAGCGGTACTGGAAGCGGTGGTCCAACAAGTGGTACTGGAAGCGGTGGTCCTTCAAGTGGTACTGGAAGCAGTGGTCCTTCAAGTGGTACTGGAAGCGGTGGTCCTTCAAGCGGTACTGGAAGCGGTGGTCCAACAAGTGGTACTGGAAGCGGTGGTCCTTCAAGTGGTACTGGAAGCAGTGGTCCTTCAAGCGGTACTGGAAGCAGTGGTCCTTCAAGCGGTACTGGAAGCGGTGGTCCAACAAGTGGTACTGGAAGCGGTGGTCCTTCAAGTGGTACTGGAAGCGGTGGTCCTTCAAGTGGTACTGGAAGCGGTGGTCCTTCAAGCGGTACTGGAAGCGGTGGTCCAACAAGTGGTACTGGAAGCGGTGGTCCAACAAGTGGTACTGGAAGCGATGGTCCAACAAGTGGTACTGGAAGCGATGGTCCAACATGTGGTACTGGAAGCGGTGGTCCTTTAAGCGGTACTGGAAGCGGTGGTCCTTCAAGCGGTACTGGAAGCAGTGGTCCTTCAAGCGGTACTGGAAGTGGTGGTCCTTCAAGTGGTACTGGAAGCGGTGGTCCAACAAGTGGTACTGGAAGCAGTGGTCCTTCAAGCGGTACTGGAAGCAGTGGTCCTTCAAGCGGTACTGGAAGCGGTGGTCCAACAAGTGGTACTGGAAGCGGTGGTCCAACAAGTGGTACTGGAAGCAGTGGTCCTTCAAGCGGTACTGGAAGCAGTGGTCCTTCAAGCGGTACTGGAAGCGGTGGTCCAACAAGTGGTACTGGAAGCGGTGGTCCTTCAAGTGGTACTGGAAGCGGTGGTCCTTCAAGTGGTACTGGAAGCGGTGGTCCAACAAGTGGTACTGGAAGCAGTGGTCCTTCAAGCGGTACTGGAAGCAGTGGTCCTTCAAGCGGTACTGGAAGCGGTGGTCCAACAAGTGGTACTGGAAGCGGTGGTCCTTCAAGTGGTACTGGAAGCGGTGGTCCTTCAAGTGGTACTGGAAGCGGTGGTCCTTCAAGCGGTACTGGAAGCGGTGGTCCAACAAGTGGTACTGGAAGCGGTGGTCCAACAAGTGGTACTGGAAGCGATGGTCCAACAAGTGGTACTGGAAGCGATGGTCCAACATGTGGTACTGGAAGCGGTGGTCCTTTAAGCGGTACTGGAAGCGGTGGTCCTTCAAGCGGTACTGGAAGCAGTGGTCCTTCAAGCGGTACTGGAAGTGGTGGTCCTTCAAGTGGTACTGGAAGCGGTGGTCCAACAAGTGGTACTGGAAGCAGTGGTCCTTCAAGCGGTACTGGAAGCAGTGGTCCTTCAAGCGGTACTGGAAGCGGTGGTCCAACAAGTGGTACTGGAAGCGGTGGTCCTTCAAGTGGTACTGGAAGCAGTGGTCCTTCAAGTGGTACTGGAAGCGGTGGTCCTTCAAGCGGTACTGGAAGCAGTGGTCCTTCAAGCGGTACTGGAAGTGGTGGTCCTTCAAGTGGTACTGGAAGCGGTGGTCCAACAAGTGGTACTGGAAGCAGTGGTCCTTCAAGCGGTACTGGAAGCAGTGGTCCTTCAAGCGGTACTGGAAGTGGTGGTCCAACAAGTGGTACTGGAAGCGGTGGTCCAACAAGTGGTACTGGAAGCGGTGGACCAACGAGTGGTACTGGAAGCGGTGGTCCTTCAAGTGGTACTGGAAGCGGTGGTCCTTCAAGTGGTACTGGAAGTGGTGGTCCAACAAGTGGTACTGGAAGCGGTGGTCCAACAAGTGGTACTGGAAGCGGTGGACCAACAAGTGGTACTGGAAGCGGTGGTCCTTCAAGTGGTACTGGAAGCGGTGGTCCAACAAGTGGTACTGGAAGCGATGGTCCAACATGTGGTACTGGAAGCGGTGGTCCAACAAGTGGTACTGGAAGCAGTGGTCCTTCAAGCGGTACTGGAAGCGGTGGTCCTTCAAGTGGTACTGGAAGCGGTGGTCCAACAAGTGGTACTGGAAGCGGTGGTCCTTCAAGTGGTACTGGAAGCAGTGGTCCTTCAAGTGGTACTGGAAGCGGTGGTCCAACAAGTGGTACTGGAAGCAGTGGTCCTTCAAGCGGTACTGGAAGCAGTGGTCCTTCAAGCGGTACTGGAAGCAGTGGTCCAACAAGTGGTACTGGAAGCAGTGGTCCTTCAAGTGGTACTGGGAGCGGTGGTCCAACAAGTGGTACTGGAAGCAGTGGTCCTTCAAGCGGTACTGGAAGTGGTGGTCCAACAAGTGGTACTGGAAGCGGTGGTCCAACAAGTGGTACTGGAAGCGGTGGTCCTTCAAGCGGTACTGGAAGCGGTGGTCCAACAAGTGGTACTGGAAGCGGTGGTCCAACAAGTGGTACTGGAAGCGGTGGTCCAACAAGCGGTACTGGAAGCGATGGTCCAACATGTGGTACTGAAAGCAGTGGTCCTTCAAGTGGTACTGGAAGCGGTGGTCCAACATGTGGTACTGGAAGCGGTGGTCCTTTAAGCGGTACTGGAAGCGGTGGTCCTTCAAGTGGTACTGGGAGCGGTGGTCCAACAAGTGGTACTGGAAGCAGTGGTCCTTCAAGCGGTACTGGAAGCAGTGGTCCTTCAAGTGGTACTGGAAGCGGTGGTCCAACAAGTGGTACTGGAAGCAGTGGTCCTTCAAGTGGTACTGGGAGCGGTGGTCCAACAAGTGGTACTGGAAGCAGTGGTCCTTCAAGCGGTACTGGAAGTGGTGGTCCAACAAGTGGTACTGGAAGCGGTGGTCCAACAAGTGGTACTGGAAGCGGTGGTCCTTCAAGCGGTACTGGAAGCGGTGGTCCAACAAGTGGTACTGGAAGCGGTGGTCCAACAAGTGGTACTGGAAGCGGTGGTCCAACAAGCGGTACTGGAAGCGATGGTCCAACATGTGGTACTGGAAGCAGTGGTCCTTCAAGTGGTACTGGAAGCGGTGGTCCTTTAAGCGGTACTGGAAGCGGTGGTCCTTCAAGTGGTACTGGGAGCGGTGGTCCAACAAGTGGTACTGGAAGCAGTGGTCCAACAAGCGGTACTGGAAGCGATGGTCCAACATGTGGTACTGGAAGCAGTGGTCCTTCAAGTGGTACTGGAAGCGGTGGTCCAACATGTGGTACTGGAAGCGGTGGTCCTTTAAGCGGTACTGGAAGCGGTGGTCCTTCAAGTGGTACTGGGAGCGGTGGTCCAACAAGTGGTACTGGAAGCAGTGGTCCTTCAAGCGGTACTGGAAGCAGTGGTCCTTCAAGCGGTACTGGAAGCGGTGGTCCAACAAGTGGTACTGGAAGCAGTGGTCCTTCAAGTGGTACTGGGAGCGGTGGTCCAACAAGTGGTACTGGAAGCAGTGGTCCTTCAAGCGGTACTGGAAGTGGTGGTCCAACAAGTGGTACTGGAAGCGGTGGTCCAACAAGTGGTACTGGAAGCGGTGGTCCTTCAAGCGGTACTGGAAGCGGTGGTCCAACAAGTGGTACTGGAAGCGGTGGTCCAACAAGTGGTACTGGAAGCGGTGGTCCAACAAGCGGTACTGGAAGCGATGGTCCAACATGTGGTACTGGAAGCAGTGGTCCTTCAAGTGGTACTGGAAGCGGTGGTCCAACATGTGGTACTGGAAGCGGTGGTCCTTTAAGCGGTACTGGAAGCGGTGGTCCTTCAAGTGGTACTGGGAGCGGTGGTCCAACAAGTGGTACTGGAAGCAGTGGTCCTTCAAGTGGTACTGGAAGCGGTGGTCCTTCAAGTGGTACTGGGAGCAGTGGTCCTTCAAGCGGTACTGGAAGCAGTGGTCCTTCAAGCGGTACTGGAAGCAGTGGTCCTTCAAGCGGTACTGGAAGCGGTAGTCCAACAAGTGGTACTGGAAGCGGTAGTCCAACAAGTGGTACTGGAAGCAGTGGTCCTTCAAGTGGTACTGGGAGCGGTGGTCCTTCAAGCGGTACTGGAAGCGGTGGTCCAACAAGTGGTACTGGAAGCGGTGGTCCAACAAGTGGTACTGGAAGCAGTGGTCCTTCAAGCGGTACTGGAAGCAGTGGTCCTTCAAGCGGTACTGGAAGCGGTAGTCCAACAAGTGGTACTGGAAGCGGTAGTCCAACAAGTGGTACTGGAAGCAGTGGTCCTTCAAGTGGTACTGGGAGCGGTGGTCCTTCAAGCGGTACTGGAAGCGGTAGTCCAACAAGTGGTACTGGAAGCGGTAGTCCAACAAGTGGTACTGGGAGCAGTGGTCCTTCAAGTGGTACTGGAAGCGGTGGTCCAACAAGTGGTACTGGAAGCGGTGGTCCTTCAAGCGGTACTGGAAGCGGTGGTCCAACAAGTGGTACTGGAAGCGGTGGTCCAACAAGTGGTACTGGAAGCGGTGGTCCAACAAGCGGTACTGGAAGCGATGGTCCAACATGTGGTACTGGAAGCGGTAGTCCAACAAGTGGTACTGGAAGCAGTGGTCCTTCAAGTGGTACTGGGAGCGGTGGTCCTTCAAGCGGTACTGGAAGCGGTGGTCCAACAAGTGGTACTGGAAGCGGTGGTCCAACAAGTGGTACTGGAAGCAGTGGTCCTTCAAGTGGTACTGGAAGCGGTGGTCCAACAAGTGGTACTGGAAGCAGTGGTCCTTCAAGCGGTACTGGAAGCGGTGGTCCTTCAAGCGGTACTGGAAGCGGTGGTCCAACAAGTGGTACTGGAAGCGGTGGTCCAACAAGTGGTACTGGAAGCGGTGGTCCAACAAGCGGTACTGGAAGCGATGGTCCAACATGTGGTACTGGAAGCGGTAGTCCAACAAGTGGTACTGGAAGCAGTGGTCCTTCAAGTGGTACTGGAAGCGGTGGTCCTTCAAGTGGTACTGGAAGCAGTGGTCCAACAAGTGGTACTGGAAGCAGTGGTCCTTCAAGCGGTACTGGAAGCAGTGGTCCTTCAAGTGGTACTGGAAGCGGTGGTCCAACAAGTGGTACTGGAAGCAGTGGTCCTTCAAGCGGTACTGGAAGCGGTGGTCCTTCAAGTGGTACTGGGAGCGGTGGTCCAACAAGTGGTACTGGAAGCAGTGGTCCTTCAAGTGGTACTGGAAGCAGTGGTCCTTCAAGTGGTACTGGAAGCAGTGGTCCTTCAAGTGGTACTGGAAGCAGTGGTCCTTCAAGCGGTACTGGAAGCAGTGGTCCTTCAAGCGGTACTGGAAGCAGTGGTCCTTCAAGTGGTACTGGAAGCAGTGGTCCTTCAAGTGGTACTGGAAGCAGTGGTCCAACAAGTGGTACTGGAAGCAGTGGTCCTTCAAGTGGTACTGGAAGCAGTGGTCCTTCAAGTGGTACTGGAAGCAGTGGTCCTTCAAGTGGTACTGGAAGCAGTGGTCCTTCAAGTGGTACTGGAAGCAGTGGTCCTTCAAGTGGTACTGGAAGCGGTGGTCCAACAAGTGGTACTGGAAGCGGTGGTCCAACAAGTGGTACTGGAAGCAGTGGTCCTTCAAGCGGTACTGGAAGCGGTGGTCCTTCAAGCGGTACTGGAAGTGGTGGTCCTTCAAGTGGTACTGGGAGCGGTGGTCCAACAAGTGGTACTGGAAGCAGTGGTCCTTCAAGCGGTACTGGAAGCAGTGGTCCTTCAAGTGGTACTGGAAGCGGTGGTCCTTCAAGCGGTACTGGAAGCGGTGGTCCTTCAAGCGGTACTGGAAGTGGTGGTCCTTCAAGTGGTACTGGGAGCGGTGGTCCAACAAGTGGTACTGGAAGCAGTGGTCCTTCAAGCGGTACTGGAAGCAGTGGTCCTTCAAGTGGTACTGGAAGCGGTGGTCCTTCAAGCGGTACTGGAAGCGGTGGTCCTTCAAGTGGTACTGGGAGCGGTGGTCCAACAAGTGGTACTGGAAGCAGTGGTCCTTCAAGTGGTACTGGGAGCGGTGGTCCAACAAGTGGTACTGGAAGCAGTGGTCCTTCAAGCGGTACTGGAAGCAGTGGTCCTTCAAGCGGTACTGGAAGCAGTGGTCCTTCAAGTGGTACTGGAAGCGGTGGTCCAACAAGTGGTACTGGAAGCGGTGGTCCAACAAGTGGTACTGGAAGCAGTGGTCCTTCAAGCGGTACTGGAAGCAGTGGTCCAACAAGTGGTACTGGAAGCGGTGGTCCAACAAGTGGTACTGGAAGCAGTGGTCCTTTAAGTGGTACTGGAAGCAGTGGTCCTTCAAGTGGTACTGGAAGCAGTGGTCCTTCAAGTGGTACTGGAAGCAGTGGTCCTTCAAGTGGTACTGGAAGCGGTGGTCCAACAAGTGGTACTGGAAGCAGTGGTCCTTCAAGTGGTACTGGAAGCAGTGGTCCTTCAAGTGGTACTGGAAGCAGTGGTCCTTCAAGCGGTACTGGAAGCAGTGGTCCTTCAAGCGGTACTGGAAGCAGTGGTCCTTCAAGTGGTACTGGAAGCAGTGGTCCTTCAAGTGGTACTGGAAGCAGTGGTCCAACAAGTGGTACTGGAAGCAGTGGTCCTTCAAGTGGTACTGGAAGCAGTGGTCCTTCAAGTGGTACTGGAAGCAGTGGTCCTTCAAGTGGTACTGGAAGCAGTGGTCCTTCAAGTGGTACTGGAAGCAGTGGTCCTTCAAGTGGTACTGGAAGCGGTGGTCCAACAAGTGGTACTGGAAGCGGTGGTCCAACAAGTGGTACTGGAAGCAGTGGTCCTTCAAGCGGTACTGGAAGCAGTGGTCCTACAAGCGGTACTGGAAGCAGTGGTCCTTCAAGCGGTACTGGAAGCGGTGGTCCTTCAAGCGGTACTGGAAGTGGTGGTCCTTCAAGTGGTACTGGGAGCGGTGGTCCAACAAGTGGTACTGGAAGCAGTGGTCCTTCAAGCGGTACTGGAAGCAGTGGTCCTTCAAGCGGTACTGGAAGCAGTGGTCCTTCAAGTGGTACTGGAAGCAGTGGTCCTTCAAGTGGTACTGGAAGCAGTGGTCCTTCAAGCGGTACTGGAAGCAGTGGTCCTTCAAGTGGTACTGGAAGCAGTGGTCCTTCAAGTGGTACTGGAAGCGGTGGTCCAACAAGTGGTACTGGAAGCAGTGGTCCAACAAGTGGTACTGGAAGCAGTGGTCCAACAAGTGGTACTGGAAGCAGTGGTCCTTCAAGCGGTACTGGAAGCAGTGGTCCTTCAAGCGGTACTGGAAGCAGTGGTCCTTCAAGCGGTACTGGAAGTGGTGGTCCTTCAAGTGGTACTGGAAGCGGTGGTCCAACAAGTGGTACTGGAAGCAGTGGTCCAACAAGTGGTACTGGAAGCGGTGGTCCAACAAGTGGTACTGGAAGCAGTGGTCCTTCAAGTGGTACTGGAAGCAGTGGTCCTTCAAGTGGTACTGGAAGCGGTGGTCCAACAAGTGGTACTGGAAGCAGTGGTCCTTCAAGTGGTACTGGAAGCAGTGGTCCTTCAAGCGGTACTGGAAGCAGTGGTCCTACAAGCGGTACTGGAAGCAGTGGTCCTTCAAGCGGTACTGGAAGCAGTGGTCCTTCAAGCGGTACTGGAAGCAGTGGTCCTTCAAGCGGTACTGGAAGTGGTGGTCCTTCAAGTGGTACTGGAAGCGGTGGTCCAACAAGTGGTACTGGAAGCAGTGGTCCTTCAAGTGGTACTGGAAGCAGTGGTCCTTCAAGTGGTACTGAAAGCGGTGGTCCAACAAGTGGTACTGGAAGCAGTGGTCCTTCAAGCGGTACTGGAAGCAGTGGTCCTTCAAGCGGTACTGGAAGCAGTGGTCCTTCAAGCGGTACTGGAAGTGGTGGTCCTTCAAGTGGTACTGGAAGCGGTGGTCCAACAAGTGGTACTGGAAGCAGTGGTCCAACAAGTGGTACTGGAAGCGGTGGTCCAACAAGTGGTACTGGAAGCAGTGGTCCTTTAAGTGGTACTGGAAGCAGTGGTCCTTCAAGTGGTACTGGAAGCAGTGGTCCTTCAAGTGGTACTGGAAGCGGTGGTCCAACAAGTGGTACTGGAAGCAGTGGTCCAACAAGTGGTACTGGAAGCAGTGGTCCAACAAGTGGTACTGGAAGCAGTGGTCCTTCAAGCGGTACTGGAAGCGGTGGTCCAACAAGTGGTACTGGAAGCGGTGGTCCTTCAAGCGGTACTGGAAGCAGTGGTCCTTCAAGCGGTACTGGAAGCAGTGGTCCTTCAAGCGGTACTGAAAGTGGTGGTCCTTCAAGTGGTACTGGAAGCGGTGGTCCAACAAGTGGTACTGGAAGCGGTGGTCCAACAAGTGGTACTGGAAGCAGTGGTCCTTCAAGCGGTACTGGAAGCAGTGGTCCTACAAGCGGTACTGGAAGCAGTGGTCCTTCAAGCGGTACTGGAAGCGGTGGTCCTTCAAGCGGTACTGGAAGTGGTGGTCCTTCAAGTGGTACTGCGAGCGGTGGTCCAACAAGTGGTACTGGAAACAGTGGTCCTTCAAGCGGTACTGGAAGCAGTGGTCCTTCAAGCGGTACTGGAAGCAGTGGTCCTTCAAGTGGTACTGGAAGCAGTGGTCCTTCAAGTGGTACTGGAAGCGGTGGTCCAACAAGTGGTACTGGAAGCAGTGGTCCAACAAGTGGTACTGGAAGCAGTGGTCCAACAAGTGGTACTGGAAGCAGTGGTCCTTCAAGCGGTACTGGAAGCGGTGGTCCAACAAGTGGTACTGGAAGCGGTGGTCCTTCAAGCGGTACTGGAAGCAGTGGTCCTTCAAGTGGTACTGGAAGCGGTGGTCCAACAAGTGGTACTGGAAGCAGTGGTCCTTCAAGCGGTACTGGAAGCGGTGGTCCAACAAGTGGTACTGGAAGCGGTGGTCCAACAAGTGGTACTGGAAGCAGTGGTCCTTCAAGCGGTACTGGAAGCAGTGGTCCTTCAAGCGGTACTGGAAGTGGTGGTCCTTCAAGTGGTACTGGAAGCGGTGGTCCAACAAGTGGTACTGGAAGCGGTGGTCCAACAAGTGGTACTGGAAGCAGTGGTCCTTCAAGTGGTACTGGAAGCAGTGGTCCTTCAAGTGGTACTGAAAGCGGTGGTCCAACAAGTGGTACTGGAAGCAGTGGTCCTTCAAGCGGTACTGGAAGCAGTGGTCCTTCAAGCGGTACTGGAAGCAGTGGTCCTTCAAGCGGTACTGGAAGTGGTGGTCCTTCAAGTGGTACTGGAAGCGGTGGTCCAACAAGTGGTACTGGAAGCAGTGGTCCAACAAGTGGTACTGGAAGCGGTGGTCCAACAAGTGGTACTGGAAGCAGTGGTCCTTCAAGTGGTACTGGAAGCAGTGGTCCTTCAAGTGGTACTGGAAGCAGTGGTCCTTCAAGTGGTACTGGAAGCAGTGGTCCTTCAAGTGGTACTGGAAGCGGTGGTCCAACAAGTGGTACTGGAAGCAGTGGTCCTTCAAGTGGTACTGGAAGCAGTGGTCCTTCAAGTGGTACTGGAAGCAGTGGTCCTTCAAGCGGTACTGGAAGCAGTGGTCCTTCAAGCGGTACTGGAAGTGGTGGTCCAACAAGTGGTACTGGAAGCAGTGGTCCTTCAAGTGGTACTGGAAGCAGTGGTCCTTCAAGCGGTACTGGAAGTGGTGGTCCAACAAGTGGTACTGGAAGCGGTGGTCCAACAAGTGGTACTGGAAGCGGTGGTCCAACAAGTGGTACTGGAAGCAGTGGTCCTTCAAGTGGTACTGGAAGCAGTGGTCCTTCAAGTGGTACTGAAAGCGGTGGTCCAACAAGTGGTACTGGAAGCAGTGGTCCTTCAAGCGGTACTGGAAGCAGTGGTCCTTCAAGCGGTACTGGAAGCAGTGGTCCTTCAAGCGGTACTGGAAGTGGTGGTCCAACAAGTGGTACTGGAAGCAGTGGTCCTTCAAGTGGTACTGGAAGCAGTGGTCCTTCAAGCGGTACTGGAAGTGGTGGTCCAACAAGTGGTACTGGAAGCGGTGGTCCAACAAGTGGTACTAGAAGCGGTGGTCCAACAAGTGGTACTGGAAGCGGTGGTCCAACAAGTGGTACTGGAAGCAGTGGTCCTTCAAGTGGTACTGGAAGCAGTGGTCCTTCAAGTGGTACTGGAAGCAGTGGTCCTTCAAGTGGTACTGGAAGCAGTGGTCCTTCAAGTGGTACTGGAAGCAGTGGTCCTTCAAGTGGTACTGGAAGCGGTGGTCCAACAAGTGGTACTGGAAGCGGTGGTCCAACAAGTGGTACTGGAAGCGGTGGTCCAACAAGTGGTACTGGAAGCAGTGGTCCTTCAAGTGGTACTGGAAGCAGTGGTCCTTCAAGTGGTACTGGAAGCAGTGGTCCTTCAAGCGGTACTGGAAGCAGTGGTCCTTTAAGCGGTACTGGAAGTGGTGGTCCAACAAGTGGTACTGGAAGCGGTGGTCCTTCAAGTGGTACTGGAAGCAGTGGTCCTTCAAGCGGTACTGGAAGCAGTGGTCCTTCAAGTGGTACTGGAAGCGGTGGTCCTTCAAGTGGTACTGGAAGCGGTGGTCCAACAAGCGGTACTGGAAGCGGTGGTCCAACAAGTGGTACTGGAAGCGGTGGTCCAACAAGTGGTACTGGAAGCGGTGGTCCAACAAGTGGTACTGGAAGCGGTGGTCCAACAAGCGGTACTGGAAGCGGTGGTCCAACAAGTGGTACTGGAAGCGGTGGTCCAACAAGCGGTACTGGAAGCGGTGGTCCTTCAAGCGGTACTGGAAGCGGTGGTCCAACAAGTGGTACTGGAAGCGGTGGTCCAACTTCAGATGTAAGTGTAATAAATTTCAAAAAATATCAATTCGTGTCAAAAGTCACTATTTTTTACCTACGAAATTAACGTCTATTTATTCTTTACAGTTATTCATCCCACCGGCTTCTAATCATGGGCCAACGGTTCGCAAAGTAAGTCCAGTAATTTTTAATGAATAGTATTTTGATGAGTAAAATTAATATCATTCATTTATTGTCACAGGGATTCCCTCAGCCAGCTCCCGAACATAGACCAACTACTCCTCAAGTAAGTATCATTATTTCATGGAAGAACAAAGATATTGGCTGGAAAACGGCTTGCATCCGAATATAGTGAAAATTATTATTTTTTTATTTAATCATAATTTATTTTTGATTTCCCATAGCCATCAATTCCAACTTCAATTACTTATTATCCACCGCTCAGCATTAAAATGAAGTCCATAATTCAAAGAATGAAGCAGCAGCGACCATCAATTTTCAACATTTTACCATTTTTACGAAAATAATTTTAAAATTAATTTTTGACATAAAATTCGATATTAACAAATCATAAGCAATGTAAAAAAATATTTAAGCTATTATTAAATTAATCTGCTCAAAAACAAGTACACATCTTTTTTATGGCTGCTTGGCACATTAATAGGTCTACCATAAAAATTTCTGCCTTTTACGATAACTGAACCATAATCAGGCCTACCACAAGTAACTACCACATAAGAACTATACCAGTTTCAAACACTACCCGTGAAAATTTCAACCAATCAACAATTCCACCACTTAAGAACTATCTCACATTATAACTCTACAAGATTATAACTCTCCCTGTAACGAACTCAACCATAACACTCGCTACCGTAAACATCTCTACCACATTACAGGTCACCCATAAAAATACCTACCATTAGCATCTCTGCCATTTACTAGCCTACCCTGGTGGTTTTGAATCACCCTGGAAACACCCTGGGTGAGGAAACACGGTGGAATCACGGTGGGTACACCGTGGAATCAGGGTGGTTACACGTTGTACCCACCCTGATTCCACCGTGTTTGCAGGGTGATTCAAAACCGCCAGGGTACCATAAATAACCCAACAACATTTCAACTATCCCAGAATAAATCTCTACCAAACAAAATACGCTACTTAAAACATTTCTATCAATTTTAAGCCTACCCAATAAAAATACTATCATACAGGAACATTAGAGGTGGGTTGTTCCGGGAACATTGCGAATTAAACCTGGTACGTCTCTGGAGCGAAAAAGAACTAGTTCCTGGAATCATATCCGTGGAACTATTTACTGTTTTTAATCCTCATGAAGGCTCAGTATTTCGAACGTAGACCTACAAAATATTCTAGTATACACAACATTATGCTATGCAACCTATGTGTTTAAGACGCATTATCACGGCGAACTATATTATTTTATACTAAATAGAGGATGGATTATGATTGCTATTCAACTCAAAGTTCCATAAAAAATCACCAATCAAAAATTATTCTGCTGTTTTAGTGCTTGTTGCTAATGACGGCAGTGGCGGACAAAAAAGAACTAGTGAGTATACTAAAGTGAATTTTGAGGAACGATCGGATACGTATCCGACAAAAGACATAGTTCATGGAACTATACAGGTCCGGAACTACCCACCTCTACATTACACAGACGGCTCTGTGGCGACGGTCACAGTACTTCGGGCGAACAAAAAGTAGTTTGGTTTAGTTTATTTATTTACGATCATGGAGCTACTGCTCCTTGTGATCAAAAATCAATATTCATGTTATTTTATTATTATTATTAGTGAGAACAATTACAATGAACTCAACAGAATACAATATAATTTCCCATCTACAAAATTTTCAGACGCTTACTCGCTCATTCTAACAAATACAATAGTTCAATCTCCTAAGGCTTTACGGATTATCTAGATTCATTAAATACAAATAACATTTACTTCGAAATTCATCTAAAGTTACTGATGTCGTTACTTCGAGTGGAAGCGAGTTCCAAAAATTGCAACCCGTAATCAAAAATGACTTCTGGTAAGTTGCGCGAGCAAATGGAACTAGAAGAGTATTCGTCTTAGTGAAATCACGATGAGATGCAGTTGGGCCTAAGGACTAACTGATGCCCAAAAAGACCTGGTCGCATAAGACAGAGCTTTATAAAATTCACACGCGACAAGCTCTAGCCTACGACTATAAGGTGTTAGCCACCCTAGCTGATGTCGATCTATGCTCATCTCCCTTAATTCGCAATACGAAGCGTACGCAGTTATTTAATGAAACCAATAATGATCTCTCGAGGTCCACTGTTAAGTCCAAAGTACGTCGGGTATCATCATCTTTTCATCCCTACTAATAAAATAGGTTTTTATAAATGGCCAGCACGTGCGCTTTCCATAAGTTATGAGCGTGAGTAAAAATCCGAGGCACACAACTTAAACAATTAAATTGAATTATAAATTATCTTGTTAACACCCGATTCATAAACCAGATTATAAACTCAATGAAGTACATGAATAAAAATAATCACGCAATCAAGTGGAATCTAGATAATATAATATCCTGGTACTCATTAGTCATAATTGTAATACTATAGAGACAACACGTCAGATAGTAATTGAACAATGGGTTACACAAATTTTCAAAAATTTAATTTAAATAAAAATGAATCCATGTGCTATCGACTTTTTTTGTTTATTCAATGCAGTTTTTTTAAATTACTTGGACTATCGCCCTTCCAAAGTAAAAATAAAAATAATATATGTAGAGTTTCTTACGCCGGAATTTGTTACAACATTGTATTTTTTTTATTCAACATTTCATTTGCGCCTTACGGATTATTTTATGAACTATCAAATAAAACTTATCAAGGCTCGAATTCAACTATAATGCTAGTGAAAATGCTGTTCATAGCATTACTGTCTACAATTTTGATTCCCTTTATATATATCATCAGGCAGAAGATCATGATAAAGGTCATCAATAAATCAAAAAACGTGGACGAAATTTTGGACAAGTGTTCAGATTATAAATCTAAAAATGACTGTGTCAACAATATATTATTTACTGTTAACTTATTTATGGTCATTAACTTCATAATAGTATGGGACCTGATATACTATCCCGCGATAACGATATCTTTCGGCAATATTCCTACTGTATTGAGTAGTGGGGTGATGATACAATACGCGATGCAACTCAATAGGATCGACAAGAGATTTGAGAGCATTAACTTGGCTATTTACAAACTGGGCTACTCGAAATTAGGCGGAGGTCAAGTTCAAGTATCATCTGTAGCACAATTAGAACTTTCACGTGAATCTGTTCTTTACGCTATTAAGAATATTAAATCTGCTTATGTTCAATTGTGTAAAATATGTGACGATATGGCTGACTTTTATGGGGTTTTGATTGCCATTATTTGCTGCGGATTTAGGAGTGTTATGACTCTTAATCGCCTTGTTTTTAAGTTCACTCAATTGGAAGCAATATATCCCAGTAAACACATTGACGTAAATTTGACGTAAATTTGACGTAAGAGTGACGTTACGCTATGTCATCATTTACGTAAGATATAAGTCACGAATGAGTCAGGTGTGACTCATTATTTCACACTTTTTTACGTAAGATTATGTAAAACTAATGACGTATACATGACGTAAATGTGATGTTTGTGTGACATTCTATGACATATGGGTGACGTCAAAATTATCAATTTGGAAAAAATATTTTTGAAAAAAAAGAAAAAAAAATACCGAACTTTTGATTTGATTATTACCGTGCGAACGCATTGTGAATTCAGAAACAAGATTAGATAACGTTAAATAATGAAAAAATCCTGGGTGTCTGCTGGGTTCGAACACGGCTCCTCCTGGCTGATAGTCCTGAACGTTGCTCACTGGTCCATATCACGAGAGTCAGAGTCGTGTGCTTGATTGATGTATTTAGAGCGAAATGCCGGAAAAGATAGAGTTCATAAGTTTTCGTGAAGGATTTTTACAAAATTTAAAGAAAACTTTATGAACTTATATGAAAATTTATAGAAACATTATTCGTCGGCCTCGATGATAATAGTTTAAAATTTCATCAAGTTTCATCAAATTTTTTAATTTTTTGTTGTGATGTGAAATTTAAAAAATATAAAATTTTGCGAAACATTAAATAATTCCACAAAGTGGTATGAAATTTAATCGATTGAAAAATCGTGATACTAAACTTTAGAATCATAAAATCAAAAGAGTTCAAATTGTCGTAACATTTTCTTTGTCATCCTAAATGATATTTTCAATATATCATTTAAAAAAATAAAGTTAATTTTTTTATCCTCACGCTAATGTTTTAATCTAAAACGTCTGAATAATCTATTATCGACTTTATCGATTACTTTGGCCCCAAAAATGTTCGACGTTTAGTTGTTATTTTTATACATTTACACATTTTTGAAAATTCATTCTATGATTGTTTTATTTCAATAAATAGATGATAAAAAACTATGACTCAGAAATTACATCAGCATTGCGTAAAATACTGACTTGTCACTGATGTAAAGATATGATTTAAGAGTAACATCCATATTACGTATAACCGTGACTTTGCTACTGACATAAATGTATGATTTAAAAATTACGTCATTATGATATACGGATAATGACTTTATTACTACGTAATAATGTGATGTAGATTTTATGTCAAGCGTACGTAATACATAAGTCATAACTGTGACGTCATACATAAGTCATGCTTACATCAATATGATGTCACAAGCTTTACATCATATTAAAGTCATGTAGAACGTCAGATTGACATCAAATTTACATCAGATGTCGTGACATTTCTATGACCTACGTATGACGTCAAAATAAGGTCATGTGTTCACTGGGTAGATATTGTATTGCCCGTACTGGTATCTCGGATGATGTGCATAATTTTTTTATTCACGGTGATAACGTCTAGCGTCAGAGCAATAATATATGGAATATCCGAGAAAAACATTAAGGTAGTACCCTCGCCAGAGGCGTTTTCTTAGGATTTTTTTTAAACTTTGACAGATTAATATTTATATAATTCTGCATCGATTGGCGCAATTCGAGAATTTTTGACCATCTAGTTTCAGAGATATTCAATTTCAAAGTTTGAGTTTTGAACGCTCTTATACATTGCGGTATACGGGATATCGAAAAGTTTACCTACAAACATTTTTTTTTCTCAGAAACTTTTTTTAGGATCTCTTTAAAAAACTAAAGTAACGTTAACTAACAATTATACAATTTTTAAAAAAAAAATTTATTGATAATTACCACACAGTTTCAGAGATATTTATTAATAAGTAATGAAAAATTTAGCAGACTTTAGCCGTGGAGGGGATACGTTAATAAAGCTGTGGCAACAGCGCAAGTTTTGCGAGCCGCGAAAGAAGTATGAGACGCGCATGCGCGGACAAATTTGAAAAGTTTAATTTACGTACGGTGCAACTTTATAGTTATTAATTTTATTTATTTAAAAAAAAAAAAACAATGATTATTTTATGAAAAGAAGTATTTTTTTTTATATTTATTAAAAATTCAAAATGTTAACAATTTTAATATAATAATATATATTAATCTTTCATAAGTTATAAAAATAATAGTCAGATGAAATAATAAAATACTTAAATTTAAAATCAGTTAATACATTAACACAAAAATTATATTACTTGTTTTTCTGAAAAAACAAAACACTATTGTCAATTATTTTTTTTCTATTAGTTAATCTAGGCTTATTGTTGACTTTTTCAGACAAAAAATGACTTAATCCAGCTTCACTCTTTTCAGTGAAAATTTTTTTCAAATCATCATAGGTTATTTTAGCTAAAGCCATTTTTTTATTAATATTATCAGAAACATAATTTTTTAAAACTAGTTGCTAGTGATTTTTGTCGTTTCTCAAGGACTTTTTTTTTTATGAAACGTCCTTTCCCTAGCGGATCGCTATCTACTAAGTATACACCAAATATACACGGTGTATACGCGGCGTATATACACTGAGTATACACTAAGTTTACACCAAAAATTTTTTTCTAAGTCCCATTTTCATAAAAATTTCTAAGTGCTGTAAGCAAAGTCAAAAGTTTTTTAAGTGTGACAGGAAAAAAATTTTTTATAACAAATACAAATTTTTTTTTAATATTTAAAATATAAATAATTAGTCATGCTATAAAACAATAAATTAAAAAATTAAAATCATTTGTTAAAACTACTCTGGTTTTTTTTTCCTCCATTTTATCACTCCAAAAACATACTTTCAAGATCTAAATATGATCTTTTATTTATAAAAATAAATATTTAATGTTAATGTATACTTGTATTATAAAAAATAATTTAATAAAACTATAAATATTGTTATTTTTACATTTTATAGACATGTAATAAAAAAGATAACCTCGTTCGTAGTAGGTTAGAATTTGAGGGTCAACAAATTCATCACACCTTTAAAATTGAGCCTAGTTATTAACCTTCAAATTTTAGCAACAAAACTCATTTTAATGTTTTATACGTATATTGAAATAAATTTTAATTAAATATTGATCTATCTATACATTTTTATTAAAATTTTTTTACTGACATGATAATTAGTGCACAGATTCAATTGTTGCACCTTCTAACGTCAACTGCTTAGACTACACTACACTTAAAAAATGGATTCCTTAGCCACCTACGACTAAATCATTTTTTTTTATTCAGTTAATAATTTCTATGTTTTTTAAATTGCCATTAATTAGGCTCAGAATAGATTAATATAAATTAAGAAAAAATCGATTTTCTTATTAAAGTTATAGTTTTTTAAGTAAGTTAGAAAAAAGTTGAAAAGGTCAGAAACTGGGTCATGGTCAACAACAGGGTCTTTTACCTTATGTGTATATTTTTTTTTAATTTTACTGAAAATTTTAATTTTTTTAAAAATGTTAATTTTTTTTTTCAGAATTTGATTTTTTTTTATTTCAATTTTTTTCAAAAAAATTTTCTTCACAACATTTGTTCTGAGGACTTCAAAAATTTTTTCTAGTGTATACTCGGTGTAAACTCTGTGTATATTGTGCGCATATACACCGTGTAAATTCAGTGTAAACTTTGAGTGTATTTGGTGTATACTCAATATGCACCGAGTATACACTAAATAAACCCCTAATTTACACTGACACTAGGTATATATCGAGTTTACACTAAGTTTACACAGTGTATACGGATCCGCTAGGGTTATAAGTCAATTTTTCAGACATTATAATTATATTTCCGAATAAATGTAAGTACATAAATAAATAAACGCATGCATCTAAACAGAGGTTAGTCTACAGCTGATCCAAAACACTACAGTATAACCACTTTAAAATATATTCACGCTCATGCAGTGTTGCCAGACTTTTCAAACGATCAGTTTCTCGTTCGTGATTGGCTGAAATAAGTACATAAACAGCAAAAAGTTTTAGGCTTGTCAATAATGACTATCCGGTATCTGTACCGTACACTCTAGCATAAACTTTTGATGGCTAAAGTCGCGAGGGTACTACCTTAAAGACTGGGTTTTTTCAATTTTTCGCTGACAATATGTTTAAAACTAAGCAACAAATTACATGACATTATCTGATGATCGAAAGCGACTATATTGAGAAGGAGTTGGTATGATTTCAGACACATTTTAACACATTATATTTTGATTTATCCGGAAAAAATAACATAAAATGTTATTTTTTTAACTTTTCAGCGCCGATATCTTTTGAACTAATCAACCGATTTTGACGTTTGAGGCGGCAATCGGCGCGTTTTATTAAGTTCTAGAGCTGATTAGATTTCGAAATTGATCGGATAAGTCACTTCGAAGATAATAGAAAAAAACCGTTTTTTACTATTTCTTTCTCCAACGATATCTCTTGAACAAATTAACCGATTGAGATGGTTGTGGTCGCATTCGACGCGGCTTATAAAGTTCTAGAGCTGATTAGATTTTGAAGTCGATCGTTCAAGTCGTTTCTGAGAAATCACTAAAAAACAAAACAAAAAAATTTTTTTTTTTCGTAATTCGCCGATATTTTCGAGTCTGCTTGATCAAATGATCTGAAATTTTCAGGAAAGTTCATGGCCAAAAAGCTCTTTCGATTGCCACCTTAAACATCCAAATCGGTTGATTAGTTCAAAAGTTACGAAGTGTTTACACACACCTACACACACACACACACACACACACACACACACACACACACACATACATACATACATACATACAGACACTCGGACTTCATTCTGAAAATAGTTAGAATAGTTTCCTAGAACCTCAAAACGTCGACATCTGATGGAAATTCGATTTTCGAAAATCGGAGTAAAAACAATCACTTCCCGAATTTTTGAAAATTTACAATTTTCTTAGCGGGAAGTTAAAAAAGTTAATTAGACTGATTTTGAATTTTTTTTTTACGTTCTTATGGGACTCGGAACCAACATCGGGAGCCGTAAGACCTAAAATTTTTTTTTTACCAAACGATGAATTTTTTTTCTAAGTTTTTATTTTATTTTACAATAATAATCTATTTGTTCTACTTATATTGAATACAATGTCATATTGGAATGGAATTTGACGTATTTTTTTAACATTGAATTCAATAACAGCTTTAATGACCAAAAAATTGCTCCGGGCGAAATAGCTAGGTGGGAACTTGGTCAGATAAGGCAATAATAAGCCTGACAAAATCTAATTTATATTTATTATTTAGTTGACACGACGACGATTGAATTCACGCAGTCTGTAAGTGATTTTAATTATTTTTTTAGAGTAATTTAATTAATGATTTTGAATTTAAGGTTTTTTTTTGTGAATCTTGAATACTAATAGAAAGAAAAAATAATAAATTGTATTTTTTAGATTTCTGAAAATATATCAAAATGAATATTCGTTTTATATATTTCATTATTTTTGGAATCATCGTCGCTACTGGGAGATGTGACGACGGTGATGATAAGGTCAGTATTAATATATCAATATATTTATAAAATCACATTAATTTTCGCAGATATCTGAAAAAAAAATAAATACAACAACCCATGAGGCAAAAAAAAACAGAATTTTTTTTTATCTCAGTAGTAGATTTTAAATTAAATTTTTTTTTTTATAACTAAAATAAATAGCTACGAGTTGGATCCGTAGCGTAGCAGTAAAAGCGTCGGTCTTTCGTGCGTAAGGTCGTGGGTTCGAATCCCATCTAAAGTGTGCGGTCATCAATTAGTCTAGTATTTTTTTTACAGTTTAAAATTTTTAATTCGATTAGAAATTCAATTATCTGAACAAAAAATATAAACTTAAGTGAAAAAAATCTTTTTTTTGTGATTCAGTTAAAATTTTGATATTATTTTATAATTTAAAATTACGCGGTCGCTAGTGACGAGCACTCAGTGCCTACGTGACACCCCGTCAGGGTTCGAATCCCGGCTTGTGCCCGCCCTCTGAGGAAAGGGGGCCCTCACTAACGAGCAGAAAGTCGCCAATAAAGTGACCGACTATACCGGCTGTTTTTTGAGATTTTTCCATCCATGCTGCGATTGCGCCATTGCACGCAAACGCGGTCGTATAAAAAAGGGGTAAGTCGGCCTCCGCAAAAAATGAGATAGAGAAAAATAACTTAGAAGTTAAAAGCAAATAAAGTAAAGACTTGCAGGCCTACATTAAAATTTTAATATATTTGTTTCCAAGCTCATATCTTATTACATATTCTAATATATATTGTTGAGGTTTTCAATTATTTCATACATTAGTCCAGGCTCTTTTATACAAAACTCCTTGAATATATTAGAAGGAATAATATCATTACGATTTATCAAAATAAACGCCATCGCTCGATGTTTCAAAATAAATGAATCGTATTTTTTAGCGGTTTCATACAGCATCAGAACGTTATTCATCGTTAAACTTTTGCTCAATATTAACCCACAAATACTTACTAATTTTTTAATTTGATACATTCCCGCAATTTTGAATAATTTTAATGCAATGACATCATCATTGTAAACTTTTTCCAACTTACGCTCATACATGAACGTCATTAATTCCTCGACTACATCTCCGTCGACATTCTGAAGGAAGATACAGTTTTCTTTAGATTCTTTAGTCTCCGTAGTCAATGTTTTTGCGAAAACCGGGCTCTGAATAGCCAAAATAATTTTATGAGCTGGAAATATTTTGTCCCGGGTTTTTATAACAACGTCACTGAATTCCGATCTAATTGGGTAATTTTGTACATCGTGATTTAGATCCGACAATTTGAACTCGTCAATAAATCCGTACCATATTATTTTACTTGTTATTTTGAAGTATGTAAAAAGTAGATCGTGTTCTTTGTGAGGCCCGACCTTTTTGCAATAGTAACATTTGTAACAATAACTCGGAATTGGGATATTGTAAATTTCACATGATTCTTTCCAATCTGAAATGTCGATTATCGAATAAGCTTGATCGGCGACTTTTATGTAAATAGTAGCTATAGCTGATTGTAAAAATGTTTTAAATATTTTGACGTCTAATTGATTTTTATCAGTGACGAGGGCAGATATATAAAATTGTCCATTAGTTGACGAATTTATGAGATCAACACGTTCTGAATCAATATATTTATTGTTTTCCGTTATTTTAAAAGTGAATTCGTGGGAAAATATTGTGTTGCGTGTTGATGACTGATTCATTATTTTTTAATAGAAAATTATAAATTTTTCATTACTTTCCTATGATCATCTAACGAATTTTTTTTCGATTAGCTTAATATATATATATATATATATATATAAGAGAAGGGGCAAAATGAGACACTTTGTAACGGAATAAATTTTTTGTCTAGTTTATTATCGAAAAAATGCTGTTATGATTCGGAAAACACATTATTTATTATTGCTATTTATATAGAGCTGTAACTTTTAAACTACTGGTTTTATCACAATTTTTAAGGAATACTTTTTTGTAGGAAATCGAATTTCCTATAAAAAAGTATTCTTATATAATTTCTGTAAGTGCGATAGTTTCGACGATATTCTAATTTTAAAACTCGGAAGAAATTTTGATCGAAATTAGAAAAAAAATTTTTTGGTTACTGTCTAAATAGAGCTTTAACTTCTTAACTATCGATTTTATCGAAATTTTTAATGAATACTTTTTTGTGAGAAATTAAATTTACTATAAAAATGTGTTCATTTATATTTTTCGTAACTGTGATAGTTTCCAAGATATGTTGATTTTAAAAGTAAAATTTCGGCTGTAATTTTAAAAAAATTTCTTCACTTTGGGTCACGAACAATTTATTTTAATTAAGTGTCTCATTTTACCAAACTCCTCAGGTTTACTATTAATTGATAGAATAATTAAATTAATATAAATTTGTACTTACAACGGCAATAAATCAACAGTTTTTTCAATTTTTATCAACATCAATATCTGATTATGAATACAAAATCATTTTTTAAGAGGTTAAGTTATCCATTAATATCATTAACGAAATAAAAAACACTAATTTCGATTTACAAATTTTTTAACTGTCATCTAATGTGCTGTGACTCAATTTTTATTTTCCACGCTAATTATAATGCTTATGACCCCTTAATTTAAATAAAATAATCAAATAACATTTTACATTATGTTTCTGTTAAATTACTATAAAATTTTTACAAAAAACAAATAAAAGCAGGTGTCAAAATTATGATTTTTCAAAATTAGTACCAGGAAAAAAAATTTTTTTATCCGAAAACTGAAAAAAGTTACAAACTTACGATTTAAAATTTAAAAAAAATTTTTTTTTACAGCCTGATGACAACGATGACTCAGAATTTTCAGGTTTGAATGAGCTTGTAGAAGGCTTTAAAGATAGTGAACATGATGCTATAAACAACATCGATATCACGGTAATGAATAAATCTTTGAAAATCCATACGAAAAAAAAATAGAGGGACAAAAGGGCAAAACGAGACAAGAGGCGGGGGGAAAAATTTTTTCTATTCACTTAGAATATCATTAAAAAATAATAATTGGACGTATTTGAGTTCCCAAAAAATTAGTATATCATTAAGTACCCCCCCCCCCCTCCTCTATCCGAGAATATTTGCAGGTAAAAAAGCATACATACGACAATACTAAAGATATATCACTTATATACTAATTTTGCCTGGATATGTTGAGACAAATCGCTTTTTATCTTCGCGATTTTCACCAGCAGCCACCAGAATTCGCGGGTTGAACCCTGGCTTAGGCTGATCTCTATCAAATTTTATAATTACTTGGACAGGGCAGTAGGCTGGAGTTCTTGCAAAGCAAAGACCCGCACTTATTCAAACACGGCAACGTATGTGGAAACTTAACAACCTACCTCACGGCTTATAAAATTATAGATTATTCTTATTGATGGTCGAATTATTATTTATAACTTAATTAATAATAATTTTGTTAACTACTCCAAAATTTTACCAGTAAAATAGGATATGAAAAGGATGAACAGATAGTAGATAAAGTGAATCATTAATGATTCAAAAATTACTTACAAGAACACGGTAAGAAATACATGGCGTTCAACACCATGCTGACATGGTCTCGAAACAGATACTAAAATAGTATGAGAAATATTCCAACCTCCCTCCATTCTCACGACAGGCCAAACCAACTAAATTGACGCCTTGTTGCGACCCGCACCCTTGACCATAGACTGGGGTCACCTTGGTTTCGCACGAACGGTCCTTCCACTGAACCCGAAAGATACTGTGCAATTTCTTGCATTGAAAAATCTTCGATACCATACAGTATGGCGTTCACGCCCATACTGGCATAATGATATCCGCAAAATATATCTTACCGTGAAGATGCAAGGGCTGTAAAAATTTCCCGCATTAACAGAATCGCAAGTAAATTACTAACATATTACAATAGTGAATAAGCTACGCGTCATATTTTACTAATTGGTCCAGGATCGAAGTGATTGATCGATAAATTTGGGTATAGGACCAGCCTCGGGACTCTGTCCCCACTGCACCCTTACGGACATGCGTCGTCGTGACGATTAGTCATGTGACCACGGCACTATGACTTGTGTAGTTTTAGACGGCAAAGAGACATTGTCTCACAGCATACATTTTTTCGTATGGATCGCAATACAATTTTATAAAAATAAAATTTATATATTTATTAATAATTTACAGGCAACTGGTACTGGAAGCGCTGGTTCTTCAAGTGGTACTGGAGGCGCTGGACCAACAAGTGGTACTGGAGGCGCTGAACCAACAAGTGGTACTGAAGGCGCTGGACCAACAAGTGGTACTGAAGGCGCTGGACCAACAAGTGGTACTGAAGGCGCTGGACCAACAAGTGGTACTGAAGGCGCTGGACCAACAAGTGGTACTGAAGGCGCTGGACCAACAAGTGGTACTGAAGGCGCTGGACCAACAAGTGGTACTGGAGGCGCTGGACCAACAAGTGGTACTGAAGGCGCTGGACCAACAAGTGGTACTGAAGGCGCTGGACCAACAAGTGGTACTGGAGGCGCTGGACCAACAAGTGGTACTGGAGGCGCTGGACCAACAAGTGGTACTGAAGGCGCTGGACCAACAAGTGGTACTGAAGGCGCTGGACCAACAAGTGGTACTGGAGGCGTTGGACCAACAAGTGGTACTGGAGGCGCTGGACCAACAAGTGGTACTGAAGGCGCTGGACCAACAAGTGGTACTGAAGGCGCTGGACCAACAAGTGGTACTGAAGGCGCTGGACCAACAAGTGGTACTGGAGGCGCTGGACCAACAAGTGGTACTGAAGGCGCTGGACCAACAAGTGGTACTGAAGGCGCTGGACCAACAAGTGGTACTGAAGGCGCTGGACCAACAAGTGGTACTGAAGGCGCTGGACCAACAAGTGGTACTGGAGGCGCTGGACCAACAAGTGGTACTGGAGGCGCTGGACCAACAAGTGGTACTGAAGGCGCTGGACCAACAAGTGGTACTGAAGGCGCTGGACCAACAAGTGGTACTGGAGGCGCTGGACCAACAAGTGGTACTGGAGGCGCTGGACCAACAAGTGGTACTGGAGGCGCTGGACCAACAAGTGGTACTGAAGGCGCTGGACCAACAAGTGGTACTGGAGGCGCTGGACCAACAAGTGGTACTGAAGGCGCTGGACCAACAAGTGGTACTGAAGGCGCTGGACCAACAAGTGGTACTGGAGGCGCTGGACCAACAAGTGGTACTGAAGGCGCTGGACCAACAAGTGGTACTGGAGGCGCTGGACCAACAAGTGGTACTGAAGGCGCTGGACCAACAAGTGGTACTGGAGGCGCTGGACCAACAAGTGGTACTGAAGGCGCTGGACCAACAAGTGGTACTGAAGGCGCTGGACCAACAAGTGGTACTGAAGGCGCTGGACCAACAAGTGGTACTGGAGGCGCTGGACCAACAAGTGGTACTGAAGGCGCTGGACCAACAAGTGGTACTGAAGGCGCTGGACCAACAAGTGGTACTGGAGGCGCTGGACCAACAAGTGGTACTGGAGGCGCTGGACCAACAAGTGGTACTGGAGGCGCTGGACCAACAAGTGGTACTGAAGGCGCTGCACCAACAAGTGATACTGGAGGCGCTGGACCAACAAGTGGTACTGGAGGCGTTGGACCAACAAGTGGTACTGGAGGCGCTGGACCAACAAGTGGTACTGAAGGCGCTGGACCAACAAGTGGTACTGAAGGCGCTGGACCAACAAGTGGTACTGGAGGCGCTGGACCAACAAGTGGTACTGAAGGCGCTGGACCAACAAGTGGTACTGAAGGCGCTGGACCAACAAGTGGTACTGGAGGCGCTGGACCACCAAGTGGTACTGAAGGCGCTGGACCAACAAGTGGTACTGAAGGCGCTGGACCAACAAGTGGTACTGGAGGCGCTGGACCAACAAGTGGTACTGAAGGCGCTGGACCAACAAGTGGTACTGAAGGCGCTGGACCAACAAGTGGTACTGAAGGCGCTGGACCAACAAGTGGTACTGGAGGCGCTGGTTCTTCAAGTGGTACTGGAAGCGCTGGTTCTTCAAGTGGCACCCGAAGCGCTGGTTCTTCAAGTGGTACTGGAAGCGCTGGTCCAACTTCAGAAGTAAGTGTAATAATTTTCAAAAAATAGTAATTCGTGTCAAAAGTCACTATTTTTTACCTACGAAATTAACGTCTATTTATTCTTTACAGTCATTCATCCCACCGGCTTCTAATCATGGGCCAGTGGTTCGCAACGTAAGTCCAGTAATTTTTAATGAATAGTATTTTGATGAATAAAATTAATATCATTCATTTATTGTAACAGGGAATCCCTCAGCCAGCTTCCGAACATAGACCAACTACTCCTCAAGTAAGTATCATTATTTCATAGAAGAACAAAGATATTGGCTGTAAAACGGCTTGCATCCGAATATAGTGAAAATTATTATTTTTTTATTTAATCATAATTTATTTTTGATTTCCCATAGCCATCAATTCCAACTTCAATTACTTATTATCCACCGCTCAGCATTAAAATGAAGTCCATAATTCAAAGAATAAAGCAGCAGCGACCATCACTTTTCAACATTCCACCATTTTTACGAAAATAATTTTAAAATTAATTATTGACATAAAATTCGATATTAACAAATTATAAGCAATGTAAAAAAATATTTAAGCTATTATTAAATTAATCTGCTCAAAAACAAGTACACATCTTCTTTATGGCTGCTTGGCACATGAATAGGTCTACCATAAAAATTTCTACCTTTTACGACAACTGAACCATAATCAGGCCTACCACAAGTAACTACCACATAAGAACTATACCAGTTTCAAACACTACCCGTGAAAATTTCAACCAATCAACAATTCCACCACTTAAGACCTATCTCACATTATAACTCTACAAGATTATAACTCTCCCTGTAACGAACTCAACCATAACACTCGCTACCGTAAACATCTCTATTACAATACAGGTCACCCATAAAAATACCTACCATTAGCATCTCTGCCATTTACAAGCCTACCCTGGTGGTTTTGAATCACCCTGGAAACACCCTGGGTGAGGAAACACGATGGAATCACGGTGGGTACAACGTGTAACCACCCTGATTCCACGGTGTATCCACGGTAAATACGCGGTGTACGTGAAATCGCGGTGAGTACACCGTGGAATCAGGGTGGTTACACGTTGTACCCACCCTGATCCCACCATGTTTGCCGGGTGTTTCAAAACCGCCAGGGTACCATAAATAACTCAACAACATTTCAACTATCCCAGAATAAATCTCTACCAAACAAAATACGCTACTTAAAACATTTCTATCAATTTTAAGCCTACCCAATAAAAACACTATCATACAGGAACATTAGAGGCGGGTTGTTCCGGGAACATTGCGAATTGAACCTGGTACGTCTCTGGAGCGAAAAAGAACTAGTTCCTGGAATCATATCCGTGGAACTATTTACTGTTTTTAATCCTCATGAAGGCTCAGTATTTCGAACGTAGACCTACAAAATATTCTAGTATACACAACATTATGCTATGCAACCTATGTGTTTAAGACGCATTATCACGGCGAACTATATTATTTTATACTAAATAGAGGATGGATTATGATTGGTATTCAACTCAAAGTTCCATAAAAAATCACCAATCAAAAATTATTCTGCTGTTTTAGTGCTTGTTGCTAATGACGGCAGTGGCGGACAAAAAAGAACTAGTGAGTATACTAAAGTGAATTTTGAGGAACGATCGGATACGTATCCGACAAAAGACATAGTTCATGGAACTATACAGGTCCGGAACTACCCACCTCTACATTACACAGACGGCTCTGTGGCGACGGTCACAGTACTTCGGGCGAACAAAAAGTAGTTTGGTTTAGTTTATTTATTTACGATCATGGAGCTACTGCTCCTTGTGATCAAAAATCAATATTCATGTTATTTTATTATTATTATTAGTGAGAACAATTACAATGAACTCAACAGAATACAATATAATTTCCCATCTACAAAATTTTCAGACGCTTACTCGCTCATTCTAACAAATACAATAGTTTAATCTCCTAAGGCTTTACTGATTATCTAGATTCATTAAATACAAATAACATTTACTTCGAAATTCATCTAAAGTTACTGATGTCGTTACTTCGAGTGGAAGCGAGTTCCAAAAATTGCAACCCGTAATCAAAAATGACTTCTGGTAAGTTGTGCGAGCAAATGGAACTAGAAGAGTATTCGTCTTAGTGAAATCACGATGAGATGCAGTTGGGCCTAAGGACTAACTGATGCCCAAAAAGACCTGGTCGCATAAGACAGAGCTTTATAAAATTCACACGCGACAAGCTCTAGCCTACGACTATAAGGTGTTAGCCACCCTAGCTGATGTCGATCTATGCTCATCTCCCTTAATTCGCAATACGAAGCGTACGCAGTTATTTAATGAAACCAATAATGATCTCTCGAGGTCCACTGTTAAGTCCAAAGTACGTCGGGTATCATCATCTTTTCATCCCTACTAATAAAATAGGTTTTTATAAATGGCCAGCACGTGCGCTTTTCATAAGTTATGAGCGTGAGTAAAAATCCGAAGCACACAACTTAAACAATTAAATTGAATTATAAATTATCTTGTTAACACCCGATTCATAAACTAGATTATCAACTCAATGAAGTACATGAATAAAAATAATCACGCAATCAAGTGAAATCTAGATGAAATGATATTCTGGTACTCATTAGTCATAATTGTGATACTATAGAGTCAACACGTCAGATAGTAATTGAACAATGGGTTACACAAATTTTCAAAAATTTAATTTAAATAAAAATGAATCCATGTGCTATCGACTTTTCTTGTTTATTCAATGCAGTTTTTTTAAATTACTTGGACTATCGCCCTGGACGACAGATACCTCAGGAATTTGCCGAAGTAAAAATAAAAATAATATATGTAGAGTTTCTTACGCCGGAATTTGTTACAACATTGTATTTTTTTTATTAAACATTTCATTTGCGCCTTACGGATTATTTTATGAACTATCAAATAAAACTTATCAAGGCTCGAATTCAACTATAATGCTAGTGAAAATGCTGTTCATAGCGTTACTGTCTACAATTTTGATTCCCTTTATATATATCATCAGGCAGAAGATCATGATAAAGATCATCAATAAATTAAAAAACGTGGACGAAATTTTGGACAAGTGTTCAGATTATAAATTGAAAAATGACTGTGTCAACAATATATTATTTACTGTTAACTTATTTATGATCATTAACTTCATAATAGTGTGGGACCTGATATACTATCCCGCGATATCAATATTTTTCGGCAATATTTATACTGTATTGAGTAGTGGGGTGATGATACAATACGCGATGCAACTCAATAGGATCGACAAGAGATTCGAGAGCATTAACTTGGCTATTTACAAACTGGGCTACTCGAAATTAGGCGGAGCTCAAGTTCAAGTATCATCTGTAGCACAGTTAGTACTTTCACGTGAATCTGTTCTTTACGATATTGAGAATATTAAATCTGCTTATGTTAAATTGGGTAAAATATGTGAAGATATGGCTGACTTTTATGGGGTGCCTGTTTTGATTGCCATTATTTGCTGTGGATTTAGGAGTGTTATGAATCTTAATCGCCTTGTTTTTAAGTTCACTCAATTGGAAACAATAGATATTGTATTGCCCGTACCGGTATCTCGGATGATATGCTTAATTGCACGCCTCGAAAGCGAAGCGGCGAGGTTGTGCTTTATAACGGACCTGTCAAGGTCACTTGACTTTTCCTCATTGAACTGTATATATTATCTTTATGTCACACTCACACGTTATGAAAAGCACATTAACCTAAAGACGAAACACTAATTAATAAGACTGATACTTTCATTAAGTTGTCCGATACGTATTATAATAAAAAAAAGTTCAATAAAAAATATGTATCGTGGACGTCAGTTAGTCTGTAGTCCAAAAAAAGTCTGTGGCACGGATATTTCGTGAACGGCTTGACAAAAGGACTTTATTTTTTTTTCACTGTCTTCAGAATTATGCAAAGAAGGTTCTTTTCGAAAATCACTACTGTAGACCCTCTCGTTTTTTTTTAAATAAATCATTTCTGTTAAAACCGGCACTATTCCGTGTAAACAAACACACACTGCAGCCATTTTTTATTTTATCGAGAATTTTTTTTTTATCATCGAACTTTGCTGATATCATAAGGTTCTACTTTACCATCAAATAATTTTTTTTTTTTTTTTATTATCAACTGTCATAGAATTAACTGAATTAAAAAAAAAAACGACGAATTTCTTTCTAGATATTTATTAAAAAATTTTGTAATTAAAAAAAAATGAATAATTTATATATTTCATTGTAACATGAGCGTTCGAGGTGTGCACTTTTGGATTTTCCAAACTTTTTTTTTATTCACGGTGATAACGTCTAGCGTCAGAGCAATAATATATGGAATATCCGAGAAAAACATTAAAGACTGGGTTTTTTCAATTTTTCGCTGACAATATGTTTAAAACTAAGCAACAAATTACATGACATTATCTGATGATCGAAAGCGACTATATTGAGAAGGAGTTGGTATGATTTCAGACACATTTTAACACATTATATTTTGATTTATCCGGAAAAAATAACATAAAATGTTATTTTTTTAACTTTTCAGCGCCGATATCTTTTGAACTAATCAACCGATTTTGACGTTTGAGGCGGCAATCGGCGCGTTTTATTGAGTTCTAGAGCTGATTAGATTTCGAAATTGATCGGATAAGTCACTTCGAAGATAATAGAAAAAAACCGTTTTTTACTATTTCTTTCTCCAACGATATCTCTTGAACAAATTAACCGATTGAGATGGTTGTGGTCGCATTCGACGCGGCTTATAAAGTTCTAGAGCTGATTAGATTTTGAAGTCGATCGTTCAAGTCGTTTCTGAGAAATCACTAAAAAACAAAACAAAAAAATTTTTTTTTTTCGTAATTCGCCGATATTTTCGAGTCTGCTTGATCAAATGATCTGAAATTTTCAGGAAAGTTGATGGCCAACAAGCTCTTTCGATTGCCACCTTAAACATCCAAATCGGTTGATTAGTTCAAAAGTTACGAAGTGTTTACACACACCTACACACACACACACACACACATACATACATACATACATACAGACACTCGGACTTCATTCTGAAAATAGTTAGAATAGTTTCCTAGAACCTCAAAACGTCGACATCTGATGAAAATTCGATTTTCGAAAATCGGAGTAAAAACAATAACTTCCCGAATTTTTTAAAATTTACAATTTTCTTAGCGGGAAGTTAAAAAAGTTAATTAGACTGATTTTGATTTTTTTTTTTACGTTCTTATGGGACTCGGAACCAACATCGGGAGCCGTAAGACCTAAAATTTTTTTTTTACCAAACGATGAATTTTTTTTCTAAGTTTTTATTTTATTTTACAATAATAATCTATTTGTTCTACTTATATTGAATACAATGTCATATTGGAATGGAATTTGACGTATTTTTTTAACATTGAATTCAATAACAGCTTTAATGACCAAAAAATTGCTCCGGGCGAAATAGCTAGGTGGGAACTTGGTCAGATAAGGCAATAATAAGCCTGACAAAATCTAATTTATATTTATTATTTAGTTGACACGACGACGATTGAATTCACGCAGTCTGTAAGTGATTTTAATTATTTTTTTAGAGTAATTTAATTAATGATTTTGAATTTAAGGTTTTTTTTTGTGAATCTTGAATACTAATAGTAAGAAAAAATAATAAATTGTATTTTTTAGATTTCTGAAAATATATCAAAATGAATATTCGTTTTATATATTTCATTATTTTTGGAATCATCGTCGCTACTGGGAGATGTGACGACGGTGATGATAAGGTCAGTATTAATATATCAATATATTTATAAAATCACATTAATTTTCGCAGATATCTGAAAAAAAAATAAATACAACAACCCATGAGGCAAAAAAAAAACAGAATTTTTTTTTATCTCAGTAGTAGATTTTAAATTAAATTTTTTTTTTTATAACTAAAATAAATAGCTACGAGTTGGATCCGTAGCGTAGCAGTAAAAGCGTCGGTCTTTCGTGCGTAAGGTCGTGGGTTCGAATCCCATCTAAAGTGTGCGGTCATCAATTAGTCTAGTATTTTTTTTACAGTTTAAAATTTTTAATTCGATTAGAAATTCAATTATCTGAACAAAAAATATAAACTTAAGTGAAAAAAATCTCTTTTTTTTGTGAGTCAGTTAAAATTTTGATTTTATTTTATAATTTAAAATTACACGGTCGCTAGTGACGAGCACTCAGTGCCTACGTGACACCCCGTCAGGGTTCGAATCCCGGCTTGTGCCCGCCCTCTGAGGAAAGGGGGCCCTCACTAACGAGCAGAAAGTCGCCAATAAAGTGACCGACTATACCGGCTGTTTTTTGAGATTTTTCCATCCATGCTGCGATTGCGCCATTGCACGCAAACGCGGTCGTATAAAAAAGGGGTAAGTCGGCCTCCGCAAAAAATGAGATAGAGAAAAATAACTTAGAAGTTAAAAGCAAATAAAGTAAAGACTTGCAGGCCTACATTAAAATTTTAATATATTTGTTTCCAAGCTCATATCTTATTACATATTCTAATATATATTGTTGAGGTTTTTAATTATTTCATACATTAGTCCAGGCTCTTTTATACAAAACTCCTTGAATATATTAGAAGGAATAATATCATTACGATTTATCAAAATAAACGCCATCGCTCGATGTTTCAAAATAAATGAATCGTATTTTTTAGCGGTTTCATACAGCATCAGAACGTTATTCATCGTTAAACTTTTGCTCAATATTAACCCACAAATACTTACTAATTTTTTAATTTGATACATTCCCGCAATTTTGAATAATTTTAATGCAATGACATCATCATTGTAAACTTTTTCCAACTTACGCTCATACATGAACGTCATTAATTCCTCGACTACATCTCCGTCGACATTCTGAAGGAAGATACAGTTTTCTTTAGATTCTTTAGTCTCCGTAGTCAATGTTTTTGCGAAAACCGGGCTCTGAATAGCCAAAATAATTTTATGAGCTGGAAATATTTTGTCCCGGGTTTTTATAACAACGTCACTGAATTCCGATCTAATTGGGTAATTTTGTACATCGTGATTTAGATCCGACAATTTGAACTCGTCAATAAATCCGTACCATATTATTTTACTTGTTATTTTGAAGTATGTAAAAAGTAGATCGTGTTCTTTGTGAGGCCCGACCTTTTTGCAATAGTAACATTTGTAACAATAACTCGGAATTGGGATATTGTAAATTTCACATGATTCTTTCCAATCTGAAATGTCGATTATCGAATAAGCTTGATCGGCGACTTTTATGTAAATAGTAGCTATAGCTGATTGTAAAAATGTTTTAAATATTTTGACGTCTAATTGATTTTTATCAGTGACGAGGGCAGATATATAAAATTGTCCATTAGTTGACAAATTTATGAGATCAACACGTTCTGAATCAATATATTTATTGTTTTCCGTTATTTTAAAAGTGAATTCGTGGGAAAATATTGTGTTGCGTGTTGATGACTGATTCATTATTTTTTGATAGAAAATTATAAATTTTTCATTACTTTCCTATGATCATCTAGGGAATTTTTTTTCAATTAGCTTAAAATATATATAGGGAAAAAAGGGGCAAAATGAGACACTTTGAAACGGAAAAAATTTTTTGTCGAGTTTATTATCGAAAAAATGCTGTTATGATTCGGAAAACACATTATTTATTATTGCTATTTATATAGAGCTGTAACTTTTAAACTACTGGTTTTATCACAATTTTTAAAGGATACTTTTTTGTAGGAAATCAAATTTCCTAAAAAAAAGTATAATTATATAATTTCTGTAAGTGCGATAGTTTCGACGATATTCTAATTTTAAAACTCGGAAGAAATTTTAATCGAAATTAGACAAAAAAATTTGCGGCTACTGTCTAAATAGAGCTTTAACTTCTAAACTATTGACTTTATCAAAATTTTTAAAGAATACTTTTTTGTAGGAAATCAAATTTTGTATAAGAATGTATTCATTTATATTTTTCGTAACTGTGATAATTTCCAAGATATGTTGGTTTTAAAAGTAAAATTTCGGCTATAATTTTAAAAAAATTTCTTCACTTTGGGCCACGAAAAATTTATTGTATCAAGTGTCTCATTTTACCAAACTCCTCAGGTTTACTATTAATTGATAGAATAATTAAATTAATATAAATTTGTACTTACAACGGCAATAAATCAACAGTTTTTTCAATTTTTATTAACATCAATATCTGATTATGAATACAAAATCATTTTTTAAGAGGTTAAGTTGTCCATTAATATCATTAACGAAATAAAAAACACTAATTTCGATTTACAAATTTTTTAACTGTCATCTAATGTGCTGTGACTCCATTTTTATTTTCCATGCTAATTATAATGCTTATGACCCCTTAATTTAAATAAAATAATCAAATAACATTTTACATTATGTTTCTGTTAAATTACTATAAAATTTTTACAAAAAACAAATAAAAGCAGGTGTCAAAATTATGATTTTTCAAAATTAGTACCAGGAAAATAATTTTTTTATCCGAAAACTGAAAAAAATTACAAACTTACGATCTAAAATTTAAAAAAATTTTTTTTTTACAGCCTGATGACGACGATGACTCAAAATCTAAACTAAATCACATTTTAGACGGCATTGGAAAGAGTAAAGATGATGCTATAAAGAACATCGATAAATTGGTAATGAATGAATCTTTGATAATCCATACGAAAAAAAAAACAGAGGGACAAAAGGGCAAAACGAGACAAGAGGCGGGGGGAAAAATTTTTTCTATTCACTTAGAATATCATTAAAAAATAATAATTGGACGTATTTGAGTTCCCAAAAAATTAGTATATCATTAAGTACCCCCCCCCCTCCTCTATCCGAGAATATTTGCAGGTAAAAAAGCATACATACGACAATACTAAAGATATATCACTTATATACTAATTTTGCCTGGATATGTTGAGACAAATCGCTTTTTATCTTCGCGATTATCACCAGCAGCCACCAGAATTCGCGGGTTGAACCCTGGCTTAGGCTGGTCTCTAACAAATTTTATAATTACTTGGACAGAGCAGTAGGCTGGAGTTCTTGCAAAGCAAAGACCCGCACTTATTCAAATACGGCAACGTATGTGAAAACTTATAAACCTACCTCACGGCTTATAAAATTATAGATTATTCTTATTGATGGTCGAATTATTATTTATAACTTAATTAAAAATAATTTTGTTAACTACTCCAAAATTTTACCAGTAAAATAGGATATGAAAAGGATGAACAGATAGTAGATAAAGTGAATCATTAATGATTCAAAAATTACTTACAAGAACACGGTAAGAAATACATGGCGTTCAACACCATGCTGACATGGTCTCGAGACAGATACTAAAATAGTATGAGGAATATTCCAACCTCCCTCCATTCTCACGACAGGCCAAACCAACTAAATTGACGCCTTGTTGCGACCCGCACCCTTGACCATAGACTGGGGTCACCTTGGTTTCGCACGAACGGTCCTTCCAGTAAGCCCGAAAGATACTGTGCAATTTCTTGCATTGAAAAATCTTCGATACCATACAGTATGGCGTTCACGCCCATACTGGCATAATGATATCCGCAAAATATATCTTACCGTGAAGATGCAAGCGCTGTATAAATTGCCCGTATTAACAGAATCGCAAGTAAATTACTAGCATATTACAATAGTGAATAAGCTACGCGTCATATATCACTAATTAGTCCAGGATCGAAGTGATTGATCGATAAATTTGGGTATAGGACCAGCCTCGGGACTCTGTCCCCACTGCACCCTTACGGACATGCGTCGTCGTGACGATTAGTCATGTGACCACGGCACTATGACTTGTGTAGTTTTAGACGGCAAAGAGACATTGTCTCACAGCATACATTTTTTCGTATGGATCGCAATACAATTTTATAGAAATAAAATTTATATATTTATTAATAATTTACAGGCAAGTGGTACTGGAGGCGCTGCACCAGCAAGTGGTACTGGAGGCGCTGCACCAGCAAGTGGTACTGGAGGCGCTGCACCAGCAAGTGGTACTGGAGGCGCTGCACCAGCAAGTGGTACTGGAGGCGCTGCACCAGCAAGTGGTACTGGAGGCGCTGCACCAGCAAGTGGTACTGGAGGCGCCGCACCAGCAAGTGGTACTGGAGGCGCCGCACCAGCAAGTGGTACTGGAGGAGCCGCACCAGCAAGTGGTACTGGAGGCGCTGCACCAGCAAGTGGTACTGGAGGCGCTGCACCAGCAAGTGGTACTGGAGGCGCTGTACCAGCAAGTGGTACTGGAGGCGCCGCACCAGCAAGTGGTACTGGAGGCGCTGCATCAACAAGTGGTACTGGAGGCGCTGCACCAGCAAGTGGTACTGGAGGCGCTAGACCAGCAAGTGGTACTGGAGGCCCTGCACCAGCAAGTGGTACTGGAGGCCCTGCACCAGCAAGTGGTACTGGAGGAGCCGCACCAGCAAGTGGTACTGGAGGCGCTGCACCAGCAAGTGGTACTGGAGGCGCTAGACCAGCAAGTGGTACTGGAGGCCCTGCACCAGCAAGTGGTACTGGAGGCCCTGCACCAGCAAGTGGTACTGGAGGCCCTGCACCAGCAAGTGGTACTGGAGGCGCCGCACCAGCAAGTGGTACTGGAGGCGCTGCACCAGCAAGCGGTACTGGAGGCGCCGCACCAGCAAGTGGTACTGGAGGCGCTGCACCAGCAAGTGGTACTGGAGGCGCTAGACCAGCAAGTGGTACTGGAGGCGCTGCACCAGCAAGTGGTACTGGAGGCGCCGCACCAGCAAGTGGTACTGGAGGCGCTGCACCAGCAAGTGGTACTGGAGGCGCTGCACCAGCAAGTGGTACTGGAGGCGCTAGACCAGCAAGTGGTACTGGAGGCGCTGCACCAGCAAGTGGTACTGGAGGAGCCGCACCAGCAAGTGGTACTGGAGGCGCTGCACCAGCAAGTGGTACTGGAGGCGCTAGACCAGCAAGTGGTACTGGAGGCGCTAGACCAGCAAGTGGTACTGGAGGCGCTGCATCAACAAGTGGTACTGGAGGCGCTGCATCAACAAGTGGTACTGGAGGCGCTGCACCAGCAAGTGGTACTGGAGGCGCTGCACCAGCAAGTGGTACTGGAGGCGCTAGACCAGCAAGTGGTACTGGAGGCCCTGCACCAGCAAGTGGTACTGGAGGCGCTGCATCAACAAGTGGTACTGGAGGCGCTGCACCAGCAAGTGGTACTGGAGGCGCTAGACCAGCAAGTGGTACTGGAGGCGCTGCACCAGCAAGTGGTACTGGAGGCGCTGCACCAGCAAGTGGTACTGGAGGCGCTGCACCAGCAAGTGGTACTGGAGGCGCCGCACCAGCAAGTGGTACTGGAGGAGCCGCACCAGCAAGTGGTACTGGAGGCGCTGCACCAGCAAGTGGTACTGGAGGCGCCGCACCAGCAAGTGGTACTGGAGGCGCTGCACCAGCAAGTGGTACTGGAGGCGCTGCACCAGCAAGTGGTACTGGAGGCGCTGCACCAGCAAGTGGTACTGGAGGCGCCGCACCAGCAAGTGGTACTGGAGGCGCTGCATCAACAAGTGGTACTGGAGGCGCTGCACCAGCAAGTGGTACTGGAGGCGCTGCACCAGCAAGTGGTACTGGAGGCCCTGCACCAGCAAGTGGTACTGGAGGAGCCGCACCAGCAAGTGGTACTGGAGGCGCTGCACCAGCAAGTGGTACTGGAGGAGCCGCACCAGCAAGTGGTACTGGAGGCGCTGCACCAGCAAGTGGTACTGAAGGCGCTGCACCAGCAAGTGGTACTGGAGGCGCTAGACCAGCAAGTGGTACTGGAGGCCCTGCACCAGCAAGTGGTACTGGAGGCGCTGCATCAACAAGTGGTACTGGAGGCGCTGCATCAACAACTGATACTGGAGGCGCTGCACCAACAAGTGGTACTGGAGGCGCTGCATCAACAACTGATACTGGAGGCGCTGCACCAACAAGTGGTACTGGAGGCGCTGCACCAACAAGTGGTACTGGAGGCGCTGCACCAACAAGTGGTACTGGAGGCGCTGCACCAGCAAGTGGTACTGGAGGCGCTAGACCAGCAAGTGGTACTGGAGGCCCTGCACCAGCAAGTGGTACTGGAGGCCCTGCACCAGCAAGTGGTACTGGAGGCGCTGCACCAACAAGTGGTACTGGAGGCGCTGCACCAACAAGTGGTACTGGAGGCGCTGCACCAACAAGTGGTACTGGAGGCGCTGCACCAGCAAGTGGTACTGGAGGCGCTAGACCAGCAAGTGGTACTGGAGGCCCTGCACCAGCAAGTGGTACTGGAGGCCCTGCACCAGCAAGTGGTACTGGAGGCGCTGCATCAACAAGTGTTACTGGAGGCGCTGCACCAGCAAGTGGTACTGGAGGCGCTGGTCCAACTTCAGAAGTAAGTGTAATAATTTTCAAAAAATAGTAATTCGTGTCAAAAGTCACTATTTTTTACCTACGAAATTAACGTCTATTTATTCTTTACAGTCATTCATCCCACCGGCTTCTAATCATGGGCCAGCGGTTCGCAACGTAAGTCCAGTAATTTTTAATGAATAGTATTTTGATGAATAAAATTAATACCATTCATTTATTGTAACAGGGAATCCCTCAGCCAGCTTCCGAACATAGACCAACTACTCCTCAAGTAAGTATCATTATTTCATAGAAGAACAAAGATATTGGCTGGAAAACGGCTTGCATCCGAATATAGTGAAAATTATTATTTTTTTATTTAATCATAATTCATTTTTGATTTCCCATAGCCATCAATTCCAACTTCAATTACTTATTATCCACCGCTCAGCATTAAAATGAAGTCCATAATTCAAAGAATAAAGCAGCAGCGACCATCACTTTTCAACATTCCACCATTTTTACGAAAATAATTTTAAAATTAATTATTGACATAAAATTCGATATTAACAAATTATAAGCAATGTAAAAAAATATTTAAGCTATTATTAAATTAATCTGCTCAAAAACAAGTACACATCTTCTTTATGGCTGCTTGGCACATGAATAGGTCTACCATAAAAATTTCTACCTTTTACGACAACTGAACCATAATCAGGCCTACCACAAGTAACTACCACATAAGAACTATACCAGTTTCAAACACTACCCGTGAAAATTTCAACCAATCAACAATTCCACTACTTAAGACCTATCTCACATTATAACTCTACAAGATTATAACTCTCCCTGTAACGAACTCAACCATAACACTCGCTACCGTAAACATCTCTACCACAATACAGGTCACCCATAAAAATACCTACCATTAGCATCTCTGCCATTTACAAGCCTACCCTGGTGGTTTTGAATCACCCTGGAAACACCCTGGGCGAGGAAACACGGTGGAATCACGGTGGGTACAACGTGTAACCACCCTGATTCCACGGTGTATCCACGGTAAATACGCGGTGTACGTGAAATCGCAGTGAGTACACCGTGGAATCAGGGTGGTTACACGTTGTACCCACCCTGATTCCACCGTGTTTGCAGGGTGATTCAAAACCGCCAGGGTACCATAAATAACTCAACAACATTTCAACTATCCCAGAATAAATCTCTACCAAACAAAATACGCTACTTAAAACATTTCTATCAATTTTAAGCCTACCCAATAAAAACACTATCATACAGGAACATTAGAGGCGGGTAGTTCCGGGAACATTGCGAATTGAACCTGGTACGTCTCTGGAGCGAAAAAGAACTAGTTCCTGGAATCATATCCGTGAAACTATTTACTGTCTTTAATCCTCATGAAGGCTCAGTATTTCGAACGTAGACCTACAAAATATTCTAGTATACACAACATTATGCTATGCAACCTATGTGTTTAAGACGCATTATCACGGCGAACTATATTATTTTATACTAAATAGAGGATGGATTATTGTTTGTGGGAAAATGTTCCCTTTCTTTTTATTTTTATTTTATATTTAAATTCTAAATTTACCTGTAAATTAAATTAAATTAGTGATTGGAATGTAATTAACTTCTTATAACGATAGGTAGGATATGACAGGTATTATTTAATAAAACTCGTGGTTTGGGTATATCAAAATCGAAGAATATATTTTGACCCAAAAAATAGGGAAAGCGCTACGGCATAAAACCCTTTGAAGAAGTACAATGAAAAATCGAGAATGTTAAGATAATGAGAATGAGGGTAACTCGTTGAACAATAGATACAAAATGAAATATAGAGATGTGTGTGTATGTATGTGTGTGTGTGTGTGTTGATGTGTACTGTAATGATAGAGAGTCCACTGCGGAACAGTTAAATAGTACTTGGTACTAATACGATGGTGAGAGTCCACTGCGGGACAGTTGAATAGTACTTGGTACTAATGCGATGTTAAGGAGTCCACTGTGGGACAGTTAAATAGTACTTGGTACTAATGCGATGGTAAGAGTCCACTGTGGGACAGTTAAATAGTACTTGGTACTAATGCGATGTTAAAGAGTCCACTGTGGGACAGTTAAATAGTACTTGGTACTAATGCGATGGTAAGAGTCCACTGTGGGACAGTTAAATAGTACTTGGTACTAATGCGATGTTAAAGAGTCCACTGTGGGACAGTTAAATAGTACTTGGTACTAATGCGATGGTAAGAGTCCACTGTGGGATGTTTGTGTTATGATATGCGTCGCGACGATGTTACCGATTGATCAGATCGGTGATATGAATTGAGATGTCAAAATTGTAATGGGATATTCCAAAGACAATATGACGACGTTAAATTATTATTGTTATTGTTTGCAACAGAGGCTATTATTTAACTGCAGTTAATTAAATTCTCATCAATTGGATTGATGGCTGTTGTTAGCACGTGGCTATGATACGAATGAGGTTATATATGATATATATATGACAACGGCCAAATGCGTTGATTATTAAAGCGCGAACAAATCAATTTTTAGTTTTATTTGTATTAAGATTATCACGTATGTATGATAATTATTGATGCTTGTTATTGCAAGGTAATTAAGATGTAAAACGAATAGATCGATGAATTGACGGAATTTAATGTAAGATAATAATTATTAAATATTCAATATTATTTGAATCGATTGTTATTTAATATTAATACGAATATTAAGATTAAATACCGAATTCAATCCTATTGAATAATTAATAGTAACACAACTAAATATTCGATGTTTGATGGGTGAGACCCACGCGCAACAAGTCCCGGCTTGTTTTTTCTACGACGCAATAAAAACACCCGGTCTTTATGCAATTCCCGAAATAATAGTGAAACTCAACGAAATAATTAGCAAAACTGATTAAACCGTATTAATTAATACTTATCTTGGCACGATGGCACGAAATCGTAATTGATAATCAAATAATTAATAATTATTATTAATTTTAATATTGGCTTGGCAATGTAGCGAAAAGAACGTTCACAGTAAGTGTGGACAGCGTGAAGACTTGTGGTCAACTGACGAAAAGACGCGGTAACGCCGGGTCGTCGTTTCGACGGAACGGAAAAATTCAGACACCCAAACGACAGAGATATACTGAAGGCGTGAGTGCAACGAAGATGCACCGAGAAACCGACGCTAGGTTTAGCGCGCGCGTTCGCGGTGCGATCCGAGTTGGCGACGAGATAGAGTTTAGCACCGCTAGATGGAGACTGATTTGAATATTTAAATTTTGAATATTATTACGATGACAATTCATTTTAGGACTTCCGTTCTCGACGGAACATGCTCCCGCCCGCGAGATGCGAATGTAATGAGTGTGGGTAGTGTAAATAGTGTATGAGTGTAAGTAGTGTATGAGTGTTTACAATATGTTATAATTTCAAATAATTTATGGCAATTATTATTAAGTAGTTCAAGTATCGGGTATTAATGAACAGAATCTCCGAGTGTTTCATGTGTAAATTCCTCGTGATGTTTGACCCCGACGACTCGTATGACACCGTCGCCTCCCGGATGCACCTCAGTGATGGCTCCATTTTTGACGTTTGCATTCCATGTAGATACTCGAGTTGTCAGCACTTCCAGACGTTCTGGATAACCTTGGTGAGAAATCTCCAAGTAGAGGGTTATCTGGTACAAAAAATAAATCAGGATCAGGTAGAGATGTAATTTTTACTGATTAGGATGTCGACAGTAGAAAGAGTTATAAGATCCTGTTGATCAGTAGTAAGAGTATAGAGAGGCTTATAGTTTAAACTAATCGTGATGTCTAAGGTCGACGGAGTTATTTCTTCGAATGTTAAAGATTGAAGTCGATCACGCGTTTGAAATATATTTGAGAGAATTCACGGTCATTTCCTATACCCGACTCAAGTAAAGCGAAAGAAATGGATCAAATTTTTTGTTTACCGGACTGTAAGAGAGCGATGGTGATACAGGATGAAGTTCCGATAACTTGCATTAATGGTAGAGTCAATTAATACGCTTGTCCTATCTATCGTGAATAAGTGTGCATTTACTCACAAGGTTGACGATACTGTTTTCCCGCGTTAATAAATACAAAATCTTCAGAAATCTTGGAACGTGTATATTCAGAAACGAATCATGCAGATGCAATGAATAATTAATAGCTGAAGCTATTACATCGCGTTGATTGTTAAAGTTCATTTATTAACAATAAATAATTATCGTTAATTCATTGTTTCAAAAACCGAAGAAAACACCTGAACGCCTTTAAATTTTTTTTTAAAGTCGTGAATAAGAAGGTAACAAATTAATATCCTTGATATGTGACATTGTAAAGGTTATACCGAAAAATTTTCTCATAAATTCATATTTTTATTAAATAGTCTAGTGAGAAATAAATAAAAATGGATTCTGTAACTACAAAACGATCAAAAATAAACGCAAGCGAAAAAACTCGCAGAAGCTGTTTCTTTCTGCTGAAGTGACAAATTCTTCAAATGATCTCGAAACGTCAACAACAAAAATGGATCCTACAGCCAATAATACGAAGAGAAATAAAGAAAAAGAAGAAAATTTCAAACGATCGCTTCTTCTTCAACAGAAACGAATTCGTCTGACTCCCATCACTCATCATTGGACCCCCAATATCGATCCGTAACTTGCCTATATGAAGATCGTGGAAGGAAGTATTCAATAACTTTATGGAAATTGAATCCTCACAACAATGGAATTCTATATTACAGCGTCCAAACTATAGATTACTTCCACATATCCAAAGATTATAATCGCCTTTATTTTGATGGATACAAAGAGTGTAATTTTGAATGATGGAATCGTTGACAGTGTTTACAGTGCGCCTTGGATGTACACGGGGAATGATATTTGCCAAGACAATTTCTACAGAGGTTACGTAGTTTCACGAACTCCCATCGTTTAGGTACAGTTAATTTATCGAATTCTCCACATTGGTATAAACAATGATCGGTAGCCCGACAATATTCACAAATTTTGGATGTAGTAAAAAAGACGCGATTTCCTTCAACGTTTCTCCATGCCTTGGATTCATTTGAAGAATCGATAAAATGTCGTTTATTAGTATTACTCTTGTTAGAATTAGACACGGATTTAGTGTGCATGCGCGAAATAGTTGTTTCTAAAAATGTGAACATATCGTCAACAGTAGGGGAATCGTCTGGTTTAAGAGTATCTTGCCATTTTTCAGCAATAAGATCCGGTAAAATCCTTTCAATGTGCCAAATAAAGCATTCATGATTTGGTGGGCATCTAAGCGTTTCGAGGGATGTTAGATTTTGTCGTACAGTGTTGAGTATGTGTCCAAGGGTGGCTGGGTTAGCCGTTTCCGGTTTTTTGAGATTAAATATCGCCCCGATGTGTTTGCCTCTCAATACCCTCTTAAGTTCATAAGTTCCCTTAAGGATGGACCAAGCTACCTGATAATTGGCATCCGAAGCCTGTAAATGTATGATCCGTTGCGCGGCCTCTCCCTTCAGACTCGTTTTTAAATATTGAAATTTTATAATATCGGCAATATCGTCGCGTCGATCAATAATACTCTGAAATAAGTTTGAGAAAGATATCCACTCGTTGTAATCCCCGGAGAAAGTGGGTAGTTGCGGTACCGGCAGTCTTTGTAAAGTTTGTTTTTCAGTTTGAGTTGAATTCCCGAGAATTGTACTGTTCGCGAGAGGGCCGTCTTTCGCGAGATGTTCAACAATACCGTAATATCCATCGGATACATTTGTGAAGTGTTCTGATTCAGCTGCCAGAGGTTGACACGCGATCAATTCGTTGAAAAGCTCTTCGTATTCGCGAAATGCAACCGTGACGCGTTCGAATCGTAATCGTGCTCGCAAATCGGATATTTGTTGGCTATTTATTGAATCGACTAATTGATCAACGTAGCATGCTGCTATGTTACGTCTCCTCTCGATCGGCGAAATGGTCTCGTCTCCTTTCTGGTCCGTCATTTTAATAATTAGATATTTAAAACTGGGTATTGAGATTCAAGTTGTATTGATGATAATGAGATTGGAAGAAATTCGACTGCACGACTCGCAAATCACCGTAATTAACCGATAAATTCAAATAATTTAGGCGATCCCAAGAGTCAGACAGTCCAAATCCCCAATTGATCGCGAAGAATTATAATATAATTAATTAACGTAATCGATTGACCCCGATGATCACTACAATGAAATGATCCTCAGATCAAATAATTGACGGGATCAGATTAGTCAATCGACTTAGCAATTTTAATTTAATATTCTGGTTACTTTATACTTCGAAGACTTGAGCAATTCACTGATCGCAACAATTAAATGGTCTTGCGACAAATAATTGATGTAATCCCAGAATTGCACAGCTCAATCCGAAATAAGACAATAATTCGAAAATGATGAAATCAAATATTGAAAATATATTAAAATTAAATAATTAAATATGAATAGTAAGATTCACTCGTTTATGATGAGTTGAAAAACTCAGTAAATTTATGACAAAAATTAAGTATTGTGATCCGATTGTAATAAGAATTAAATGATATTAAATTGAAATCAAATCAAATTATAGAATCAGTGTTGAATTGAATGAATGATAATAATGAAAAATACTGCCAATGGCGAATAAATGTTTAATAAATTTTGAACTTAGCTGGATTTCACTGCAGATGATCCTCTAGATGCGGCGGTGTCAACGAGTCGGTAATATGAATGGCGTTTTGATCAATTTTTTATCCACACTGAGTATTGATATTTATTTGAATATATTTTCCTTGAATATATTTTAATTGTCCAATCGAGTTACCTCACAGGAGGCACCAAAATGTTTGTGGGAAAATGTTCCCTTTCTTTTTATTTTTATTTTATATTTAAATTCTAAATTTACCTGTAAATTAAATTAAATTAGTGATTGGAATGTAATTAACTTCTTATAACGATAGGTAGGATATGACAGGTATTATTTAATAAAACTCGTGGTTTGGGTATATCAAAATCGAAGAATATATTTTGACCCAAAAAATAGGGAAAGCGCTACGGCATAAAACCCTTTGAAGAAGTACAATGAAAAATCGAGAATGTTAAGATAATGAGAATGAGGGTAACTCGTTGAACAATAGATACAAAATGAAATATAGAGATGTGTGTGTATGTATGTGTGTGTGTGTGTGTTGATGTGTACTGTAATGATAGAGAGTCCACTGCGGAACAGTTAAATAGTACTTGGTACTAATACGATGGTGAGAGTCCACTGCGGGACAGTTGAATAGTACTTGGTACTAATGCGATGTTAAGGAGTCCACTGTGGGACAGTTAAATAGTACTTGGTACTAATGCGATGGTAAGAGTCCACTGTGGGACAGTTAAATAGTACTTGGTACTAATGCGATGTTAAAGAGTCCACTGTGGGACAGTTAAATAGTACTTGGTACTAATGCGATGGTAAGAGTCCACTGTGGGACAGTTAAATAGTACTTGGTACTAATGCGATGTTAAAGAGTCCACTGTGGGACAGTTAAATAGTACTTGGTACTAATGCGATGGTAAGAGTCCACTGTGGGATGTTTGTGTTATGATATGCGTCGCGACGATGTTACCGATTGATCAGATCGGTGATATGAATTGAGATGTCAAAATTGTAATGGGATATTCCAAAGACAATATGACGACGTTAAATTATTATTGTTATTGTTTGCAACAGAGGCTATTATTTAACTGCAGTTAATTAAATTCTCATCAATTGGATTGATGGCTGTTGTTAGCACGTGGCTATGATACGAATGAGGTTATATATGATATATATATGACAACGGCCAAATGCGTTGATTATTAAAGCGCGAACAAATCAATTTTTAGTTTTATTTGTATTAAGATTATCACGTATGTATGATAATTATTGATGCTTGTTATTGCAAGGTAATTAAGATGTAAAACGAATAGATCGATGAATTGACGGAATTTAATGTAAGATAATAATTATTAAATATTCAATATTATTTGAATCGATTGTTATTTAATATTAATACGAATATTAAGATTAAATACCGAATTCAATCCTATTGAATAATTAATAGTAACACAACTAAATATTCGATGTTTGATGGGTGAGACCCACGCGCAACAAGTCCCGGCTTGTTTTTTCTACGACGCAATAAAAACACCCGGTCTTTATGCAATTCCCGAAATAATAGTGAAACTCAACGAAATAATTAGCAAAACTGATTAAACCGTATTAATTAATACTTATCTTGGCACGATGGCACGAAATCGTAATTGATAATCAAATAATTAATAATTATTATTAATTTTAATATTGGCTTGGCAATGTAGCGAAAAGAACGTTCACAGTAAGTGTGGACAGCGTGAAGACTTGTGGTCAACTGACGAAAAGACGCGGTAACGCCGGGTCGTCGTTTCGACGGAACGGAAAAATTCAGACACCCAAACGACAGAGATATACTGAAGGCGTGAGTGCAACGAAGATGCACCGAGAAACCGACGCTAGGTTTAGCGCGCGCGTTCGCGGTGCGATCCGAGTTGGCGACGAGATAGAGTTTAGCACCGCTAGATGGAGACTGATTTGAATATTTAAATTTTGAATATTATTACGATGACAATTCATTTTAGGACTTCCGTTCTCGACGGAACAATTATGATTGGTATTCAACTCAAAGTTCCATAAAAAATCATCAATCAAAAATTATTCTGCTGTTTTAGTGCTTGTTGCTAATGACGGCAGTGGCGGACAAAAAAGAACTAGTGAGTATACTAAAGTGAATTTTGAGGAACGATCGGATACGTATCCGACAAAAGACATAGTTCATGGAACTATACAGGTCCGGAACTACCCACCTCTACATTACACAGACGGCTCTGTGGCGACGGTCACAGTACTTCGGGCGAACAAAAAGTAGTTTGGTTTAGTTTATTTATTTACGATCATGGAGCTACTGCTCCTTGTGATCAAAAATCAATATTCATGTTATTTTATTATTATTATTAGTGAGAACAATTACAATGAACTCAACAGAATACAATATAATTTCCCATCTACAAAATTTTCAGACGCTTACTCGCTCATTCTAACAAATACAATAGTTTAATCTCCTAAGGCTTTACTGATTATCTAGATTCATTAAATACAAATAACATTTACTTCGAAATTCATCTAAAGTTACTGATGTCGTTACTTCGAGTGGAAGCGAGTTCCAAAAATTGCAACCCGTAATCAAAAATGACTTCTGGTAAGTTGTGCGAGCAAATGGAACTAGAAGAGTATCGGTCTTGGTGAAATCACGACGAGATGCAACGGTGGGCCTAAGGACTAACTGATGCCTAAAAAGACCAGGTCGCATAAGACAGAGCTTTATAAAATTCACACATGACAAGCTCTAGCCTACGACTTTAAGGTGTTAGCCACCCTAGCTGATGTCGATCTATGCTCCTCTCTCTTAATTCGCAATACGAAGCGTACGCAGTTATTTAATGAAACCAATAATGATCTCTCGAGGACCACTGTTGAGTCCAAAGTACGTCGGGTATCAACATCTTTTCATCCCCACTAATAAAATAGGTTTTTATAAATGGCCAGCACGTGCGCTTTCCATAATTTATGAGCGTGAGTAAAAATCCGAAGCACACAACTTAAACAATTAAATTGAATTATAAATTATCTTGTTAACACCCGATTCATAAACCAGAGTATCAACTCAATGAAGTACATGAAAAAAAATAATCACGCAACCAAGTGAAATCTAGATAAAATAATATCCTGGTACTCATTAGTCATAATTGTGATACAATAGAGACAACACGTCAGATAGTAATTGAACAATGGGTTACACAAATTTTCAAAAATTTAATTTAAATAAAAATGATTCCATGTGCTATCGACTTTTTTTGTTCATTCAATGCAGTTTTTTTAAATTACTTGGACTATCGCCCTGGACGACAGATATCTCAGGAATTTTCCGAAGTAAAAATAGAAATAGTATATGTAGAGTTTCTTACGCCGGAATTTGTTACAACATTGTATTTTTTTTATTAAACATTTCATTTGCGCCTTACGGATTATTTTATGAACTATCAAATAAAACTTATCAAGGCTCGAATTCAACTATAATGCTAGTGAAAATGCTGTTCATAGCGTTACTGTCTACAATTTTGATTCCCTTTATATATATCATCAGGCAGAAGATCATGATAAAGGTCATCAATAAATTAAAGAACGTGGACGAAATTTTGGACAAGTGTTCAGATTATAAATTGAAAAATGACTGTGTCAACAATATATTATTTACTGTTAACTTATTTATGGTCATTAACTTCATAATAGTGTGGGATCTGATATACTATCCCGCGATAACGATATCTTTCGGCAATATTCCTACACGGAAAAAAGCGCAGCTCAAAATTAGCTAATAATTATAGTCGTCAAATAAAAATTACTTCCCTAAGAGAAATTTACAATTCCAAACCAAAAATTACTATTATCAATGGAAAATTACATTTTTTTGTTGATTCTTACAATCAGTATTGTAAATTTTACGATTTGTAAAAGTTATAATACAGATTAGCAAAAATTGAATAAAGAATGGTAATAATCCATAATTATTTTACAACGATCGTTCTGGAAATAACAATATTCAAAAATCTCTTTGATAATATTACAATTCTTCGTTAAAAACATTTGTAAGAGTATAAATTGAATATTACAATTCATTAAGAATAAATTACTATAAAACTTATATTTCTTTTTATCTATTCCATAAAATTCAGTAGATAAAATAAAAAATATTAGTATAGAGTAGATAGTGATTTTCATTTGGAAACAACAGAAAAGTCACTCATGACTCAAGTTATGTTTACATGAATTTCGCAAAAATTATTCATTTATATCCCGATTATTACAATTTGTAAGATTATTAATTTTATTTTATAACAATTTAAAACTATTACTGAAAACATTTTAAAAAGAACTCAGGTATTCTAAAAATTATAATATCAAATAAATTTTGTTAAGGTATTGCAGTTTTTAAAACATCGATAACGTGAATTGCTACTTAGCGGGTAAAAATTACTATTTGCTATTGTGACTTTTAATGCGTAAGATATAATATAAAGGTCATTGTATTTTATTTATATTTGGCATATACTTTGAGATATTGGAAGGGTACCTGTAGCCGAGTGGTTAGCATGCTTGCACTTAAACTGGAATATTCGCAAGGCGTAGGTTCGATTCCCGCAGTGGTAAAAAAAAAAAAAAGATGGTGGATTTTAAATTGGTATTGAGATATATACATAAATATATATACAGATAAATTCCGACAGTATGTATATATATATATATATGTTGGAAAAAAAATTTATTATTACACACAAGGAGACAATTTTTACTATCTGGATTAGTAAAAATTCAATAGCAGTCTCAGTGAAAGTTTTATTCTAAGATAGATTTTTTACTAAATGAAATGGTAAATTTTATTGAATGCTTTAGTTTTGTACTCTTAAACTGAAAGTAATTTTACTTATAATTTAGTAATTCATAGGATTAAGCGATTATAATTTTTACTCATTTAAAAGGAAAATTTCCACATTATTGGACCGTTTCAAGTTTGCCTCGACGAAATAGTAATTTTTATTTGAAAATTAACGAATACTACCAGATTTTTTTCTCCGTGTACTGTATTGAGTAGTGGGGTGATAATACAAAACGCGATGCAACTAAATAGGATCGACAAGAGATTTGAGAGCATTAACTTGGCTATTTACAAACTGGGCTACTCGAAATTAGGCGGCGCTCAAGTTCAAATATCATCTGTAGCACAGTTGGTACTTTCACGTGAATCTGTTCTTTACGATATTGAGAATATTAAATCTGCTTATGTTAAATTGTGTAAAATATGTGACGATATGAATGACTTTTATGGGGTGCCTGTTTTGATTGCCATTATTTGCTGTGGATTTAGGAGTGTTATGACTCTTAATCGCCTTGTTTTTAAGTTCACTCAATTGGAAGCAATAGATATTGTATTGCCCGTACCGGTATCTCGGATGATATGCTTAATTTTTTTATTCACGGTGATAACGTCTAGCGTCACTGCTATTACGAAACAGGTATTGTGATTTCTGCCCTAGTAGCAACCCTAGTATAGCAATCCCATAGAAAAGATAGACCCAGCACTCGGTGTTGTAAAAAAAAAAATCTGGGCGTCGGTTGACCCTGCGGGCCAGCCCCAAAACTTCCCGCTGTTTTCGAGCTCAAGGCGCTTGAAAACATCACTGTGAATATATTTTCGAGCTCTTCGAAAATGCTATTACATGGAATCGTTTTTTTATGAACTTTTCAAGCTCTAACAAGTTACGTTTTATGCTAGAGCTTAAAAGTTAAGAATCAAAAATCATTAATGAAGAAGCGGCTTTAAAATTTATATTTTCGATTATGTTCTCTGAAATAAAAATGTTGAGGCAGAAATCAACGTCAGTGATCAAAATCAAGATTTGAATGAGTTTTGACTTAGGTCAGAGCAATAATATATGGAATATCCGAGAAAAACATTAAAGACTGGGTTTTTTCAATTTTTTGCGGACAATATGTTTAAAACTAAAGAACAAGTTATATGACATTATCTGATGATCGAAAGAGACTATATTGAGAAGGAGTTGGTATGATTTCAGACACATTTTAACACATTATATTTTGATTTATCCGGAAAAAATAACATAAAATGTTATTTTTTTAACTTTTCAGCGCCGATATCTTTTGAACTAATCAACCGATTTTGACGTTTGAGGTGGCAATCGGCGCGTTTTATTGAGTTCTAGAGCTGATTAGATTTCGAAATTGATCGGATAAGTCACTTCGAAGATAATAGAAAAAAACCGTTTTTTACTATTTCTTTCTCCAACGATATCTCTTGAACAAATTAACCGATTGAGATGGTTGTGGTCGCATTCGACGCGGCTTATAAAGTTCTAGAGCTGATTAGATTTTGAAGTCGATCGTTCAAGTCGTTTCTGAGAAATCACTAAAAAACAAAACAAAAAAATTTTTTTTTTTCGTAATTCGCCAATATTTTCGAGTCTGCTTGATCAAATGATCTGAAATTTTCAGGAAAGTTGATGGTCAACAAGCTCTTTCGATTGCCACCTTAAACATCCAAATCGGTTGATTAGTTCAAAAGTTACGAAGTGTTTACACACACCTACACACACACACACACACACACATACATACATACATACATACAGACACTCGGACTTCATTCTGAAAATAGTTAGAATAGTTTCCTAGAACCTCAAAACGTCGACATCTGATGAAAATTCGATTTTCGAAAATCGGAGTAAAAACAATAACTTCCCGAATTTTTTAAAATTTACAATTTTCTTAGCGGGAAGTTAAAAAAGTTAATTAGACTGATTTTGAATTTTTTTTTTACGTTCTTATGGGACTCGGAACCAACATCGGGAGCCGTGAGACCTAAAATTTTTTTTTTACCAAACGATGAATTTTTTTTCTAAGTTTTTATTTTATTTTACAATAATAATCTATTTGTTCTACTTATATTGAATACAATGTCATATTGGAATGGAATTTGACGTATTTTTTTAACATTAAATTCAATAATAGCTTTAATGACCAAAAAATTGCTCCGGGCGAAATAGCTAGGTGGGAACTTGGTCAGATAAGGCAATAATAAGCCTGACAAAATCTAATTTATATTTATTATTTAGTTGACACGACGACGATTGAATTCACGCAGTCTGTAAGTGATTTTAATTATTTTTTTAGAGTAATTTAATTAATGATTTTGAATTTAAGGTTTTTTTTTTGTGAATCTTGAATACTAATAGAAAGAAAAAATAATAAATTGTATTTTTTAGATTTCTGAAAATATATTAAAATGAATATTCGTTTTATATATTTCATTATTTTTGGAATTATCGCCGCTACTGGGAGATGTGACGACGGTGATGATAAGGTCAGTATTAATATATCGATATATTTATAAAATCACATTAAATTTCGCAGATATCTGAAAAAAAAAACTATATACAACAACACATGAGGCAAAAAAAAACAGAATTTCTTTTTTTATCTCTAGTAGTAGATTTTAAATTAAATTTTTTTTTTTATAACTAAAATAAATAGCTACGAGTTGGATCCGTAGCGTAGCAGTAAAAGCGTCGGTCTTTCGTGCGTAAGGTCGTGGGTTCGAATCCCATCTAAAGTGTGCGGTCATCAATTAGTCTAGTATTTTTTTTACAGTTTAAAATTTTTAATTCGATTAGAAATTCAATTATCTGAACAAAAAATATAAACTTAAGTGAAAAAAATCTCTTTTTTTTGTGAGTCAGTTAAAATTTTGATTTTATTTTATAATTTAAAATTACACGGTCGCTAGTGACGAGCACTCAGTGCCTACGTGACACCCCGTCAGGGTTCGAATCCCGGCTTGTGCCCGCCCTCTGAGGAAAGGGGGCCCTCACTAACGAGCAGAAAGTCGCCAATAAAGTGACCGACTATACCGGCTGTTTTTTGAGATTTTTCCATCCATGCTGCGATTGCGCCATTGCACGCAAACGCGGTCGTATAAAAAAGGGGTAAGTCGGCCTCCGCAAAAAATGAGATAGAGAAAAATAACTTAGAAGTTAAAAGCAAATAAAGTAAAGACTTGCAGGCCTACATTAAAATTTTAATATATTTGTTTCCAAGCTCATATCTTATTACATATTCTAATATATATTGTTGAGGTTTTCAATTATTTCATACATTAGTCCAGGCTCTTTTATACAAAACTCCTTGAATATATTAGAAGGAATAATATCATTACGATTTATCAAAATAAACGCCATCGCTCGATGTTTCAAAATAAATGAATCGTATTTTTTAGCGGTTTCATACAGCATCAGAACGTTATTCATCGTTAAACTTTTGCTCAATATTAACCCACAAATACTTACTAATTTTTTAATTTGATACATTCCCGCAATTTTGAATAATTTTAATGCAATGACATCATCATTGTAAACTTTTTCCAACTTACGCTCATACATGAACGTCATTAATTCCTCGACTACATCTCCGTCGACATTCTGGAGGAAGATACAGTTTTCTTTAGATTCTTTAGTCTCCGTAGTCAATGTTTTTGCGAAAACCGGGCTCTGAATAGCCAAAATAATTTTATGAGCTGGAAATATTTTGTCCCGGGTTTTTATAACAACGTCACTGAATTCCGATCTAATTGGGTAATTTTGTACATCGTGATTTAGATCCGATAATTTGAACTCGTCAATAAATCCGTACCATATTATTTTACTTGTTATTTTGAAGTATGTAAAAAGTAGATCGTGTTCTTTGTGAGGCCCGACCTTTTTGCAATAGTAACATTTGTAACAATAACTCGGAATTGGGATATTGTAAATTTCACATGATTCTTTCCAATCTGAAATGTCGATTATCGAATAAGCTTGATCAGCGACTTTTATGTAAATAGTAGCTATAGCTGATTGTAAAAATGTTTTAAATATTTTGACGTCTAATTGATTTTTATCAGTGACGAGGGCAGATATATAAAATTGTCCATTAGTTGACGAATTTATGAGATCAACACGTTCTGAATCAATATATTTATTGTTTTCCGTTATTTTAAAAGTGAATTCGTGGGAAAATATTGTGTTGCGTGTTGATGACTGATTCATTATTTTTTGATAGAAAATTATAAATTTTTCATTACTTTCCTATGATCATCTAGGGAATTTTTTTTCAATTAGCTTAAAATATATATAGGGAAAAAAGGGGCAAAATGAGACACTTTGAAACGGAAAAAATTTTTTGTCGAGTTTATTATCGAAAAAATGCTGTTATGATTCGGAAAACACATTATTTATTATTGCTATTTATATAGAGCTGTAACTTTTAAACTACTGGTTTTATCACAATTTTTAAAGAATACTTTTTTGTAGGAAATCAAATTCTCTATAAAAAAGTATTCTTATATAATTTCTGTAAGTGCGATAGTTTCGACGATATTCTAATTTTAAAACTCGGAAGAAATTTTAATCGAAATTAGACAAAAAAATTTGCGGCTACTGTCTAAATAGAGCTTTAACTTCTAAACTATTGACTTTATCAAAATTTTTAAAGAATACTTTTTTGTAGGAAATTAAATTTTGTATGAAAATGTATTCTTTTATATTTTTCGTAACTGTGATAATTTCCAAGATATGTTGGTTTTAAAAGTAAAATATCGGCTATAATTTTAAAAAAATTTCTTCACTTTGGCCACGAAAAATTTATTGTATCAAGTGTCTCATTTTGCCAAACTCCTCAGGTTTACTATTAATTGATAGAATAATTAAATTCATATAAATTTGTACTTACAACGGCAATAAATCAACAGTTTTTTCAATTTTTATCAACATCAATATCTGATTATGAATACAAAATCATTTTTTAAGAGGTTAAGTTGTCCATTAATATCATTAACGAAATAAAAAACACTAATTTCGATTTACAAATTTTTTAACTGTCATCTAATGTGCTGTGACTCCATTTTTATTTTCCATGCTAATTATAATGCTTACGACCCCTTAATTTAAATAAAATAATCAAATAACATTTAACATTGTGTTTCTGTTAAATTACTATAAAATTTTTACAAAAAACAAATAAAAGCAGGTGTCAAAATTATGATTTTTCAAAATTAGTACCAGGAAAATAATTTTATTATCCGAAAACTGAAAAAAATTACAAACTTACGATCTAAAATTTAAAAAAATTTTTTTTTTACAGCCTGATGACGACGATGACTCAAAATCTAAACTAAATCACATTTTAGACGGCATTGGAAAGAGTAAAGATGATGCTATAAAGAACATCGATAAATTGGTAATGAATGAATCTTTGATAATCCATACGAAAAAAAAACAGAGGGACAAAAGGGCAAAACGAGACAAGAGGCAGGGGGAAAAATTTTTTCTATTCACTTAGAATATCATTAAAAAATAATAATTGGACGTATTTGAGTTCCCAAAAAATTAGTATATCGTTAAGTACCCCCCCCCCCCCTCCTCTATCCGAGAATATTTGCAGGTAAAAAAGCATACATACGACAATACTAAATATATATCACTTATATACTAATTTTGCCTGGATATGTTGAGACAAATCGCTTTTTATCTTCGCGATTATCACCAGCAGCCACCAGAATTCGCGGGTTGAACCCTGGCTTAGGCTGGTCTCTAACAAATTTTATAATTACTTGGACAGAGCAGTAGGCTGGAGTTCTTGCAAAGCAAAGACCCGCACTTATTCAAATACGGCAATGTATGTGAAAACTTATAAACCTACCTCACGGCTTATAAAATTATAGATTATTCTTATTGATGGTCGAATTATTATTTATAACTTAATTAATAATAATTTTGTTAACTACTCCAAAATTTTACCAGTAAAATAGGATATGAAAAGGATGAACAGATAGTAGATAAAGTGAATCATTAATGATTCAAAAATTACTTACAAGAACACGGTAAGAAATACATGGCGTTCAACACCATGCTGACATGGTCTCGAGACAGATACTAAAATAGTATGAGAAATATTCCAACCTCCCTCCATTCTCACGACAGGCCAAACCAACTAAATTGACGCCTTGTTGCGACCCGCACCCTTGACCATAGACTGGGGTCACCTTGGTTTCGCACGAACGGTCCTTCCAGTAAGCCCGAAAGATACTGTGCAATTTCTTGCATTGAAAAATCTTCGATACCATACAGTATGGCGTTCACGCCCATACTGGCATAGTGATATCCGCAAAATATATCTTACCGTGAAGATGCAAGCGCTGTATAAATTGCCCGTATTAACAGAATCGCAAGTAAATTACTAGCATATTACAATAGTGAATAAGCTACGCGTCATATATCACTAATTAGTCCAGGATCGAAGTAATTGATCGATAAATTTGGGTATAGGACCAGCCTCGGGACTCTGTCCCCACTGCACCCTTACGGACATGCGTCGTCGTGACGATTAGTCATGTGACCACGGCACTATGACTTGTGTAGTTTTAGACGGCAAAGAGACATTGTCTCACAGCATACATTTTTTCGTATGGATCGCAATACAATTTTATAGAAATAAAATTTATATATTTATTAATAATTTACAGGCAAGTGGTACTGGAGGCGCTGCACCAGCAAGTGGTACTGGAGGCGCTGCACCAGCAAGTGGTACTGGAGGCGCTGCACCAGCAAGTGGTACTGGAGGCGATGCACCAGCAAGTGGTACTGGAGGCGATGCACCAGCAAGTGGTACTGGAGGCGATGCACCAGCAAGTGGTACTGGAGGCGATGCACCAGCAAGTGGTACTGGAGGCGATGCACCAGCAAGTGGTACTGGAGGCGCTGCACCAGCAAGTGGTACTGGAGGCGATGCACCAGCAAGTGGTACTGGAGGCGCTGCACCAGCAAGTGGTACTGGAGGCGCTGCACCAGCAAGTGGTACTGGAGGCGATGCACCAGCAAGTGGTACTGGAGGCGATGCACCAGCAAGTGGTACTGGAGGCGATGCACCAGCAAGTGGTACTGGAGGCGATGCACCAGCAAGTGGTACTGGAGGCGATGCACCAGCAAGTGGTACTGGAGGCGATGCACCAGCAAGTGGTACTGGAGGCGATGCACCAGCAAGTGGTACTGGAGGCGATGCACCAGCAAGTGGTACTGGAGGCGATGCACCAGCAAGTGGTACTGGAGGCGCTGCACCAGCAAGTGGTACTGGAGGCGATGCACCAGCAAGTGGTACTGGAGGCGCTGCACCAGCAAGTGGTACTGGAGGCGCTGCACCAGCAAGTGGTACTGGAGGCGATGCACCAGCAAGTGGTACTGGAGGCGCTGCACCAGCAAGTGGTACTGGAGGCGATGCACCAGCAAGTGGTACTGGAGGCGCTGCACCAGCAAGTGGTACTGGAGGCGCTGCACCAGCAAGTGGTACTGGAGGCGATGCACCAGCAAGTGGTACTGGAGGCGATGCACCAGCAAGTGGTACTGGAGGCGCTGCACCAGCAAGTGGTACTGGAGGCGATGCACCAGCAAGTGGTACTGGAGGCGATGCACCAGCAAGTGGTACTGGAGGCGCTGCACCAGCAAGTGGTACTGGAGGCGCTGCACCAGCAAGTGGTACTGGAGGCGCTGCACCAGCAAGTGGTACTGGAGGCGCTGCACCAGCAAGTGGTACTGGAGGCGCTGCACCAGCAAGTGGTACTGGAGGCGCTGCACCAGCAAGTGGTACTGGAGGCGCTGCACCAGCAAGTGGTACTGGAGGCGCTGCACCAGCAAGTGGTACTGGAGGCGATGCACCAGCAAGTGGTACTGGAGGCGCTGCACCAGCAAGTGGTACTGGAGGCGCTGCACCAGCAAGTGGTACTGGAGGCGATGCACCAGCAAGTGGTACTGGAGGCGATGCACCAGCAAGTGGTACTGGAGGCGCTGCACCAGCAAGTGGTACTGGAGGCGATGCATCAACAAGTGGTACTGGAGGCGATGCACCAGCAAGTGGTACTGGAGGCGATGCACCAGCAAGTGGTACTGGAGGCGCTGCACCAGCAAGTGGTACTGGAGGCGCTGCATCAACAAGTGGTACTGGAGGCGCTGCACCAGCAAGTGGTACTGGAGGCGCTGCACCAGCAAGTGGTACTGGAGGCGCTGCACCAGCAAGTGGTACTGGAGGCGATGCACCAGCAAGTGGTACTGGAGGCGATGCACCAGCAAGTGGTACTGGAGGCGCTGCACCAGCAAGTGGTACTGGAGGCGCTGCACCAGCAAGTGGTACTGGAGGCGCTGCACCAGCAAGTGGTACTGGAGGCGCTGCACCAGCAAGTGGTACTGGAGGCGCTGCACCAGCAAGTGGTACTGGAGGCGCTGCACCAGCAAGTGGTACTGGAGGCGCTGCACCAGCAAGTGGTACTGGAGGCGATGCACCAGCAAGTGGTACTGGAGGCGCTGCACCAGCAAGTGGTACTGGAGGCGCTGCACCAGCAAGTGGTACTGGAGGCGATGCACCAGCAAGTGGTACTGGAGGCGATGCACCAGCAAGTGGTACTGGAGGCGCTGCACCAGCAAGTGGTACTGGAGGCGATGCATCAACAAGTGGTACTGGAGGCGATGCACCAGCAAGTGGTACTGGAGGCGATGCACCAGCAAGTGGTACTGGAGGCGCTGCACCAGCAAGTGGTACTGGAGGCGCTGCATCAACAAGTGGTACTGGAGGCGCTGCACCAGCAAGTGGTACTGGAGGCGCTGCACCAGCAAGTGGTACTGGAGGCGCTGCACCAGCAAGTGGTACTGGAGGCGATGCACCAGCAAGTGGTACTGGAGGCGATGCACCAGCAAGTGGTACTGGAGGCGATGCACCAGCAAGTGGTACTGGAGGCGATGCACCAGCAAGTGGTACTGGAGGCGCTGCACCAGCAAGTGGTACTGGAGGCGATGCACCAGCAAGTGGTACTGGAGGCGATGCACCAGCAAGTGGTACTGGAGGCGCTGCACCAGCAAGTGGTACTGGAGGCGATGCATCAACAAGTGGTACTGGAGGCGCTGCACCAGCAAGTGGTACTGGAGGCGATGCACCAGCAAGTGGTACTGGAGGCGCTGCACCAGCAAGTGGTACTGGAGGCGCTGCACCAGCAAGTGGTACTGGAGGCGCTGCACCAGCAAGTGGTACTGGAGGCGATGCACCAGCAAGTGGTACTGGAGGCGATGCACCAGCAAGTGGTACTGGAGGCGCTGCACCAGCAAGTGGTACTGGAGGCGCTGCACCAGCAAGTGGTACTGGAGGCGCTGCACCAGCAAGTGGTACTGGAGGCGATGCACCAACAAGTGGTACTGGAGGCGCTGGTCCAACTTCAGAAGTAAGTGTAATAATTTTCAAAAAATAGTAATTCGTGTCAAAAGTCACTATTTTTTACCTACGAAATTAACGTCTATTTATTCTTTACAGTCATTCATCCCACCGGCTTCTAATCATGGGCCAGCGGTTCGCAACGTAAGTCCAGTAATTTTTAATGAATAGTATTTTGATGAATAAAATTAATACCATTCATTTATTGTAACAGGGAATCCCTCAGCCAGCTTCCGAACATAGACCAACTACTCCTCAAGTAAGTATCATTATTTCATAGAAGAACAAAGATATTGGCTGTAAAACGGCTTGCATCCGAATATAGTGAAAATTATTATTTTTTTATTTAATCATAATTTATTTTTGATTTCCCATAGCCATCAATTCCAACTTCAATTACTTATTATCCACCGCTCAGCATTAAAATGAAGTCCATAATTCAAAGAATAAAGCAGCAGCGACCATCACTTTTCAACATTCCACCATTTTTACGAAAATAATTTTAAAATTAATTATTGACATAAAATTCGATATTAACAAATTATAAGCAATGTAAAAAAATATTTAAGCTATTATTAAATTAATCTGCTCAAAAACAAGTACACATCTTCTTTATGGCTGCTTGGCACATGAATAGGTCTACCATAAAAATTTCTACCTTTTACGACAACTGAACCATAATCAGGCCTACCACAAGTAACTACCACATAAGAACTATACCAGTTTCAAACACTACCCGTGAAAATTTCAACCAATCAACAATTCCACCACTTAAGAACTATCTCACATTATAACTCTACAAGATTATAACTCTCCCTGTAACGAACTCAACCATAACACTCGCTACCGTAAACATCTCTACCACAATACAGGTCACCCATAAAAATACCTACCATTAGCATCTCTGCCATTTACAAGCCTACCCTGGTGGTTTTGAATCACCCTGGAAACACCCTGGGCGAGGAAACACGGTGGAATCACGGTGGGTACAACGTGTAACCACCCTGATTCCACGGTGTATCCACGGTAAATACGCGGTGTACGTGAAATCGCGGTGAGTACACCGTGGAATCAGGGTGGTTACACGTTGTACCCACCCTGATTCCACCGTGTTTGCAGGGTGATTCAAAACCGCCAGGGTACCATAAATAACTCAACAACATTTCAACTATCCCAGAATAAATCTCTACCAAACAAAATACGCTACTTAAAACATTTCTATCAATTTTAAGCCTACCCAATAAAAACACTATCATACAGGAACATTAGAGGTGGGTTGTTCCGGGAACATTGCGAATTGAACCTGGTACGTCTCTGGAGCGAAAAAGAACTAGTTCCTGGAATCATATCCGTGGAACTATTTACTGTTTTTAATCCTCATGAAGGCTCAGTATTTCGAACGTAGACCTACAAAATATTCTAGTATACACAACATTATGCTATGCAACCTATGTGTTTAAGACGCATTATCACGGCGAACTATATTATTTTATACTAAATAGTGGATGGATTATTATTGGTATTCAACTCAAAGTTCCATAAAAAATCACCAATCAAAAATTATTCTGCTGTTTTAGTGCTTGTTGCTAATGACGGCAGTGGCGGACAAAAAAGAACTAGTGAGTATACTAAAGTGAATTTTGAGGAACGATCGGATACGTATCCGACAAAAGACATAGTTCATGGAACTATACAGGTCCGGAACTACCCACCTCTACATTACACAGACGGCTCTGTGGCGACGGTCACAGTACTTCGGGCGAACAAAAAGTAGTTTGGTTTAGTTTATTTATTTACGATCATGGAGCTACTGCTCCTTGTGATCAAAAATCAATATTCATGTTATTTTATTATTATTATTAGTGAGAACAATTACAATGAACTCAACAGAATACAATGTAATTTCCCATCTACAAAATTTTCAGACGCTTACTCGCTCATTCTAAAAAATACAATAGTTTAATCTCCAAAGGCTTTACTGATTATCTAGATTCATTGAATACAAATAACATTTACTTCGAAATTCATCTAAAGTTACTGATGTCGTTACTTCGAGTGGAAGCGAGTTCCAAAAATTGCAACCCGTAATCAAAAATGACTTCTGGTAAGTTGTGCGAGCAAATGGAACTAGAAGAGTATTCGTCTTAGTGAAATCACGATGAGATGCAGTTGGGCCTAAGGACTAACTGATGCCCAAAAAGACCTGGTCGCATAAGACAGAGCTTTATAAAATTCACACGCGACAAGCTCTAGCCTACGACTATAAGGTGTTAGCCACCCTAGCTGATGTCGATCTATGCTCATCTCTCTTAATTCGCAATACGAAGCGTACGCAGTTATTTAATGAAACCAATAATGATCTCTCGAGGACCACTGTTGAGTCCAAAGTACGTCGGGTATCAACATCTTTTCATCCCCACTAATAAAATAGGTTTTTATAAATGGCCAGCACGTGCGCTTTCCATAATTTATGAGCGTGAGTAAAAATCCGAAGCACACAACTTAAACAATTAAATTGAATTATAAATTATCTTGTTAACACCCGATTCATAAACCAGAGTATCAACTCAATGAAGTACATGAAAAAAAATAATCACGCAACCAAGTGAAATCTAGATAAAATAATATCCTGGTACTCATTAGTCATAATTGTGATACAATAGAGACAACACGTCAGATAGTAATTGAACAATGGGTTACACAAATTTTCAAAAATTTAATTTAAATAAAAATGATTCCATGTGCTATCGACTTTTTTTGTTCATTCAATGCAGTTTTTTTAAATTACTTGGACTATCGCCCTGGACGACAGATATCTCAGGAATTTTCCGAAGTAAAAATAGAAATAGTATATGTAGAGTTTCTTACGCCGGAATTTGTTACAACATTGTATTTTTTTTATTGAACATTTCATTTGCGCCTTACGGATTATTTTATGAACTATCAAATAAAACTTATCAAGGCTCGAATTCAACTATAATGCTAGTGAAAATGCTGTTCATAGCGTTACTGTCTACAATTTTGATTCCCTTTATATATATCATCAGGCAGAAGATCATGATAAAGGTCATCAATAAATTAAAGAACGTGGACGAAATTTTGGACAAGTGTTCAGATTATAAATTGAAAAATGACTGTGTCAACAATATATTATTTACTGTTAACTTATTTATGGTCATTAACTTCATAATAGTGTGGGACCTGATATACTATCCCGCGATAACGATATCTTTCGGCAATATTCCTATACTGTATTGAGTAGTGGGGTGATAATACAAAACGCGATGCAACTAAATAGGATCGACAAGAGATTTGAGAGCATTAACTTGGCTATTTACAAACTGGGCTACTCGAAATTAGGCGGCGCTCAAGTTCAAATATCATCTGTAGCACAGTTGGTACTTTCACGTGAATCTGTTCTTTACGATATTGAGAATATTAAATCTGCTTATGTTAAATTGTGTAAAATATGTGAAGATATGGCTGACTTTTATGGGGTGCCTGTTTTGATTGCCATTATTTGCTGTGGATTTAGGAGTGTTATGACTCTTAATCGCCTTGTTTTTAAGTTCACTCAATTGGAAGCAATAGATATTGTATTGCCCGTACCGGTATCTCGGATGATATGCTTAATTTTTTTGTTCACGGTGATAACGTCTAGCGTCACTGCTATTACGAAACAGGTATTGTGATTTCTGCCCTAGTAGCAACCCTAGTATAGCAATCCCATAGAAAAGATAGACCCAGCACTCGGTGTTGTAAAAAAAAAAATCTGGGCGTCGGTTGACCCTGCGGGCCAGCCCCAAAACTTCCCGCTGTTTTCGAGCTCAAGGCGCTTGAAAACATCACTGTGAATATATTTTCGAGCTCTTCGAAAATGCTATTACATGGAATCGTTTTTTTATGAACTTTTCAAGCTCTAACAAGTTACGTTTTATGCTAGAGCTTAAAAGTTAAGAATCAAAAATCATTAATGAAGAAGCGGCTTTAAAATTTATATTTTCGATTATGTTCTCTGAAATAAAAATGTTGAGGCAGAAATCAACGTCAGTGATCAAAATCAAGATTTGAATGAGTTTTGACTTAGGTCAGAGCAATAATATATGGAATATCCGAGAAAAACATTAAAGACTGGGTTTTTTCAATTTTTTGCGGACAATATGTTTAAAACTAAAGAACAAGTTATATGACATTATCTGATGATCGAAAGAGACTATATTGAGAAGGAGTTGGTATGATTTCAGACACATTTTAACACATTATATTTTGATTTATCCGGAAAAAATAACATAAAATGTTATTTTTTTAACTTTTCAGCGCCGATATCTTTTGAACTAATCAACCGATTTTGACGTTTGAGGTGGCAATCGGCGCGTTTTATTGAGTTCTAGAGCTGATTAGATTTCGAAATTGATCGGATAAGTCACTTCGAAGATAATAGAAAAAAACCGTTTTTTACTATTTCTTTCTCCAACGATATCTCTTAAACAAATTAACCGATTGAGATGGTTGTGGTCGCATTCGACGCGGCTTATAAAGTTCTAGAGCTGATTAGATTTTGAAGTCGATCGTTCAAGTCGTTTCTGAGAAATCACTAAAAAACAAAACAAAAAAATTTTTTTTTTTCGTAATTCGCCGATATTTTCGAGTCTGCTTGATCAAATGATCTGAAATTTTCAGGAAAGTTGATGGCCAACAAGCTCTTTCGATTGCTACCTTAAACATCCAAATCGGTTGATTAGTTCAAAAGTTACGAAGTGTTTACACACACCTACACACACACACACACACACACACATACATACATACATACATACAGACACTCGGACTTCATTCTGAAAATAGTTAGAATAGTTTCCTAGAACCTCAAAACGTCGACATCTGATGAAAATTCGATTTTCGAAAATCGGAGTAAAAACAATAACTTCCCGAATTTTTTAAAATTTACAATTTTCTTAGCGGGAAGTTAAAAAAGTTAATTAGACTGATTTTGAATTTTTTTTTTACGTTCTTATGGGACTCGGAACCAACATCGGGAGCCGTAAGACCTAAAATTTTTTTTCTAAGTTTTTATTTTATTTTACAATAATAATCTATTTGTTCTACTTATATTGAATACAATGTCATATTGGAATGGAATTTGACGTATTTTTTTAACATTGAATTCAATAACAGCTTTAATGACCAAAAAATTGCTCCGGGCGAAATAGCTAGGTGGGAACTTGGTCAGATAAGGCAATAATAAGCCTGACAAAATCTAATTTATATTTATTATTTAGTTGACACGACGACGATTGAATTCACGCAGTCTGTAAGTGATTTTAATTATTTTTTTAGAGTAATTTAATTAATGATTTTGAATTTAAGGTTTTTTTTTTGTGAATCTTGAATACTAATAGAAAGAAAAAATAATAAATTGTATTTTTTAGATTTCTGAAAATATATCAAAATGAATATTCGTTTTATATATTTCATTATTTTTGGAATTATCGCCGCTACTGGGAGATGTGACGACGGTGATGATAAGGTCAGTATTAATATATCGATATATTTATAAAATCACATTAAATTTCGCAGATATCTGAAAAAAAAAAATATATACAACAACACATGAGGCAAAAAAAAACAGAATTTTTTTTTTTATCTCTAGTAGTAGATTTTAAATTAAATTTTTTTTTTTATAACTAAAATAAATAGCTACGAGTTGGATCCGTAGCGTAGCAGTAAAAGCGTCTGTCTTTCGTGCGTAAGGTCATGGGTTCGAATCCCATCTACAGTGTGCGGTCATTAATAAGTCTAGTATTTTTCTACAGTTTAAAATTTTTAATTCGATTAGAAATTCAATTATCTGAACAAAAAATATAAACTTAAGTGAAAAAAATCTTTTTTTTGTGATTTAGTTAAAATTTTGATATTATTTTATAATTTAAAATTACACGGTCGCTAGTGACGAGCACTCAGTGCCTACGTGACACCCCGTCAGGGTTCGAATCCCGGCTTGTGCCCGCCCTCTGAGGAAAGGGGGCCCTCACTATCGAGCAGAAAGTCGCCAATAAAGTGACCGACTATACCGGCTGTTTTTTGAGATTTTTCCATCCATGCTGCGATTGCGCCATTGCACGCAAACGCGGTCGTATAAAAAAGGGGTAAGTCGGCCTCCGCAAAAAATGAGATAGAGAAAAATAACTTAGAAGTTAAAAGCAAATAAAGTAAAGACTTGCAAGCTTACATTAAAATTTTAATATATTTGTTTCCAAGCTCATATCTTATTACATATTCTAATATATATTGTTGAGGTTTTCAATTATTTCATACATTAGTCCAGGCTCTTTTATACAGAATTCCTTGAATATATTAGAAGGAATAATATCATTACGATTTATCAAAATAAACGCCATCGCTCGATGTTTCAAAATAAATGAATCGTATTTTTTAGCGGTTTCATACAGCATCAGAACGTTATTCATCGTTAAACTTTTGCTCAATATTAACCCACAAATACTTACTAATTTTTTAATTTGATACATTCCCGCAATTTTGAATAATTTTAATGCAATGACATCATCATTGTAAACTTTTTCCAACTTACGCTCATACATGAACGTCATTAATTCCTCGACTACATCTCCGTCGACATTCTGAAGGAAGATACAGTTTTCTTTAGATTCTTTAGTCTCCGTAGTCAATGTTTTTGCGAAAACCGGGCTCTGAATAGCCAAAATAATTTTATGAGCTGGAAATATTTTGTCCCGGGTTTTTATAACAACGTCACTGAATTCCGATCGAATTGGGTAGTTTTGTACATCGTGATTTAGATCCGACAATTTGAACTCGTCAATAAATCCGTACCATATTATTTTACTTGTTATTTTGAAGTATGTAAAAAGTAGATCGTGTTCTTTGTGAGGCCCGACTTTTTTGCAATAGTAACATTTGTAACAATAACTCGGAATTGGGATATTGTAAATTTCACATGATTCTTTCCAATCTGAAATGTCGATTATCGAATAAGCTTGATCGGCGACTTTTATGTAAATAGTAGCTATAGCTGATTGTAAAAATGTTTTAAATATTTTGACGTCTAATTGATTTTTATCAGTGACGAGGGCAGATATATAAAATTGTCCATTAGTTGACGAATTTATGAGATCAACACGTTCTGAATCTATATATTTATTGTTTTCCGTTATTTTAAAAGTGAATTCGTGGGAAAATATTGTGTTGCGTGTTGATGACTGATTCATTATTTTTTGATAGAAAATTATAAATTTTTCATTACTTTCCTATGATCATCTAGGGAATTTTTTTTCAATTAGCTTAAAATATATATAGGGAAAAAAGGGGCAAAATGAGACACTTTGTAACGGAAAAAATTTTTTGTCGAGTTTATTATCGAAATAATGCTGTTATGATTCGGAAAACACATTATTTATTATTGCTATTTATATAGAGCTGTAACTTTTAAACTACTGGTTTTATCACAATTTTTAAAGAATACTTTTTTGTAGGAAATCAAATTCTCTATAAAAAAGTATTCTTATATAATATCTGTAAGTGCGATAGTTTCGACGATATTCTAATTTTAAAACTCGGAAGAAATTTTAATCGAAATTAGACAAAAAAATTTGCGGCTACTGTCTAAATAGAGCTTTAACTTCTAAACTATTGACTTTATCAAAATTTTTAAAGAATACTTTTTTGTAGGAAATTAAATTTTGTATGAAAATGTATTCATTTATATTTTTCGTAACTGTGATAATTTCCAAGATATGTTGGTTTTAAAAGTAAAATTTCGGCTATAATTTTAAAAAAATTTCTTCACTTTGGGCCACGAAAAATTTATTGTATCAAGTGTCTCATTTTACCAAACTCCTCAGGTTTACTATTAATTGATAGAATAATTAAATTAATGTGAATTTGTACTTACAACGGCAATAAATCAACAGTTTTTTCAATTTTTATCAACATCAATATCTGATTATGAATACAAAATCATTTTTTAAGAGGTTAAGTTATCCATTAATATCATTAAAGAAATAAAAAACACTAATTTTAATTTACAAATTTTTTAATTGTCATCTAATGTACTGTGACTCCATTTTTATTTTCCATGCTAATTATAATGCTTACGACCCCTTAATTTAAATAAAATAATCAAATAACATTTAACATTATGTTTCTGTTAAATTACTATAAAATTTTTACAAAAAACAAATAAAAGCAGGTGTCAAAATCATGATTTTTCAAAATTAGTACCAGGAAAAAAAATTTTTTTATCCGAAAACTGAAAAAAATTACAAACTTACGATTTAAAATTTAAAAATTTTTTTTTTACAGCCTGATGACAACGATGACTCAGAATTTGCAGGTTTGAATGAGCTTGTAGAAGGCTTTAAAGATAGTGAACATGATGCTATAAACAACATCGATATCACGGTATTGAATAAATCTTTGAAAATCCATACGAAAAAAAAATAGAGGGACAGAAGGGCAAAACAAGACAGGAGGCGGGGGGAAAAATTTTTTCTATTCATTTAGAATATCATTAAAAAATAATTATTTGACATATTTGAGTTCCCAAAAAATTAGTATATCATTAAGTACCCCCCCCCCCCCGCTATCCGAGAATATTTGCAGGTAAAAAAGCGTGCATACGACAATACTACAGATTAGACTGGGCCAAAAAAATTGACTATTTTTTTTTTTCATAGCTATATCGAAAATATTATTCAGAACGACAAAAAAAAAATTTCATGAAAGTTTGAGCCCTTAATATTAATTTTAAGAGGTCTATCATCGATATTTTTAATTTTAATTCATAATTTGATGTTTTACGTCAGAACTGCTAAAACATTAGAGTAAAAAAAATTCATTTCTACTTATTCCTATGTAAAATTAAATTCCCTACAAAAAAGGTCTGATTGAAAATTTTCGTTAGACAAGCCGTTTCCGATTAATTAAGCTTGATAAAGTGATATATTTTTTCGATTTAACATTTTTACTTTTAAATTTTGTAACTGACGAATCAAGAAATATCTAATAAAGACCATGACAGATTTTTGAAGGAAATTCAATGCTCTACAAAAAAGGCCTCTTAACATTTTTTGCTAAATTCACTCCTTCGAAAGTTATTCAAGGTTGAATTTGAGTCAAAACGATTTCAATAACCTGAATAACGTTCGAAGGAGTGAATTTAGCGAAAAATGTTAAGAGACCTTTTTTGTAGAGCATTCAATTTCCTTCAAAAATCTGCCATGGTCTTTATTAGATATTTCTTGATTCGTCAGTTACAAAATTCAAAAGTATAAATGTTAAATCGAAAAAATATATCACTTTATTAAGCTTAATTAATCGGAAACGGCTTGTCTGACGAAAATTTTCAATCAGACCTTTTTTGTAGGGAATTTAGTTTTACATAAGGATAAGTGGAAATGAATTTTTTTTACTCCGATGTTTTAGCAGTTCTAAAGTAAAACATCAAATTATGAATTAAAATTAAAAATTGCGATGATAGACCTCTTAAAATTAATATTAAAGGCTCAAACTTTTATGAAGTTTTTTTTTTGTCATTCTGAATAATATTTTCGATATAGCTATGAAAAAAAAAAATAATTAATTTTTTTGGCCCAGTCTACTAAAGATATATCACTTATATACTAATTTTGCCCTGCTATGTTGAGACAAATCGCTTTTTATCTTCGCGATTTTCACCAGCAGCCACCAGAATTCGCGGGTTGAACCCTGGCTTAGGCTGGTCTCTAACAAATTTTATAATTACTTGGACAGAGCAGTAGGCTGGAGTTCTTGCAAAGCAAAGACCCGCACTTATTCAAACACGGCAACGTATGTGAAAACTTATAAACCTACCTCACGGCTTATAAAATTATAGATTATTCTTATTGATGGTCGAATTATTATTTATAACTTAATTAATAATACTTTTGTTAACTACTCAAGAATCTTACACTGATAGAAGGATTTTTTTGTATTTAAAAAGATTTGTTAATATTTAATAAATAATTTATTAGAGGATAGGTCCTTAACAAATATTTATTAACAGTTAATAAATCATTTATTAGCAGCAATTTTTTTGTGCTAACCAAATATTTATTACTATTTAACAAATGATTTATTAACATATAAAACATGATTTATTAATATTTAATAAATCATTTATTAGTATTTACACACTGGATTATTAATATTTAAAAAATTCCTCTTATTATTTTTAGAAAAGTTTTACATTAATCTTCTCGTGATGGGAAATCTGTAAATAAAATAAAATTATTTGAAATAATTTTTTGAGAATAATGAATTGAATTTAAAAAAATAAATAGTAAAATAAAAAAGAAACCTACATATTCATTATATTTTTTATTTAAACGAAGTCGTAAACAAACACTAGGGATTATTTCTTTTTGGGTCTCTTCTCGAGTTTTAGTAAGGAATTCACCAAGGATTTCAAAGTCAGTTATATGGTTTACTAGAGTGGGAATACAAAAGTAAATTCATAAATTTAGTGTTAATTTTAGAAACGGAATATAAAAAATAAAATAGGATGACAAGACAATGAATAGGTTAAGTACTGATGCTTCTGAATATACCTTATATATAACTGTCAACTTACCACAAAAAATCGAGTATAACTCACTTAAATCCCACGATTGTAGCAAAGCTTCCATTTTATTAATTGTTTTCCACAAAGTATAAAATAATAAGCAACTTATCGTATGAAAATCATGTATTTGCATATTCGCTGGGAGCGTAAGGCATAGTGGGGGACATAAAACTGATGTCAGCGCGCACTGCGGACAATACAGAACTAAGGGTGGCTCTTTATTACTTAAGGCTATTAAAATAACACGTGTGTCAGTTTAATTAAATAAATAAAATAAAATGGTTCATCAAAGTTGTTGTGTAGTCGATTGCAAAAATACCAGTAGAAATAGCAAGTATAAATTTTGTTCATGACTTGTTTTTGATGCACTCTCCTCATTATTAATGTAATAAATTAATGCTGCGATGTGTTTACATTTCTTGCTCTGATTGTAAACACAATCACACTTGACATCTGTCACAAGTCGTGTCTCATTAATCTGAAATATTAAAACAATTAAAATAAAGTTTATAAAAATATAAGCAATGATAATTGTTGTATGTAAATATTATAAAAATTGTTATTACATTCAATGATGTTGTGTAAGGCGTTGAATTGACCGATGCTTGTCGAATGACGCACGATTTAATTAAATAACTTAGATTTAATTTTCGGTGTTCTTCAACATCTCTCACATGTTCAGCAGCGACTAAATTTTTACCCTTTATTAATGTTTGTGGTTGAAAATTTATATTATGAGTAATCCTTTGAAAGCCAGTTCTTAAGACGAATTCCATTTTTTATCTAAAAAATTGAATAAAGAATTTAAAAATTTAAGATACATTCATAAATATATAATTATGTTAAATAGAGCTACTTCTTATTTTTTATCTAATTTGAGATTATGATATATTTAATATTAATACTGATTTTTCATTTAATATTAATTTAACAATGAACATCTTGACAGATTTTAACACTGCTTAACCTCTAATTCACTTGAAACTTATTTTAGTTATTGTGTTTATTTTACTTACTGTTTTCAGCTGACCCAAGGAAAAATATTTAATTTAATGTACACTTTGTGTAATATGTCACATTTTAAATTGAAAAAATATTTTTTTTAAGTTTATTTAATTTTTTCAATTACTATTTAGCATCTAATACGTGTTAATTTTGTCAAAAAAGCCACCGTAAGTTGTATCGTTAGGTGGCGCTGGGGTCACGCACCCAGCGAATATATTTTTTTACAACTACGCGTTAAGTATAACCATCTATCAACACCGACCACCAACAAAATATTTTTTAACTATTAACAAATCTTATTTGGTGGAAATAAATATTTTTTTCAATATATTAAAGCTTCTTAATAGTTACAAAAATTTTGTTCTCATAAAAAATAGATTTTGTTAATACTAACGAATATTGTTAATAGTAAAAAAATATTTTTTCCACCCAAAAAAATATCTGAAAAAGATTTTAATAAATTGATTTATTAAATACAAACAAATCCTTCTATCAGTGTACCAGTAAAATAGGATATGAATACTCGGAGAGAAAAAAATAGTTCTGATTCCTATGCTAGAATGGTAACCATTACTATGTTACATTGTAACGAAGATTTTTGTGAAAATCCTGTGTGAATTTGCTGTATAAAAATATTTTGAATTGTGGCAAAAATATGAGTGATAGCTCATTCGATGCGGAATCAAATTTTGAGCATGATGTGTTTTTTTTTTATTTATTAAAATTTCAATTTTTTATTAACAAAAAATATAAACAAAATAAAGAATCTTATTGTCATCCCAACAAGAAAATGCATCTCGGGTGTCGTCGGTTTTTACTCCCACTCTGGATGTTTTATGTGTTGAATGTTCTTCCACTTTTCTGTGCGAATGCGCAGTTCATAAATGTCAGGTGGTGGGGGAAATTTCCGAGGTGTATTCTCTTACTGGGACCACTTTAGATTGTTGTTAATAACTCAATAACTATCAGCGGTTGCTGTCTTACTCTAACCTCAACGCGCCAATGTGACAGCAGCCGCGCGGAATCCGATTTTCAACATTGAATAAAAATTATTGGTTATGGAGCTAGAGTTCGGGGAGTCAAGACTTTTTTTCAGAAATTTCTTCCTCTTTAAAGATCTTTTTTGAGATTTTCGATATCGCTGATAGTTATTGAGTTATTAACAACAATCTAAGATTCTTTATTTTGTTTATATTTTTTGTTAATAAAAAATTGAAATTTTGATAATAAAAAAAAAAAAAAACACATCTTGCTCAAAATTTGATTCCGCATCGAATAAGCTATCACTCATATTTTTGCCACAACTCTAAAGATTTTTTACAGAAAATTCACACAGGATTTTCACAGAAATCTTCGTTACAATGTAACATAGTAATGGTTACCATTCTAGCATAGGAATCAGAACTATTTAATTCTCTCCGTGTGGGATGAACAGATAATAGATAAAGTGAATGATTAATAATTGCAACGATTGTTTATTGCCAATTATAATAATAAAAATTACTTACAAGAACACGGTAAGAAATACATGGCGTTCAATACCATGCTGACATGGTCTCGAGACAGATACTAAAATAGTATGTGAAGTATTCCAAGACAGTATTTATTTGTAACAAGTCCCAGAAGTATGGCGTTATTGACTATACTGTATAGTACTTCCATCCAAGACGTCCGGGCGCGCACGATGGATAAAACGCCACTCTGCGAAACGGATATATTTACCATCCCGCAAACAAAGATTACTCTCACGATTGCAGGCAGTGACCTGCCATACCTTTCCCTGGTCCTTCTTCATCGTAAGGATCTATAAATAAAATTTTTGGGCAGCCTTGCTTAGGCGCCATAGAACTTGTGAACGTAAGCCGGGACCAATTAAACCATAACACCCCTCAACGTCCTTGCACTTGAGTACGAGCTCTTGATTAACCTCACTCCATTCCCACGACAGGCCAAACCGACTAGATTGACGCCTTGTTGCGACCCGCACCCTCGACCATAGACTGGGGTCACCTTGGTTTCGCACGAACGGTCCTTCCAGTAAGCCCGAAAGATACTGTGCAATTTCTTGCATTGAAAAATCTTCGATACCATACAGTATGGCGTTCACGCCCATACTGGCATAGTGATATCCGCAAAATATATCTTACCGTGAAGATGCAAGCGCTGTATAAATTGTCCGTATTAACAGAATCGCAAGTAAATTACTAGCATATTACAATAGTGAATAAGCTACGCGTCATATATTACTAATTGGTCCAGGATCGAAGTGATTGGCTGATAAATTTGGGTATAGGACTAGCTTCGGGACTCTGTCCCCACTGCACCCTTACGGACATGCGTCGACGTGATAATTAGTTATGTGACCACGGCACTACGACTTGTGTAGTTTCAGACGGCAACGAGACATTGTCTCAACGCATACATTTTTTCGTATGGATCGCACTACAATTTTATAAAAATAAAATTTATATATTTATTAATAATTTATAGGCAACTGGTACTACAATCATGCCAAAACCTGCTTCTGCTGATGATACACCAACTAATCCAGCTACGGTGATTACAATCAATTTAAATAGATATTTTCATAGCACACTTATGTTAAGCAATTTTCATTCCCCACTAACAATTTCCTAGTCAAAACCGATCACTAAACTTATAAAAACCGATTTTGTAGCTTTTCTATAATATTCGTTTGTTTTCTTCACAGCCACGGCCTCGAGGAGGCCCTAGAAAGAGACCAACTTTTCCTCAAGTAAGCCAAGTGATTTTTGTAAGAAAATCCATTTTACTTTTTTTTAATTGACGTTTTTTTACAGACTGTAAATTGGTTCGAACCTTCCAGTACTAATACTGGAAAAGTACCACCAGTAACTAATACTGGAAACGTACCACCAACAACTGATACTGGAAGCGCTGCACCAACAACTGATACTGGAAGCGCTGCACCAACGACTGATACTGGAAGCGCTGCACCAACGACTGATACTGGAAGCGCTGCACCAACAACTGGTACTGGAAGCGCTGCACCAACAACTGATACTGGAAGCGCTGCACCAACAACTGATACTGGAAGCGTTGCACCAACAACTGGTACTGGAAGCGCTGCACCAACAACTGGTACTGGAAGCGTTGCACCAACAACTGGTACTGGAAGCGCTGCACCAACAACTGGTACTGGAAGCGCTGCACCAACAACTGGTACTGGAAGCGTTGCACCAACAACTGGTACTGGAAGCGCTGCACCAACAACTGGTACTGGAAGCGTTGCACCAACAACTGGTACTGGAAGCGCTGCACCAACAACTGGTACTGGAAGCGCTGCACCAACAACTGGTACTGGAAGCGTTGCACCAACAACTGGTACTGGAAGCGCTGCACCAACAACTGGTACTGGAAGCGCTGCACCAACAACTGGTACTGGAAGCGCTGCACCAACAACTGGTTCTGGAAGCGCTGCACCAACAACTGATACTGGAAGCGCTGCACCAACAACTGGTACTGGAAGCGCTGCACCAACGACTGATACTGGAAGCGCTGCACCAACAACTGGTACTGGAAGCGCTGCACCAACAACTGATACTGGAAGCGTTGCACCAACAACTGGTACTGGAAGTGCTGCACCAACAACTGATACTGGAAGCGTTGTACCACAAACACCTAATACTGGAAGCGGCGTACCACATGGGCCAACGGTTCGCAATGTAAGTCCAGTAATTTTTAATGAATAGTATTTTTATGAGTAAAATTAATACCATTCATTTATTGTAACAGGGAATCCCTCAGCCAGCTTCCGAACATAGACCAACTACTTCTCAAGTAAGTATCATTATTTCATGGAAGAACAAAGATATTGGCTGGAAAACGGCTTGCATCCGAATATAGTGAAAATTATTATTTTTTTATTTAATCATAATTCATTTTTGATTTCCCATAGCCATCAATTCCAACTTCAATTACTTATTATCCACCGCTCAGCATTAAAATGAAGTCCATAATTCAAAGAATAAAGCAGCAGAGATCATCACTTTTCAACATTCCAGCATTTTCACGACAATAACTTTAAAATCAATTATTGACATCGTTAAAATTTGATCTTAACAACTTATAAGCAATGTAAAGAAATATTCAAGCAAATAATAAATTAATCTGCTCAAAAACAAGTACACATCTTTTTAATGGCTGCTTGGCACATGAATAGGTCTACCATAAAAATTTCTACCTTTTACGACAACTGAACCATAACCAGGCCTACCACAAGTAACTGTACCACACAACAACTACACCAGTTTTAAACACTACCCGCGAAAATCTCAACCAATCAACAATTCCACCACTTAAAAACTATCTCACATTATAACTCTACAAGAATATAACACTCCCTGTAACGAACCTAACCATAACAATCGCTACCATAAACACATCTACCACAATACAGGTCACCCGTAGAAATGCCTACCATTAGCATCTCTGCCATTTACAAAGCTACCGTAAATAACTCAACCACATTTTATCTGTACCAGAATAAATCTTTACCAACAAAATCCACTACCTAAAACATCTCTACCATTTTTAACCCTACCCAATAAAAACACTATCATACAGGAACATTACACTAGAGATTGGTAGTTCCGGAAACATTGCTGATTGAGTATATTTATGGTGATGGTTACGATATTTATGGTAATGGTTACCATGATATATGGGAACCATTACCATAATTATTTCAAATGCAATGTGGGAATTGTTACCATAATTATGGGAATTATTCCCATACTTATGCGGGAACTTATCCCAGAAAGTATGGGCCTATATCCCATAATTCCAAGTAATCATTACCATAACAGTATGGGATGATATTTCATAAACGTACTTGGAACGGTTACCATAAATTTCTCTCCGTGTACGCAGTTATTTAATGAAACCAATAATGATCTCTCGAGGACCACTGTTAAGTCCAAAGTACGTCGGGTATCATCATCTTTTCATCCCTACTAATAAAATAGGTTTTCATAAATGGCCAGAACGTGCGCTTTCCATAATTTATGAGCGTGAGTAAAAATCCGAAGCACACAACTTAAACAATTAAATTGAATTATAAATTATCTTGTTAACACCCGATTCATAAACCAGATTATCAACTCAATGAAGTACATGAAAAAAAATAATCACGCAATCAAGTGAAATCTAGATAAAATAATATCCTGGTACTCATTAGTCATAATTGTGATACTATAGAGACAACACGTCAGATAGTAATTGAACAATGGGTTACACAAATTTTCAAAAATTTAATTTAAATAAAAATGATTACATGTGCTATCGACTTTTTTTGTTCATTCAATGCAGTTTTTTTAAATTACTTGGACTATCGCCCTGGACGACAGATACTTCAGGAATTTTCCGAAGTAAAAATAAAAATAATATATGTAGAGTTTCTTACGCCGGAATTTGTTACAACATTGTATTTTTTTTATTAAACATTTCATTTGCGCCTTACGGATTATTTTATGAACTATCAAATAAAACTTATCAAGGCTCGAATTCAACTATAATGCTAGTGAAAATGCTGTTCATAGCGTTACTGTCTACAATTTTGATTCCCTTTATATATATCATCAGGCAGAAGATCATGATAAAGGTCATCAATAAATTAAAAAACGTGGACGAAATTTTGGACAAGTGTTCAGATTATAAATTGAAAAATGACTGTGTCAACAATATATTATTTACTGTTAACTTATTTATGGTCATTAACTTCATAATAGTGTGGGACCTGATATACTATCCCGCGATAACGATATCTTTCGGCAATATTCCTACTGTATTGAGTAGTGGGGTGATGATACAATACGCGATGCAACTCAATAGGATCGACAAAAGATTTGAGAGCATTAACTTGGCTATTTACAAACTGGGCTACTCGAAATTAGGCGGCGCTCAAGTTCAAATATCATCTGTAGCACAGTTAGTACTTTCACGTGAATCTGTTCTTTACGATATTGAGAATATTAAATCTGCTTATGTTAAATTGTGTAAAATATGTGAAGATATGGCTGACTTTTATGGGGTGCCTGTTTTGATTGCCATTATTTGCTGCGGATTTAGGAGTGTTATGACTCTTAATCGCCTTGTTTTTAAGTTCACTCAATTGGAAGCAATAGATATTGTATTGCCCGTACCGGTATCTCGGATGATATGCTTAATTTTTTTATTCACGGTGATAACGTCTAGCGTCACTGCTATTACGAAACAGGTATTGTGATTTCTGCCCTAGTAGCAACCCTAGTATAGCAATCCCATAGAAAAGATAGACCCAGTAGTTTTGACAATATTGCAAACAAGAGTTGATTCTAGGATATTTGCTAATAAATATTTTTGGTAATCTAGAGATTTAAACTTGTATTGTGATTTTTTCAGAATAGAAAATTGGCAAAGATACTAATCACGCTTACGGACGAATGTACTATGGATGAGAATATTGAAAAAAAAGTAATTGCTGTTCTACGTTATCTCGTACCACCATGATTTTGATAACTATCCAAATTTCTAAGTTCTACTAAAGAAAGTAATTATTTTTTATTCATAGTTGGATTATTTCTCAAGTGATCTCTGGCCTTTGAAGCTCGAACTGACTGCATGTGATATTCTGCCTCTAGATCGTTCTCTCTTGGCCACAGTAACTAGCATTTACTTCATTAAAGTTTCAAAATTGGTTTCAGAACTCAAACTAAATTCTCTTTCTATATTTTAGATTACCGGCACGATTGCAATTTATCTCGTTATTGGCGTGCAATTTTCTATTGATACACATTCTCATTAATTACATCTAACAATAGAGTTTTCATGAGTGTGCAAATGCTCTTTTTTTCTGATTCAACAACTGAATACGATCGAATTAAACAGAATTAAATTTTTAATTCTATTTAATTCAGATAAATTCTGTTAATTCGGTACCTAACTTAATAATGAATTCTGTTTAATTCGGCAGGAAAACAAGAATTTGTCCGAATTAAAAAGAATTTAAATAATTCTATTCGGTCTAATTCTGATCAATTCGAAAATAATTCTCCAATTTCTGGTTCTGAATCCGAATTAAAACGAATTTGAAATTTTTAAATCGGTTTTATTCCTTTTAATTCAAATTCAAATTTTCAATTCAGTTGAATTCTGTTCTGCAGAATTTGACAGAATTAAACTTTTAATTCTATTTAATTTAGATAAATTCTGTTAGTTCGGTACCTAACTTAATAATGAATTCTGTTTAATTCGGCAGGAAAACAAGAATTTGTCCGAATTAAAAAGAATTTAAATAATTCTATTCGGTTTAATTCTGATTAATTCGAAAACAATTCTCCAATTTCTGGTTCTGAATCCGAATTAAACTGAATTAAAACGAATTTAAAATTTTTAAACCAGTTTTATTCTGTTTAATTCAAATTCAAATTTTCAATTCAGTTGAATTCTGTTTTGCAGAATTTGACAGAATTAAACTTTTAATTCTATTTAATTTAGATAAATTCTGTTAATTCGGTACCTAACTTAATAATTAATTCTGTTTAATTCGGCAGGAAAACAAGAATTTGTCCGAATTAAAAAGAATTTAAATAATTCTATTCGGTCTAATTCTGATCAATTCGAAAATAATTCTCCAATTTTTGGTTCTGAATCCGAATTAAAACGAATATGAAATTTTTAAATCGGTTTTATTCCTTTTAATTCAAATTCAAATTTTCAATTCAGTTGAATTCTGTTCTGCAGAATTTGACAGAATTCAACTTTTAATTTAGATAAATTCTGTTAATTCGGTACCTAACTTAAAAATGAATTCTGTTTAATTCGGCAGGAAAACAAGAATTTGTCCGAATTAAAACGAATTTAAATAATTCTATTCGGTTTAATTCTAATTAATTTGAAAATAATTCTCCAATTTTTGCTTCTGAATCCGAATTAAACTGAATTAAAACGAATTTGAAATTCTTAAATCGGTTTTATTCTGTTTAATTCAAATTCAAATTTTCAATTCAGTTGAATTCTGTTTAGCAGAATTCGACAGAATTAAACAAAATTAAATTTTTAATTCTATTTAATTCAGATAAATTCTGTTAATTCGGAAGGAAAGCCAGAATTTGTCCAAATTAAAACGAATTCAAATAATTCTATGCGGTTTAATTCTGATCAATTCGAAAATAATTCTTCAATTTCTGGTTCTGAATCCGAATTAAACTGAATTAAAACGAATTTGAAATTTTTAAATCGGTTTTATTCCTTTTAACTCAAATTCAAATTTTCAATTCAGTTGAATTCTGTTCTGCAGAATTCGACAGAATATAACAGAATTAAAATTTTTAATTCGTTCGAATTCAGTTGCATAATCAGGATTTAAAATTCACTACTCACCATTAAAGCAGACAATTTTCGATACTAAATATTCATCCGACTAACTCTAGTAGCATTTCTAAAGAAATGTTCGAAATTCGAATCTTAAAATAGTAAGCAAGTCCACATGATCAGTCTTGCAGATGTCTAGAGCAAAATGTCTCTAGTAAATCTGTTGTAAAACTTGGCTAAGAAACTTAAGCAAAATCTACACTATGACCTTGAAAATGGATCCCATTATAATTTCCATAAATATATTAATGCAAATGAAATAATAATGCATTTATAATCACGCTATAATGAAAGCTATACATCAAATCGGAAAAAATTATCGTGGCGCTAATTAGTCAGTATTGCGATACCGTCACGTAAACACGTCAGTTTTCGGAATATTTCAGATAGAAGAAGTATCGTAAAAAAATGGAGCCGATATATTTTATCAATCGGGAAACAAAAAAAATTAATAATCAAGAAAATTCGGTCTACTATAGGTGTTTTATGTTCATCCAACACATTTTATTTAAAATAACCGGAATATCGCCTTGGACTATGGACACTTCTGTAATATTCCGTAATAATAAAGATTTTGAGAACAATAATTTTCACTGTAGTTTTTCATATTCTGGGTCTTGTTACAATATTATATTATCTGCATTCATCGTTTTCTTGACTTTTTATGATATTTCATATAATTCATCATCGCAAATTAATTCTGACAAAATGTTAGAGTCGATAACAGCAAAAGTTGAGTATAGCTCATTACTATTCGCGAGTTTAATACCAATAATTTACATTATTCGTCAAAAATTATTAATTAATGTTAATAATATGTTTAAAATTATCGATAATAAATTAAACAGTTGTGCGGATTATGAAACAGAAAATAATTACACAAATTATTTTGTATTTATTTTAAATGTTATTGTAACGAGTGGCATAATAACATTACGAATAATGACATTTGAATCACTGACAGTGCTGTTTGTCAGAAATTCCGCTTACTTTATTAGCAGCTGGGTGACGATACAGTACGTATTGCTGCTAAATATGATATACAAACGATTCAAAGGTATCAATTCGACACTCTCGAAATTGGGTACCAATAGGAGCGTAATATCACGTTCACATGAATCAGTTATTGACGATATCAATAAAATTAAATTTGCTTATTTAAAATTATCTGACATGTGCGAAGATACGGAAACTTTTTACGGACTGTCTATTTTGATATCAATTTTTATTTTAGCTGTCAAAAGTATATTTATGTTGTATCAAATTATTTTAATAAGTCTTCATGTTCATGCAATTGACGACAATACGTATTTGTTTATTATATTTTTATTACGCAATGTATCTCTATATATGATATTGACTACCAATGTCACGAAAATAATGAAGCAGGTATTTAATAATACGAACTGATTTTTTTCTGCAGGGAAAGTTTCAATTTCTGCATAGTAGTAAAAAGTGGCTGCACTTTTTCTTTGATTAAATTTTTCAATGAAAAAAATTTCAACTTTCGGTTGAAGGTGTGGTGAAATATTCTTTGGTTATTCACTGATTACGTCAGTGAAATGAAACGAATCAGTAAATTAGTTAAATTTACTGTTCGCATCAGTAAAATGAAATTACTGATAGTCAGTGAAATTTTTACTGATCGAATCAGTGAAAATTTACTGAAAGCTGCAGTGGAATAAAATAAATGATTAAATTGGTTCAATTTACTGGTCGCTTCGGTGAAATGAAGTTACTGATAGTCAGTGAAATTTTTACTTATCGAATCAGTAAAAATTCACTAAAAGCTGCAGTGGAATAAAATTAATGATTAAATTGGTTTATTTTACTGGTCGCTTCGATGACGTGAAATTACTGATCGACTCGGTGAGAATTTTACTGATAGAATCAGTGAAATTTTTTGATTGCGTCAGTGAAACAAAATTCCTGATTAAATAAATAAAATTGATTGGCTGCTTCAATAAAAAAAAATTACTGATCTATTCAGTGAAATTTTTACTGATGGTATCAGTGAAACTAAATTCCTAATTAAATACATGAAATTGACTGGCTGCTTCAGTAAAAAAAATTACTGATCTGATCAGTGAAATTGACTTAATAAATTTTGAAAGCGCTTCAATCGGCTGAACAGAAATTGAAACTCGTTACTATACAGTAAATAAAATATAAATATACATATATTTGTAAATTTTCATTATTTTTAGAACAAAGATACGTCAAAAATAATAAACTTGCTCAGAGATCGATATTCAATGGATGAAAGAATCGAAAAAAAAGTAAGCCCTGCATATAAAACAGGACTGACAATACCACTGACTAATAAGTAAATTTTATAGTATCGTTATAAATTTTTCTGATTACAGTTGACGAAATTTTCGGTAAATCTCTTGCATCTGAGAGTCGAATTCACCGCCTGTGATATTATACCACTAGACAGAACTCTCTTAGCAATCGTAAGTTCAATTACTTTTTTCATATACGATCCCACTGAAAATTCCAATAAAAAATTCCGATCGGTGCCTAGAAACCAAAACCAATATAAACTTCTAGGTTTTCCTGCAGCTCGATCGCCATTTTCTATTGAATATTTCGTAATTTTTAAATAGAGAATCTCATAATTGAATTAGTGTACGCAGTCGATCTCAAATTGTCTTTTTCTATCCGACTCTTGAAATTTTGCAGATCACTGGAACAACTGCGACGTATCTCATTATCGTTGTACAATTTTATATAAATGATCTCAATTAATCAATTGGAAATTGAATAACATTTTTCCATGTGTGCTTTACAATCTAACATTGTGTTTTTTGTCACTCTACAGCAATGAATTATTTAATAATAAATTATAAAAATTGTAACGCACCAGCATATCAATAAAAAAATTATTCTATTGAAATAAAATATAAATTAATCAATTGGCCTCAAGTTCAAAAGTATACTCGACTAATTATTTGTCATTAGCCAGATTATCATCGTAATTAGATCCATGCAATGAAAATCACGCAATGAAATGACATCAAGATATAATCAGTTTGAAAAGAATTATCGTGACATTTATTAGCCATAATTGTTCTTTTAATACATGCGTAAGATACACTGATAGAAAAACTATCTTGATTCAAGAAAAATTTTTTCTTCAAAATGTGGTTCTTGTTTCAAAATTTTTAATTGTTTTAATTCAAGAAATAAGTCCTTGAACCAAAAAATTGAAATTCTCGGATAGAGAAAAAAAATTCTTTGTTTGAGAATTTGATTTTTTGATGAAGCCTTTTTTGTTTTGAAACAAAATTCTGACATATTTCGCTCAAGAATTTCTTGCTCTTGGATTAAGATAGGCAAAATCTAGGTTTAAGAAATTACCGACTCGTTTCGAGAATGGCGCGGTTTTTAAATCAAGATATCAATTTACTCAGCTTGAAAAAAAACTTTTTTTTTTATTTTAAAAATAAAAAGTTTTAAAGTGATTTTTTAGGACTACATTCATTTACTTCAGATATGTTAAAGTAGAAATTTATTTTTAAAAAAATTTTTTTTTTCATTACTTTAAAAACATCTTCTATCAAGGAATTATTACTTGAACCAAAAATTTAAAGTTCTTAAAATAACAATACGACATTTTTAGTTGAAGACAAGTGGTCTTGCTTGAAGAATTCGATAGTATCGATTGAAGATAATATAGTTTCGGGTCAAGACACGAGAGTTATCCATCGAAGATACAAAATCTATAGAGCCAAGAAAATCTAAATCAAGACAAGAATTTCTTGAAGCAAGACAATTGGTTTTCTTCAGAAATAAATTCTTGGCTCAAGAAAATATTTCTTGAGTCAATATAAATCTTCTATCAGTGCATACACTTGCCCCACATTACTGTAATAATTGTTTTAAATACAATATTAATCGAATCCAAGAGGGATAATAATTTTTTCCATCGAATCCAAGACCCAAGAAAAAATAAAATGAAGATTTTGTAGATCTGATTTTTGAAAAAATTATTTTTCTATTACTTCTAACAGATTTCTTATGTCCTACAAAAATTTTTTTTTCAATTTATAGTGAAAAATTTTTCTTGCCCCAGATCATTTTTCTGTGTTATTTTAGTGACGTCCTTAATATTATATCTACTACATCTATACTTATATACACCATAGACACATATATTTTGTATCTATTGAAATAACTCAGCCCCTTTGTTCTTTTCCTAGAAAGGTCACTCGGAAAATTTCTTACCTACTTCATAAGCTCATTACCCAAAAGTACATCCGAATAGTCAGTAAGGGAACAGCTCTCAGTACGGACTGTTCGTTGCAAAGTAATATTCGAAAATAAGCATAAATTAATTGTTTAAAAATAATTATAAAATAAATTATTGTTTTTTTTTAATAAAAGAAAACATGTCCGATCCAGTACTAAAGGCTCTAGAAGAACATATAGAAAAATTTGTGGAAAATGTGCGGCAAATAAATATTATGGTCAGTGATTTTCAACCACAAGGTCAGACTGCGTTGAACCAAAAAATTCAGGGGTTAGTCAGCGGATTACAGGAAATAGATAAACTTAAGTCTCGAGTTCCTGATGTCACCATACCCCTTGAGGTATTTGAATATATCGACAATGGGAAAAATCCGAAAATTTATACTAAGGACGCTATGGACAAGGCCTACAATAAAAATGTACAGGTTAAGGGACAGATTGATGCGTACAAGAAATTAAAAGCTAACTTACTTGTGGAGACAAGTCGTCTTTTTCCAAATGAAACGGCGAAATATCGAGCGACACGCAGCGATTTCAAGTGAACTCTCATAGAAACTGAGGCTTTTTGTGGCAAATTTCATCGGATGTAAAGAAAAATCGGGAATATTTTTTTAATAAAATGAATTTTTGTAACAAAATTTGAAAAATTAATTTTTGTAACTCAAAATTGTAATTTTGAAAATTATGTTCACTTACGATTTTTTTTTGCTGTAATGAAATAAAAAAAAAATAATGATGTAATTTTCCGGTTTATTATTTAAAAATTTTATTTATTTCTCCCTATTTGTTAATTTTTCATTTTTTTTATTTTATAATGCGATTTTTAAATTTGCGCGCGCGCTGGAGAAAAAATGGCGGTGGACTTGCGCAGTTATTTTTTAAAAATTATGCAGAGACTTCTAACCTCCTGATAAGTTGATTTGTTTACAGTAAAAATACTTGTTTTTTGCCGGGACATTTTTAATTATAATTTATTGTATTGAGTGATTAGTAAAAATAAGTGGAGATGGAGAATATAAAAATGAGTAGCAATCAAAATTTGAATGATGATTCGCTAGAAAAAAATTACTTGGCAGCGTATCAGGAATTGAAATTTTCAAAGTCGGATAAGAATAATTTTGATAGGGATCGGAAGTGTTTGGCATTAAAATATCACACCGCAAAAAAAAGGTAAAACATTTTTTAAATTTTCGTTGTTTTTTTAAATTGACGATAAAAAAAAATCAGTTTATTCTGTCGCGATTCTTGTAATTTACTAATTATTACAGTCATTAATTCTTAAATTAAATTAGTCACTTTTTTTAATAATATTTTTTTTTTAATTTAAAAATTTAAATTTTATTCGGATTTTATTTTGTTAATTTTTTTTTTTAATTAAACAAAAAATTTTTAATTAAAATATTTACTAATTTTTCAAAATTTATTTACTGTCGACTGATTAATTGCTGAGATTCTTGTTGTAATTACTTTTAAATGTCTATTTATTTTTTTAATTATTTGATATAATTATTCAAAGTATGAGCAGTACGAAATTTAAAGAAATTTTTTTTAGAACTTAAGTAAAAAAAAAAATCATTATTACAGTTAAATTTGTGACGAAATTTCCTGTTATTTGAGTACCCACATCAATATATTTAAATAAAGTTATTGCTAACCATCAACTCGCGGTTAATTCGCGGACAGTCAACTAATAAATGACTTTATTTAAATATATCGATGTGGGTACTCATTTTACAGGAAATTTTATCTACTTTACAGAAATATAATTTGTTTTATCAAAAAAAAATTTTATGTACAGACCAATAGAACGGCCTTTAATTATTTTGGTAATTAATTTAAATAAACTACTGAACATTAATAAATTTTTACATTAGGCATTAAAAAATATTTGCAAGAATAATCTAATCAAGTTATCAATCGGTAATAAAGAAAATTATCCTCCTTACCTTCGACTGACAAGGGAATTTTCTTTTAGCTCTGAGGAATTAGCCCTTCGTCTTTTATCACACGATATCGACGACTATATTTCGCAAATGGCCACTCGCGAAGTCCTTCAGTCCCCTAATACAAAACGCACTAAAAACGTCTCAATTCCGTCTAAAATAACTAGTTCCGAAATATTGTCTCTCATCCAACCGCTGCCTTGTCAAAAAGACCCCCTGCAATCCTGTAAATCTACTTTACCCAGCGAACGTGACGTCGAGAATATCATTGGCTACTGGAACGGTAAAAAAGAGTCACCACGTCGTCGCAAAGTATCTCAAGTCTTAAAAAGCCAAGACAGTAACTCTAGCCCATATAAAAATTACTCAAACTCCGTTTCAAATTTTTCAAACCAAAGCCCTAGTTATTCAAACCAAGCTCAGAATTACCCAAATCAAGGCCCTGTACAATCTAGATCAACGTCATTCCCATCACAAAACAACCAAGAGCGCGATTTATTAAAGCGCCAAGAAAAACGTTCACAGTTTGATAACCTCTATAAGAAATACAATCGTCGCAATGACGACGAGGATGATTTGCTACCAACTTCTCAATCCAGTAATAAAGATACGCGTAAACTAGAGCCCTTTAAATCTGGTCGTCAGATCAATATCCAGCAGCAGAAAGCGAATAAATCTAAGCCCCAGGGTAAAACTCTTGGAGGCAAGACATCTGTGAGCAAACCATTTGTCTCCCCTTTTAACAAACGCGATGAGGAAGAAAAAGTCGAGCGTTCAGACAGTCAGGAAGACATGGACTGCGACGATGAACGTCTTAAAAACATAGATCCCAAAATGATTGAACTTATACGCAATGAAATAATGGACTCTGGGGCTCTAGTGACTTGGAATGATGTTGCAGGCCTTGAGAAAGCTAAAAGTATCATTAAGGAAGCCATTGTCTTGCCTATGTTGCGTCCAGATATTTTTACAGGACTAAGACGTCCTCCGAAAGGAATTCTGCTATTCGGGCCACCTGGAACTGGCAAGACCCTAATTGGCAAATGTATCGCTTCTCAAAGTAAGTCGACGTTCTTCGCTATTTCCTCGAGTTCGCTTACGTCCAAGTGGGTCGGAGAGGGCGAGAAAATGGTACGGGCTCTATTTGCTGTGGCGCGGGTTTATCAACCGTCGGTTATTTTTATCGATGAAATCGATTCCCTGTTGAGCCAGCGGTCGGATACAGAGCACGAGAGTTCAAGAAGAATAAAGACTGAGTTCTTGATACATCTAGATGGCGCGACCACAGGTGACGATGATAAGATTTTGCTAATAGGAGCGACTAATAGACCGGGAGAACTTGATGAGGCTGCTAGAAGACGTTTTGTTAAACGATTGTATGTCCCGTTGCCAGAGTTTGAAGCAAGGAAGCAAATTGTTAATAACTTGTTGCGTAATGAGAGACATCATTTGTCGGAAGAGGATGTCGAGACAGTTGCCGAGAAGGCTGATCATTTTTCAGGAGCTGATATGACGACACTGTGTAAGGAAGCGAGCATGGGTCCGATTAGAAGTATTCCCTTTGATATGATGGAGAATATTAGAATGGAAGACGTGAGAGGGGTGACGATTGATGACTTTTTGGAGGCATTCAAACGCGTGAGACCTAGTGTTGCGCAGGATGATTTGGTCCATTATGTCAAATGGGATAAAACTTATGGCAGTGGCACTGCTGAGTAAAACATTTTTTTTTCATTTATTTCAATTAATTATAAATAAAAATTTAATTGATACCTCAATTTCGCTGTTATTTCATAGATATTTTAGTTTTCATAAGACATAGTTATAAGTTGATAAAAAGTTTACTTCCATGTATCAGAAATTTGTCAATCTCATATTTACTGATAAGCTAATGTAATAAAATTTGTATTCTTTTGTTTCATAAAATAAAATTTCATACTTTTAACGTTTGTTTTTATTGATGAATTTTTTTTAAGTCTTAAAATAAATATCCTATAAGTGGGTATTCACTGAGAAGGTCCTCGTATCAGTGATCTGGAAAAAAGAGTACGGGAGAGTACACTACAAAATTCCCTTATGTAGGAAGGAAGACATGTAAGGCTCGGAAGTAGCATATTTCGAATGCGAATTGCAGATACAGTAAATGATTTATCATAAAATTCAAGATGACTAGTAGGCAAGCTTAAATAGTTCTGACTTACATTTTCTCTATGCAGCATAAGCTGTAGAAAAATTAACTCATTGTTGAATAATTGACTGTAATTCATATAAATTGCTACCGTAGAGATAATTTAGGGGGAGAATATTACATAATTAAACAAAAATTATACATGAGATACAGCACTTTTAATAATGACATATTAAGTTTTGTTATCTTGTATTGTTTACAAAGCGTTATATTTAAATCAAAAGCCCCTAATAAGGAAAGACTTGTATATTTTAGAGCCCCGTCTGCGTAGAGGTGATGTCCGTCAGGATTACTTTGTTTTACCGGGATGTCATAGTGCTAAGTATGATAAGTCATTTATTATATCTGCAATAAGAATTTGGAATCAATTGCCTGATTATTGTACAAAAAAGCCTACCTGTGCGGAATTTCGTACCTCGTGTTATGAATATTTCCTAAGTTTAAATTAATGGTAAATGGTATGATTACTGTTAGAATTTATATTTATGTGATGATTGAGTGTGATATTGTTATATTATATTGTACTAAGGGATGGCCGCAAGAAGTTTCGACTTCATGGCCAATTAAATAAATAATAATAATAATAATAATAATAATAATAATAATAATAATAATAATAATAATAATAATAATAATAATAATAATAATAGTAATAATAATAATAATAATAATAATAATAATAATAATAATAATAATAATAATAATAATAATAATAATAATAATAATAATAATAATAATAATAATAATAAGTAAGAATATAAAATAAGATTAACTAATTAATGATATGATTTACTGATTTACACTTTCCATATAATAATTAAAACAGGCATTACGGAATTCTTCAAAATTATTTAACATAGTAATATTAGCTGGTAAGGAATTCCCGACGCGAATACCGTGAACAAGAAAATAATTTTCGTACATACTACAATTAAATCTAGATAATCGCAAATAATCATTTCTTACATGTCTTCTTCGCAACGCAATCGGTAAAAACTCTAAATTACTTCTAAATAATTGCCGATAGTTTAGTCAAATTTCCTTGTAAAAAAGACAAGCTAGCAAGTAGTCTCTCCTTGATTTCAAGTTCAACCATCCTAGCCTAATGTAGTAGGGTGTAACATGTTCAAATCTTGATATTCTGAAAATATATCTAACACAACAATTTACTTTCCGCTGTAGTATGAGTTGTAGTTTATTTGAAATATTAGTATATGCTGCACTGCAGTGTCAAATAGCGATATTTAGGTGGAGCTGTCCGTGCATTAGAGATATTTTAGCTGGAGCTGCCTGTGCATTAGAGATATTTTAGGTGGAGCTGTCTGTGCATTAGAGATATTTTAGGTGGAGCTGTCTGTGCATTAGAGATATTTTAGGTGGAGCTGTCTGTGCATTAGAGATATTTTAGGTGGAGCTGTCCGTGCATTAGAGATATTTTAGGTGGAGCTATCTGTGCATTAGAGATATTTTAGATGGAGCTATCTGTGCATTAGAGATATTTTAGATGGAGCTATCTGTACATAGAGAGATTCTAGAGCGACTTTTTATCATGTCATTGACTCATTGATTTAATTATTTAAATAAATGAAAATAAATTTATTAAATATTTAAAATTTATAATTAAAATATTTATTAAAAATTGTGAATATTAAAATTTATTATAAAAGCCAGTTCATAAATTAAATAATAAGTCCCTCTATAGATATAGCTTATCATATAAATAAGAAATTACAATAATAAACAACAAAGTATTACTCATTAGTTATCACGGTAGTTAAGTCCTTTTAATTCCACGCTTTACATTGACTTTAATTATAAGTCCCGATAAAACTTTTAACATCACGCATTTGAAACGTGCGTTTTACATTAATATATTTTTAAAATCTAGTTTAATGTGATGGAATGACATTACACGTAGCCTCCTATAAATATTTGATAGTAAATAAATAGATCAAGAAATAAAACATTAAAATTTTAAAATACCATGACTTCAATCAGTGATCTATTATTAAACTGTCGTGATAGTTGATAAAAATTATCTTTATTTTCTTACGACACGCATGATTAATCACTTCTTTACAGTACTGTGCGTGGCAGACAAGAGAAAACATATTTTTTTATAAGTATATAAAGAAGATTTTTAATTAGTCATAATTCAGTTGCTTAAGACTACAGTCGCAAAACTTTTTTTACGGAAAATTCTTTAAGAATTTTGTTTGTTAATAAAATTATCAATTAGTAAAATAAATAAATTTTTTATTATTAAGTATTTTAAGTAGAGTTTGAAAATGGATACTAAATTAATTTGCGTTCTTTTATTTATTTCGATCGTCGAATATGGTAAGTATTTTATCTATATGAATATTATTTGTGCGAAATTACACAATTTGTTATTGCCATCTATATTGAGCTTTAACTTTTAAACTATTGATTTTATCACAATTTTCAAAGAATACTTTTTTGTAGAAAATTAAATTTCCTGTAGAAAAGTATTCTTTGATAATTTTCGTAAGTGCGAAAGTTTCAAAGATATTTTCATTTTAAAAGTCAATGGAAAATTTTGATGGAATTAAACAAAAAATTTTTGGTTGCTATTAATATAGAGCTGTAACTTTTAAACTATCAATTCTATCATAATTTTCAAAGAATACTTTTTTGTAGAGAATTAAATTTCCTGTAAAAAAGTACTCTTTGATAATTTTCGTAAGTGCGAAAGTTTCAAAGATATTTTCATTTTAAAAGTCAACGGAAAATTTTGATGGAATTAAACAACAAATTTTTGGTTGCTTTCAATATAGAGCTGTAACTTTTAAACTATTGATTCTATCACAATTTTCCAAGAATACTTTTTTGTAGAGAATTGAATTTCCTTCAAAAAAGTATTCTTTGATAATTTTCGTAAGTGCGAAAGTTTCCAAGATATTTTCATTTTAAAAGTCAACGGAAAATTTCGATGGAATTAAACAACAAATTTTTGGTTGCTATCAATATAGAGCTGTAACTTTCAAACTATTGATTTTATCACGATTTCCTAAGAATACTTTTTTGTAGAGAATTAAATTTCCTGTAAAAAAGTATTTTTTGATAATTTCCGTAAGTGCGATAGATTCGAAGATATTTTAGTTTTAAAAGTAAACGAATAATTTTTTTTCAGGATTTTGTAAAAGTATTAAGCAGCAATTGATAGATTATAATAATGAAGATATTAAATATCTTGCATTTGTAACAAATGGCGATTTATATTCATGCCCATGTGTAATAATAAGTAAAAAACACTTACTGGCAAGTGGTTCATGTGTACGCAGACATGAACGTGGGTTGGAAATAGTCGCAGGTGCTATTCCGCATACTCATAATATTTATAATAATAATGACGACGATGATGATGATGATGACGATGATGACGAGGGAAACTCTGGAGTTTATCGATCAATTAAAAAAATTAAGTACCATGCGGAATTTGTTAACAAAATCCGAAGCATGAGAATCCATAACAGTTTCGCAATTTTGACTGTGAGTAAATTTTCGAAATTATTCCGCAGAAGCAAAATTACAACTTTTATTCCAGAGTATTAATTTTATTTTTTTTAATTGACTTTATAGTTAAGAAAAAGTTTACCAATAGGCAATAACATAAAAATAGCTAAGCTGCCAGTTGAAGATGTCAAAGAAGGAGACGAAGGGACCATTTATGGCTGGTATCAAACATGTACCATTAGGTCACCGCCACGATTTTTAAGTGCGCCGCTAACTGTCTTAGATCGAAGCAATTGCTCCCGTATTGATGACGACGAATTTTGTTCTAGCAGTGAAATGACAGAGAAGGTATTTTTACAATTCGACTGATAAATTGATGAGATTATTTTTGAAAATATTTTTTTTTGATAAAACAAATTTTATTTTCGTGAAGTAGACAAAACTTCCTGTAAAATGAGTACCCACATCGATATATTTAAATAAAGTCATTTATTTGCTGACTGCCCGCGAATTAACCGCGAGTTGATGGTTAACATTAACTTTATTTAAATATATTGATGTGGGTACTCAAATAACAGGAAATTTCGTCACAAATTTAACTATAAGAGTCTTTTTTTTTTTACTTCAATCCCAAAAAAAAAAAAAAAAAATTGCAATTTTTTAATAATAGAAATTAAAAATAATCTAGAAAATCACTGTTTAAAATTCACTTCCGTAAATTTCGTACTGCTCAGACTCTGAATAATTATTTACAAAATTAAAATCACGAATTGATTTCGGTAGGTCCGAAACAGTAATTAATTTTGTACTAGACATTGACAAATATTTGCAACAATGAATCGGTAATAAAACTTCCGATACATTTCAACCTAAAAATAAATTGTTCTTTAATTTTTTTAGATAATCCATTCATCCCCAGTAATCAGCAATGGGACCATAATCGGCTACACGACTTACGGCTGCCCGTCATTCAATACCGACTACACCGTGACAAGTGTCTACTACTATTTATCCTTCATTAAAAGCGCCATGAAGTTACACGTTTAAAAAAAAATTGTTATATTTATTTATTTTATATTTACTGAATAATGATCTGAATTTTATAATTTAATATTTTATTTCATTACTCTACAGTAAAACCCGATCCCTATCTTACCTATAATTTATAATTCCACTTCTTGCCCTTCATCGCCGCCATTTTGTCGACTCCCAACCATCTTCCCGACTCGAAAACCAGCCATTAGGTTACAACCCGACAACCTAGACGTTTCTATACGACACTAAAATTTCAACTCTCCGTACAAGACAATTGCAATCGCATCAGTTTTATTAAGTAATTAAAAAAATAACTCCGTGAAAATGTCTACTGCGCAATTAAGCGATCAATTAACCTCACATTTATCGGAACAAGTGATTGAGTTTCATAGTGCAGTTGAAAACTCTGACTACGATAAAATAAAAGTTATTTTGAAACTCAATACAGTTGATGTCAATGCGACAAGTAATTTACACGGTCATACACTTGGATTCACTGCTTTGCACTTAGCGTCGATTTCATCGAATCCAACCGCCGAATTAATAGTCGACTTATTATTAAATTACGGCGCTAATATTAATAGCAGATGTCTGAAGGGTAAATCGGCATTGATGTACGCAGTGGAATGTCAAAATGGCGGCGTTGTAAAAAAATTACTGGACAACAGAGTTGACGCTAACCTCCAAGACTCGAAAGGTCTAACGGCGCTTCACTACGCAATGCAACAGGGAATTCCCGATCTGGTTAATTTACTTCTTAAATATCATACTGATATTAATATTGTTGATAATAACGACAAGACGGCATTCGAATACTGCTATGATAATATTGTGTTTTATTATACGCGTGAAAATTTCAAAGAATTACAAAATGACAAATATATTTTGTACAGAAATATTTACGGAACTAAATATTTAGCAGCTGCGAATTTTTTTATCGGCCATTTTATAAAAGTCGCTGATGACATGAAGAACTATAAGATATTTATGTTAATTGAAAATAATCCTGTGACGTATTATATTTATAATGAATTTGAAGAACAGATAATTAAGATGAAGAAAGAAAAAATAAATAATACAAATGTTTCTTATTATGATTTTATGACCGGTGATATTAATCAATTGAATAATTATGTTAATAATCCCGACATAGCTGTAGATTTATCACTTTGTAAAGGCGATTATGTTAAGAAATTTCCATTGTTTGCTCAAGATATCAGTGATTGTTTCAATAGAGCGATGGAGAGAAAAAAACTTATTGACGAAAGCACGGAAATTCTTAATTATGTGACTGATTCTTCTACGCTACTGGAGAATGATCGCATGCAAATGATATTCGAGTTGTTAGATAAAGCCGATTTAAATGAATTTGTTAATATTTTTATATAGAGTTATTGTTATTTTGTAAGAGAACATTTTTACGATTGTTTAATATTTATTTTAATTTGTTCAGTATTTTTATAAGCTTTGTTTTAAAATAAATCGTATTTATTATAATTATAATTATCATTATTCCTTTATTCCATCTTATAAGTATTAATGACCATGATTTTTTATCTATCCCTTAGATTATTTAAGACTTCCAACTAGCCATCTTGCTTTTTATGATAAGTCATTTATCGTATCAGCAATACGCATCTGGAATACATTACCACCGAATCTTACAAATCTTGATACTTTTAATGAATTTCGTAACGCTGCATTCAACTATTTTCGTAGTCAAGAATCGATTAATTAAGAAATTATAGTTATTTCTAACCTGGAACTGATTAGATTAAATTAATCTAATTTAACTTAGCCGTAATTAAAAATATTCATTTCAATCCTTCTGAATGAGTATTTTTAATCAGGAAAATTTAAATTCATATTTTATATTTATATTAATATTAATATTATGTACTAAACCAATGTAAAAATGTATCTATTCTTATGTATGGCCACAAGGGATTATGATCTCATGGCCAAATAAATAATATATCTATCTATCTATCTATCCCTTGTCAAGTTCATAGTAAGCCTGTATATTAAGTCGATAATTCCTAGTAGGATTCGTAATAAAGTTATACGTAAATATGAATCTCGAGTCTAAAGTAAGTCTACGTGATCAGTCTTGGGAAAATCTGAGGTTAGTTCTACAGTTGAGTCCGTAAAAAAATAACCTCTCGTCCCACCATTTTTTCTAGATTTAAGCCATTGCTGCGCATGCGCGTTAATACAGTCATGGACATCATAGCCTAGTTAAAAAAAACCATTTTTTTGCAGACTTAACTTAATATCTCAAGTCTGTTGTAACACGGCCAAAATACTTAAGTGAGACACATTGACTCAGATTTGCTACAGAAATGCTTAAGATACCGGAAGATGGCTGCCCGTACTCTGTGACGAGTGAGTTCAGCATTAGGGTTATAAATTTAGTGGTCCTCACTCAGTAACGCAGTTTTCGACCACCAAAGAGCGCATGCGGCACTGCTACTATATACGGATGTAAAAAGATTGAATAGATCTTCAAAAATTAATATTTGAAACAATGAATAAGAAATTTACTACTTCTAAGTACGAAGATGAGTGGAGATGGGGGAAGATAAGGAAAGATGGATGAGGATAATCATGGATTTTTGAGCCAATCAGAACACAGCACTAGTAGAAGGGAGAGCTGGTGTCTGATTGGATCGTAGGTCCCGATGAAAAGTCTATAACCCCGGCGGCTTTTCAGGTTACGTTACTCATTTTCATTCCGAATTCGCTACAGTTTAGCAGATCAAAATAATGAATATCTATCAAGAAGACGAAGACGTTCTCCAGCTGTTGGAAGATCTTGAGGTTTCGTTCATTGCTGACTTAATTAACGGGACATTTCAGCCACTAACGCCCGAACCATCACCACCAGCACGGCGTTCAAGTCGTGTCAGGGTAGCCAGAGTCCCCTGGGATTACGAAGCGGAGACGTCCCGCAAGTCGAGGTGATCACCTCAATGCTCTTAACCACCAATGGCCCTTTTTAGGGCCACCAAATTTTTATTACGTAAATCAGTCTCAAATTTGATTACAATCACAGTCAATTTAAAATAATATTGACTTTTTTTCAAATAAATCCTATTTCCTTATTCATATTCTGTCAGTAATAGTCTGAATAAAATTATGAGGTTTAAACCGCTAAATTGACTAGCAATAGCTGACCATTCTAAAAAAAACCCATAGAATTTGAATCCTCACACCAAAAAAAACACAAAAGTCTGTGGACTGAAATTTTAAACAGAAGACTAGGGCAGTAGGTGGCGCAGGGACTGCAAGCTCTTAACTACTTTAAGAAAGTTTCAACACATACAATATTTCTATTGCACTTATAAAAGTTTATAATTATTTATAATAAATGTCTTTTACTTTATTAATAACAAATAGGTCTCTGAGGAAGGCACATATTGTAAAACGCATCCTTGCGCCAAAAGTCTTTACCTTTCCATCCACAGTAACCTTTTTCCAGCACAATACTCAAATTTTCTTTGCCTTCGTAATGAGGATCTAGTATCAGCCAATACGGCAGTTGTTTATTCTCATCATAGCTGACGCCTAGAATAGTATGCGCGAGTACTCCGCCGCCTAAATTATCAACCAGACTATAAATATTACCGTCAATTATAACTAAGAAATTCAAAATAAATAATTACCAATCATGACCGGCGTTCCCTGGGTTTGAAAATGGTACCGCAAGTCATCAACCAAATCCGGCATATCTTTGCCGCTGGACGCGACCAAAAATTTTGAGTTGATATTCAGTAACGTTTCCAAAACGAAACCAACTTCCGTTGAACCAATCCACTGACTTGACCCGATGAAACTCGAAGATTTATCACCGATGTCGACTAGACATTTCTGAATTGCACGATGTGACGGAACCGCCTGCTCAGTGTAACCTTGAAACCTACAGGGAATCAAAAGTTTTATATAATTATTAGGGTGCTTCATTTCAGAGCAACATTTTTTTTTTTAAGTGCTTGTGGAAAAAATCATAGTTCAATACAAAAAAAAAATTTTCGCGCAAGAAAAAAAATTGTATGTCGATTACAGACCTAGCTCATCGAAAAATTCGATTTTCCCATTTAAATAACACGGGAAAATTTTTTTTTTTAGCTTTAAGTATTGTTAACTCATTAAACAAATCAATAGATCGAATAGACTAATACATATTTTTGTAGGAAATTGAACGCTCTAGAAAAAAAGTCTCTTATCATTTTTCGATAAATCCATCTGTTCAAAAGTTATTGGAGCTCGAAGTAAAGTTGGAGATCTTTTTACTTTTTCGGCGAAACTATCAGTCTTATCAAAAAAACTTGGAGATCTTTTTACTATTCCGGCGAAACTATCAGACTTATCACAAAATGTTGTAGGATCTTTTTTGTTGACAATTTTATTCTCTACAAATTACTATCAGTAAAATTTTTTCAAATTCCGCATTATTTTATATTTATTTTCATTTTAATTTCAAGCTCTTAAAAAAGCGGTTCTGGTCGATTTCAAGAGCTCGACATTAAAATGGAAATAACTAGAAAACGATGCTGGATTTCAAAAAACTTTACTGATAATAATTTGTAGAGAATAAAATTGTCAACAAAAAAGATCCTACAATATTTTGTGATAAGTCTGATAGTTTCGCCGGAATAGTAAAAAGATCTCCAATTTTTTTTGATAAGACTGATAGTTTCGCCGAAAAAGTAAAAAGATCTCCAACTTTACTTCGAGCTCTAATAACTTTTGAACAGATGGATTTATCGAAAAATTATAAGAGACTTTTTTTGTAGAGCGTTCAATTTCCTACAAAAATATGTATTAGTCTATTCGATCTATTGATTTGTTTAATGAGTTAACAATACTTAGAGCTAAAAAAAAAATTTTTCCCGTGTTATTTAAATGGGAAAATCGAATTTTTCGATGAGCCAGGTCTGTAATCGACATAGAATTTTTTTTCTTGCGCGAAAATTTTTTTTTTGTGTTGAACTATGATTTTTTCCACAAGCACTTAAAAAAAAAAAATGTTGCTCTGAAATGAAGCACCCTGATAATTATATGTAAGGTTTTTCTTCTAATTGAAAAATATGAATAATTTTCAGTACCTAAACCATGAAAATATTGTCTGTAGTGATCTGTAAGCGCATCCCCAACCACTATCATGAAAATTGTCTTGTCCGTAGTGATAGTAACCGTATAATCCGCTGACCAAACTAGAATTATCTGTTGGAAAAATAAATTATTGAACTGAATATTCGTAAGCGGCATCAAAAACATGACTAATATTGACTTCGACTACAAAATGGCGGGCGTTACTCAGTAGTACCGTTCCCGGCCACCAAAATCTGTTAAATAATAATTACCTAAAGATGTTTTTATTGCAGTATGCGGTTCTAATAACGGCTGGTCGACTCTGTAATCACTCAGAAATTTGACGGCATTTCCTGGACGGAAATACGGGCGCGTTAAATCACAAGCTAACGCTTCGTGTAATTTTTTTCTGTACTCTCCTGTCGAAAAAATTTATTTATTTAATAAAATTGTTTATCAATTAATGAATTGATTGAATGATTAAAAAAAAAATTACGTGTTTTTTCAGCGGACGTATCAGCGTAAGCGATTGATATCAAATGATCACAGTGGGGTAGCTTGAAATGCATCATCTCAGGAATTTTAATCGTATGGTTGCTTGACAATATTATTGAACGTTCTATTAAACGCAAGGAACGGCAGACAGATTCAACAAGAATTGAATAAATCTGTGGAGCTGTTAAATTATGTCCAACTAACGCTAAGCTGTCGATATTTAAATTAAACTCATAATTTACAAATGGCTGCTTTATGTGCTGCAATACGGGAGCATAATTTTTTTTGTTGTCATCGGAAGATTTTTCTTTTGTTATGCGCATGAACATTTCGGCTTGAATGGTATTTGTGTAGCCAGTTGGAATGACTGATGGTTGGTTTGATGATAATATTTTCACTGATACATCACGATCTTCGGGATCGTTGTTTGTTAGAAATAATTTAGTTGACGGAAAATAAAATCCAACATTACCAGATGCAATCTATATAATTATTAATTATTTAAAATTATTAATAAATTGAGTAAATAATTAATAAAATGAAATTTTAAAAAATGCGCATTTAAAAAATTTAAAAATTAATAAGTGCAATTATTATAAATATTTTTTAACTTCCCGCTAAGAAAATCGACGATTTTCGAAAAATTGTGAAGTTATTTTTTTCACCCCGATTTGCGAAAATCGAAATTTTACCAGATGTCGACGTTTTGAGGTCCTAGGAAGCTATTCTGACTATTTTCAGAATAATGTCCGAGTGTCTGTATGTATGTATGTATGTATGTGTGTGTGTGTGTGTATTAGGGTGGGCCAAAAAAAGTGACTATTTTTTTTTTCTTTAGTTACAGTGAAAATATTGTTTGAGATGATGAAAAAAAAATTCTATTAAAATTTGAGCTCTTAATATTAATATTAAGAGGTGCCTATTTGCAATTCTCCATTTCCCATTTAAATAACATGGAAAAAAAAATTTTTTATTTTTTTATTTTTCTAGCTCGGCATTCGCACGTCATATAAATGAGTCTATAGCATATTCTTGTAGAGAATTTAACGCTCTACAAAAAAGGTCTCTTATCATTTTTTGATAAATCCATCCATTCGAAAGTTATCGGAGCTGGATGTCAAATCTATAATAAATTTCCAGATCTTTTTACTTTTCCAGCAAAACTATCAGACTTATCAAAAAATGTCATAGAATCTTTTTAATAGACAATTTTATTCCCTACAAATTATTTTCAATGAAGTTCTTTGAAATACCGCATTGTTTTCTAGTTATTCCCATTTTAATGCCAAGCTCGTAAAAATAATAGTCTTCTACTCTATTCTGAGAACTTAAGATTAAAATGAAAATAAATAAAAATCAATGCGGAATTTGAATGAACTTTATTTTAACAAATTTGTAGGAAATAAAATTTTCTATTAAAAAGATCCTATGACATTTTTTGATAAGTCTGATAGTTTTGCTGGAAAAGTAAAAAGATCTGGAAATTTATTATAGATTTGACTTCCAGCTCCGATAACTTTCGAATGGATGGATTTATCAAAAAATGATAAGAGACCTTTTTTGTAGAGCGTTAAATTCTCTACAAGAATATGTTGTGGACTCATTTATATGACGTGCGAATGCCGAGCTAGAAAAATAAAAAAATAAAAAATTTTTTTTCCCATGTTATTTAAATGGGAAATGGAGAATTGCAAATAGGCACCTCTTAATATTAATATTAAGAGCTCAAATTTTAATAGAATTTTTTTTTCATCATCTCAAACAATATTTTCACTGTAACTAAAGAAAAAAAAAATAGTCACTTCTTTTGGCCCACCCTAGTGTGTATGTATGTGTGTGACCAGCTTATAACTTTTTAACTAATGAACCGATTTGGATGGTTAAGACAGCAATCGAAAGAGCTTGTTGGCCATCAACTTTTCTGAAAATTTCAAATCATTTGATGAAGTAGACTCGAAAATATTGGCGAATTACGGAAAAAAAATTTTTTTTTTTTTAGTTTTTTATTGATTTTTCAGAAACGACTCGAACGATCGACTCCAAAATCTAATCAGCTCTAGAACTCAATAAAACACGTCGATTGCCGCCTCAACCTAATTAATTTCTGTTTTATTTATAATTAATTTCTGTTTTATTGCAAATTTTGTTTTGTTATTAATTCGAAATAATGTTGAATCCAAAAATTTTTGATGAATAATGAAGTATATTGAGTTAATTAATTAATAAGTTAAACTAATAATTTTTTTTCTGTTATTAATTCATTAATTATTTTTTTCCTCCTATTAGGCCCTCTGTAACTTCGTTTCTGTTGAGTTTAGGAAAAAAATGGACATAGACAATTTTGTAGAGAATTAAATTTTCTATAAGATAGTCGAAAGCAAAATTAAAAAAAAAATTTTCTTTGTGTAGTTATTTTAAAAATAAAAAAAAAAAATTTTTACGTTATTCAAATGGGAAAGGAGACCCCCCTTTGCGCCAGCTCAATTTTTGAGATATTGAGCTCAAACTTTAGGAAAATTTTTTTTTTATATTGAAGAAACTTTTAAGATACGTTTAATCGAATAAAAAAAATAAAAACTTATTTTGACACAGTCTAGTACTCACACCAATGTTTTCGAGCTCAAGGAGCTCGAAAACAGTGGGAAGTTTTGTGGCTGGCCCGCAGGGTCAACCGATAGACAGATTTTTTTTTAATGTCTACCCTATTTATTTATAATTTTAAGTTTGTCTGATGTCTGCTACATTCACACTCGTGAAATTTTTCATTATTTTTAAAAAATCGTGTTTTTATCGAAATCCATTTTCCTTGAATACTAAGCGAGATATCGAAAAAATTTCTCCTTCAAAAAAGTCTTATCTCGTCGAGTTATACATGAATTCGCAGTCATTTAGCATCGACACGGAAACCATAGAAGCCCCGTTAAATAAATATAAAATACTTACATTTTTACGCGTAGACTGGAATAATTCAGTAAAATCATGTTTGTCAGTAATCATGGGCACGCTCGTCTTCAGTCTAATGTACGAAAATTTATCAAGCAAAGTTTTCTCATCAATAAATTCCAGTTTACCAGCAGATTTCAACTGTTCATGTACATAATAGTAAGCAGAAATTCCATTCACTCGGGAATATTTAATCAGCAATGGATTGTCAGTGATGTCAATGTCTTTAAATGCTTCCGGTATATTTTCTTCATGACCATCAACAAATAATACTCCACATAAATCGATTTCCACTGGCATGTTCAATTGTAAATCAATTGGTTTCAATAATTCATTACTTTCATTTATTTGTTTCTCTTGGTCTGATTGCTGCTGAGAATTTGACGGCTCTGATTGTTCGTCATTTGAATTTTCAATTTTACTAGGATTCAACATGAAACTCAAGACTGTCAAATAATTATCACACATGACTCCAAATAATCTACCAGTTGTTGCTGTTCCAAGACACTCTAATTTCTGTTAATTTTTTAAATTAATTTTAAAAATTTGTTTTGTAAAAAATTTGTAGGTTAGCAAATTTTTAAAATTTTTTTATAATAAATAAATACGAAACTTTTTTATTTTAATTAGAGGGTTATATTAATTAATTGTAAAAAAATTATTTATTTACTTACTGCCATAACTTTGGATGATATCCTAACTTTCGGCGTCATTTTTATAAATTTATTTATAACAATTAGTGTAAATAAATATAATTACTAATTTATTTATTCAGCTCGCAATATTTTACAATCAACATATGTTTATAAATAATAAATTTAAAGACTTGTCTATGTAATTATTCAATTTACCGTTAGATGACGTAGAATTTTTAAAGGTGGCGCCATCTTTTGAAAAATTTCAAGCGCGAAGATTCAAAAATTATTTTCGTTACAAATATTTTCAATAAAATGAATTTTGAAACTGTCGTTACTTTTTTTTAATATAAAAAATTGTAAAGAAAATATTTTTTATTTCATTTTAAAATTTTTCTGCTTTGGCGCCAAAAAAATTAAATTCAAATTTGCGTTTTGTTTAAAAATTAAATTAATTTTTATCCCATTTTACCCCTCTATAAAATCACCACTCAAAATTCAAAAATCCAAATTTTAAATTACGCGGTAAAAATACCAGCCATTAAATTTCAAATTCACAATAAAATTTAAAAAAAAACTAAAAATTCTGAAGATTTTCAAAAATATTCAAGTCAAAAACTCTGAAAATTTTCAGAAATATTTAAGTCAAAATTCTCAAAAATTTCCTACTTGCAGGTCACTAATAAAAACTTTTCAAATATCCGCACATACATGTGCGCAATAACGAACGGTTTTTAAAAAACTGTAAAAAATTCTGTAGATTTTCAAAAATATTTAAGTCAAAAGTTCTGAAAGTTTTCAAAAATATTCAAGTCAAAATTCTCTAAAAATTTCCAACTTCGGCTCACTACTAAAAACTTTTCAAATATCCGCGAAATTTAAAATTCAAATTTTACCGCCAAAACTTTAATTCAAAATTAAACTATGCCGCCATCTAATAAACAACAGTAACAACCTCCAGGTGACATTACCATCACCCCCACAATAATTCCCACCCATATCCATATATTTACACACATATATATATCCATATGACAAGACACACATGTACGCAATAACGAACAGTTTTTAAAAAACTGTAAAAAATTCTGTAGATTTTCAAAAATATTCAAGTCAAAAATTCTCAAAGTTTCCAAAAATATTCAAGTCAAAATTCTCTAAAAATTTCCAACTTCGGCTCACTAATAAAAACTTTTCAAATATCCGCTAAATTTAAAATTCAAATTTTACCGCCAAAGCTTTAATTCAAAATTAAACTATGCCGCCATCTAATAAACAACAGTAACAACCTCCAGGTGACATTACCATCACCCACACAATAATTCCCACCCATATCCATATATTTACACACATATATATATCCATATGACAAGACATACATGTGCGCAATAACGAACTGAGCCGAAGAGCTCCGATTCAAACCGATAAAAATATATTTGTGCTTATGTGGTGTTTGTATAATAGGTTACTTACTCTAGTGCTCTAAAAATGACACTTTTAGTTAATAATATAATAATTATAAATAATGTTATTAATTATTTTTACATATATTATTTAAATACAATAAGTTATAGACATTAATAACCATGTATTTATTTAATATTTAAAAATTAAGTAAACAAGTGTGTGTTATATATTTAATAATATTATAAATTGTGTATATACATACATACATTCGTACATACATATATATACATATATACATATATATATATATATATATATATTATTTATAATAGAAAGACAATTTTCTTACACTCATTTAAAACTCGAGTATACAAAATATAAAACAGAGGTTATGATTTTATATTATTAATTATTTAATATATAATAATATCATATATTTAATTATTTATTGAAAATGTAAGTTTACATATTTTGTTTATTATTTACTTGTTATTATTATTTTATATTTTTTATTTGAATTTCCAACTGCATGCAGAATTTTTTTTCTTTAATAATAATAATAATATTAATTAATTAATTAATTGGGAAATTTTATAACGAATCTATAATTATTTCAGATAATGATTATTAAGTTATGATATTAATGAGTAATTATAAATGTCCATGATGATGGGCACTACCTCGGGTGTTGAAGAATCCTATCAGCGAGCGCAGGTAATTTATATATTTATTTATTTATATATTTATATATTTAATTGTCTGATTAATTGATTGATTATTTATTGACACTGTTATTGTTGACAGGATATGATAAATCAAGTGTCAAAAAATTTGAAAGATGGATTTGAAAAAACTTCGTCGTCGTTTATGCAAAAAAGTCTGGCTGGTCATTCTAAACATAGCATACATGCGAGATTGACGCGGCTTTATTTTGAAGAGCTGTCTAAAGTACCCCATGCTACACCTGATTCTGTATTGGTAATTTTTTTTATTTTTATTGGTATAGAATTTAATTAACAACCGGGTTTGTAAAAAAAATTTTGGTCAGAAAGTTGACGACAATTTGACTCAGTGACTTGACTGCAAGATGTCGCCAACTTTCTGGGAAAATTAAAGGCAACTCTGAAAGCTAATGGACTATTTTTGCCATCAACTTTCTCAGAAAGTTTGCGTCCAGTTGTCAACTTTAGAAATGTTTACTTTCACGTTCAATTTGATGACAAGTTTGTCAGCTTGACTCAGGGATTTATTTTTAAATAATTATTGAAAAATAACAAACTAAGAAAATCTAGAAGCTCAAGATTTGAGAAAATAGCAGACCCTAGTAGCATTGTCTTGAGCAAAGTACCAGAAAATCCTTCAGTAAATTTCTTACGGAAGATTTGAATATGATCTATTTCACGAGGACATTTTCTAAAGATTTAATCAGGTCTTGCTTAAGATTATCTATCAAGACTGACGGAAATCTGTAGAAAAAGCCTGCAGTGATTCCTAACCAAGATTTGCTATAAAAATCTTAGGCAAGAATTACTGCAGAATTCGTCAGGACATCGAATTTACATGATCAGTCTTAGAAAAGTCTAAAGCGAAGTACTATTATAAAATATTTCAAGTAAATCTGTTGCAATCTTAGCTTAGACTGGGTCGTACTCATCGAGTTTTCAAATTTAAGATTTCTATTAATTAATTAATTGATCAATGACAACGATTTTTCCAGCTTCAGGAAAATGTATTAATATTTAAAACGTAATTAGAAATCTAAAATCTGGAAACTTGGTTAGTAGTGAAGTGAGACTCTAAAAACACGATAGTGCTGAAGGGTTAAGAGAGACTCGTTAGCTCAGATTTGCTGCAGAGTTTCTTCAGAGACCAATAGATGGCATCTCTGAAACTATGACTCGTGTGGTCAGCATTAATATTTTTATACTAAATTTAGTGACTCACTATATTTTTTATTTAATTTCATTGTGCGGGAATATAAATAAATTGTAGCCCTTTAAAATTGAATGAGGACCACTGCACTGAGAGAAAAAAAATGAAATTCAAGTAAATATGTTTATTTAACTCAAAATACTAAAAATAAGAAAAAATTTCCTCCATTGAAGTATAATAGTTCTTATTTTTATAACAATTGCTTCAATCTACTCATAAATTTATATACTCCTGATGGAAATTTTTCTGACTTTTCTTTGAAAAAGTCTTTAGAACTTTAGAACTGAGTTTTTCAGAGAAAATTCCGAAAAATTTCCACCAGAGATACAATGCGCATTTTTATTACAATTAAGAATATTCTTAATATATAAAGAATAAATTAAGAATTTTTACATGGAAATATACATTTTTTTCTCTCAGTGTGAATGTGCTGAAAGCAATGAATTTCAGCCCCGAGGAATTACAGAAAAAAATAAATTTAAAATTTAAGATACAGATTTATATAAAGCTTTCTTAAAAATGTTACTACACGGAGAAAAAAATATTGCGCTCATCACTCAACGGTATCGTGATATTCACTCTCCTCGGTTGGGTATCCGTTGTATACGGAAAGTGCTCGTCTATCGAATCGTGATTATCACGATCTAGGCGGATCCCGAAATCATAAGATCGTTTCGCTATAGTAACGATCCGTTTTGTTATTATAACTAATTTGAGGTTAAAATAGATAAATTTACAACTTTAACTTCATTACAATTTTATTTTTAGCTGTCATTAATAATCACATATTAATAATTCTAATAGGTGCAATAAAAAATTATTATTTAATATCAAGAAATGTAAAGTAATAGAATATACGTAATTAATTGATGTAAATTTTACAGTCTTTTTTTTGTTTCAAAGATAAATTAAAAAATTAATAGATAAAAAACAGAAATTCTTGCATTAGATATATAATTAGTATTTTTTCATTGTCGTTGTGTGCGCTTTGAATAATTAATAATTTCATAAATAAACACTGTATAATTTGCAAGATATGCATTATAAAGGTTAATAATTTGGTTATGAGTGGTGGCGCTTGAGAAGTAGATCGCGATAATCACGATCCGTTTTGGTACGATATGGATACGTTAACTAACGATCACTATACATTCAAGTATATGCACAATCCGTAGGATCATTATTATAAGTATCTAGTGTTTCATTCATATCGATATATATATTGTGGTAGTAGCAATACAATTTAGAACTAATCACGATACACTTGTCGCTCTCCGTTAGTGAGCGATAAACACAATATTTTTAACTTCCCGCTAAGAAAATTGCAAATTTTCAAAAAAGGGAAGTTATTGGTTTCGGTCCGATTTTCGAAAATTGAGTTTTCATCAGATGTCGACGTTTTGAGGTCCTAGGAAGCTATTCTGACTATTCCCGGGTGGACGTCCGTGTGTGTGTGTGTGTGTGTGTGTGTGTGTGTGTGTGTGTGTGTGAACTTTTTTTTGTCCGACGATATCTTTGGAACGGATGAACCGATTTGAACGTACTTGGTGGCGATCGAAAGAGCTCACCAAAACTTAGTCTTGATTAGATTTTGGGGTAAATCGGTCATGTAGTTTACAAGTTATACAAAGAATAAGAATTAAAATTTTTTTTTTATTTTAGTTTTTTATTGATTTCTCAGAAACGACTTATACGATCAACTTCAAAATCTAATCAGCTCGAGAACTCAATAAAACACGTCGATTGCCGCCTCAACCATCAAAATCGGTCAATTAATTCCTGAGATATCGTGGGAGAAAGAAATGCTAAAATCGGTTTTTTTTTAAATAATGGCACATTAAAATATTTTCGAGCTCGAAGAGCTCGAAAATGTATCCACAACAATGTTTTCGAGCTCGAGGAGCTCGAAAACAGCGGGAAGTTTTGGGGCTGGCCCGCAGGGTCAACCGATAGACAGATTTTTTTTTCCGTGTTGTTCTAAAAAAATTTTTACTTGACCCAAGAAATTTTTTGTATTATAAAGTGAAAATAAAACTTATCTTGGGGTAAGAAAAAATTTTCTTGGAACAAGAACAAAATTTTTTAGGCGAGAAAAAAATTCTTGAGCCAAAAAAAATTTTTGTCTTCAATTCATAATACAAAATATTTCTTGCGCCAAGAAATTCTTTTTTTCTGTGTATTGTTACTGTAACTATACAGTATACTTCTAAGAATAATATTTTTTTCTCCGTGTAAACTAACAAGAAGAAAAACACTTGAGAGTTTCTTTACGTTTTGAAAAATTTTGGGGCCTTGAAAAAGGCCGTTTTTTTTACCCCGCTGATTAAACAGCTCTACTTCTTCGATTCTTGAGACATCTGTCTCAAATATTTCTCGAGCCAAAGCCGTTTAGGCTTCATGACTCTTACGCCGGTGGGATTTTGGAGAAATTGTTTCAGGCTCTCCGAGCGACTAAACCCACCGTCCATCCTGATTTGTTCTAGATCCATCGTGGTCGTGCGTAGATGATGTGAAAATCGTTAATGAGTTCCAGGCCGCATTGTGGGCCTTATATAAGAACTTGCGCACAGACTCAAGCGTATAGTTCCCTTTTAGTACCCCCTCTCTTCAAATCTGACCAATGGCGGTGAACCACGACTTTTTTAACTTCCCGCTAAGAAAATTGCAAATTTTCAAAAAAGGGAAGTTATTGGTTTCGGTCCGATTTTCGAAAATCGAGTTTTCATCAGATGTCGACGTTTTGAGGTCCTAGGAAACTATTCTGACTATTCCCGGGTGGACGTCCGTGTGTGTGTGTGTGTGTGTGTGTGTGTGTGTGTGAACTTTTTTTTGTCCGACGATATCTTTGGAACGGATGAACCGATTTGAACGTACTTGGTGGCGATCGAAAGAGCTCACCAAAACTTAGTCTTGATTAGATTTTGGGGTAAATCGGTCATGTAGTTTACAAGTTATACAAAGAATAAGAATTAAAAATTTTTTTTTTTTTTAGTTTTTTATTGATTTCTTAGAAACGACTCGAACGATCGACTTCAAAATCTAACCAGCTCTAGAACTCAATAAAACACGTCGATTGCCGCCTCAACCATCAAAATCGGTTCATTCGTTCGTGAGATATCGTGGGCAAAAGAAATGCCAAAAAACGGTTTTTTGCGAATATCTTTGAAACGACTAAACCAAACAATTTCAAAATTTGATCAGCTCTAGAACTCAATAAAACACGTCGATTGCCACCTCAAACATCGAAATCGGTCGAATCGTTCGTGAGATATCGTAGGAGAAAGAAATGCTAGAAACGGTTTTTTTCGAAAAGAATGGGATACAATAGTATTTTCGAGCTCGAAGAGCTCGAAAATGTACTCACAACAATGTTTTCGAGCTCAAAGAGCTCGAAAACAGCGGGAAGTTTTGGGGCTGGCCCGCAGGGTCAACTGACGCCCAGATTTTTTTCTCTTTCTTGGAAGAAATTTTGGTAGATCACTGCTATTGGTCATATTTGAAGAGTGAGGGTACTAAAAGGGACCTATACTTTTTAGTATACCTATACCCTCACTCATAAAATTTCCACCCGAGATACAATGCGCATTTTTATTACAATTAAGAATATTCTTAATATATAAAGAATGAATAAAGAATTTTTACATGGAAATATACATTTTTTTCTCTCAGTGTGAATTTGCTGAAAGCAATGAATTTCAGCCCCGAGGAATTACAGAAAAAAATAAATTCAAAATTTAAGATACAGATTTATATAAAACTTTCTTAAAAATGTTACTAGGGTCGTCATCAGAAACATTAAAAAAGTCCGATATCGTCTAAGAAAACCTCTAATTTAATATAAAATCTTTTACTATCAATTCCATCGATAAAAACAATAACTTTGTTTTGTTGCAGTATAATTTAGAAAATGAATGCGACCTACTTGGTAGACTTGTACAAAGAGAAGGTTTACATACGCTTATTGTTAATCTTTATTCCGGTAATAAAGGATACTCATTAGCTGTAAGAAATAAGTAAGTAGCCACGCAATTAATCCCATTAATAAACAAATTAATCAGCCAACAGTCCCCAGTGAACTAAAATACAAACAAATTGTTTCTTCCTCACAGCAATAAAAATGATTTTGATAAAAATTCATTCGCGGAAACCCAACTGATGGGTTACGAACAAGGGGAATTATTGTCATGTATCGACAATGGCCAATTACCGTCATCTTTAGCAGAGCAATTGGAGTACACAAATTCCCATTTATTTTACGACGGCTGTATTATTGCCGAAGTACGGGACTATCGTAAAAATTTATTCCACGGTAAAGCGGAAGTTCATCATGTGTTACTTAAACCGACAACCCAAAGTATATTAACCGACATAAATACATTAACAAGTGACGGTGATTGGAGTCATGAAGATCGATTACTTCTCGAATCACGTTTACTTCAAGTAACTCAGGGTCCACTTTGTCTAGATCCAGATCCAGCGCCAAGTATAGCTGCCGCTCGTGTTCGTTCATCCCGTTCTATTTGTACAGACACAAGTTTGCAACGTCAGGCTAAGAAATATTCCCAAGTAACAGTTAATCGTAAAAGAAAACTCGAACAATTGTCGTCAGCAAATGAAGGAGTGACAATACAAGATTTGATGCAACGTATTCGTGCTAAACGCGGCCAATCACTGACGACATCTTGTCCAGCTCCCAAATTAATAAGTCCACCGTTGCTACCACCATCGTCACCAATAGATGTCCTTACGTACGCGAAAGCTTATGAACGTCCGCGTGAAACAAAAGACTGCTTACCCCAATTAATTGAAGAATACATACTCGAGACTGAACGCGGACAAGGTCGCGTTTATCACATCAAATTATCGATTCTCCAACGGCCATCTAATTCCGAATACTTGGGCGAATTGTACGTAGATCGGGATTACCGTGAAGGAGAACGCAACGGTTCGGCTTGTCGGTTTACTCTTGGAACCCGGGTTCAAGCGAATCATTACATGCAGCAGTTCACTGAAATATTTACTGAGGAAGGCCGTAAAAATGTCCGTATCAAACATGTCGTACCAGGACAACCCGCGCGCGTTACTTGTACCCCTGGTATGCAAAGACATCAGGCTGCTCAAGCTGCCCAAGCGGCTCTTGCTGCTCAAATCCAAGCTCAGAATGCTGCTGCTGCCCAAATAATATCACGTGCTCAGGGACAATTGAACAACTTGGGACAAGTTATTAAAATAAATGATGACCAGCAGCTTCAGGTTCAGCAGCAGCAGCAAAATGGCGTTGATGATAATCAAGTTAACGGGTCGGGTATACTAGTATTTCAAAAATCAGTTAATAATGTTCAGAAGGTGCCGGTACTGCAGGCAGCGTTAGCAGCGCCGTCTCACGGCGAATCAAGTCAAGACGGTAGTTTTAAAAGAAATTCAAATCCAGCTATAAGTGCATTAGTTACGTCATTAATGAATTCTGCTCAACAATTTCAACAAAGTCAACAGGCTGCTGCTGCCGCTGCAGCACTTAATAATGTTAATAACGTTAACGCGATTCAACAACAGGTCCAAGTTCCTCAGGTACAAGTGTCGCAGGTTCAAGTTCCTCAGGTACAAGTCCCCCAGGTACAAGTGCCGCAGGTTCAAGTACCACAAATTCAACAAGTACCGCAGGTTCAAGTACCGCAAATCCAACAAGTACCGCAACAGGTGCAAGTTCAGCAGAAAAATAACAATGCAGCTATATTAAGTTTACTAAATAGTCCTAATTGTAGTCAACAAAAAACGCGTAGGATATCATTGAATGCTTCTATACCACAGCGTGTATTGGGTCCTGGAAATGTTATAACAGTTCCTAATACTACAGGACAGGTGCGGGTGAGCTTTAGTTCCGCGTTGACAAGTCAGTTTGCTAAACAACAGCAACCGGTTAAAGCCACGGCTGTGAGATTACACGCTTTATTGGCGAATACGCCCTCTGCTGACAACCCGGTACCGAGTATGAACAACAATAGTTCGCTGTTGGAAAGATTAACCAGTCAAGGAAGTGCGCCGGTTAGTCCAATGACGAGTCCTCCACCGGCAGCTACTATTCAAGGTGTTAATTTAACTAGTCTACCGAATACCATCAATGGGTTACAGAACGTACAAGTTTCTTTTCCGGGTCTGAGTTCTCCCATTACGATGCCTATCAATGTGTCGGCTGCTACTGCTTCGGTTACACCTTCCGGTGTTATTGTTTCCTTACCGATTTCATCTGCTAGCAATATTTGTACTACTGTTTCTAGTGTGAGTATTTTTTATTTTTTATTTTATTGAAAAGTATTGGAATTAATGAATTCAAGGCATGGGAAAAACTATTGCGGTCACTATGATAGTTTAGTCTAATTGCCCTACTACGAAACTTTGTGGCGAAAAATTGCCGTAGTCAAATAAAAAATTGAATAAAATAGAGAAAAATCTCGTGAATCTCCCGGTACTTTTACCCGGCAAAAATTCGTGTAACTTTTTTTGTTATTAACAAAAATGTTTTGCAAGTAAAGCTTCAGTCGACTTTAACGGAATACTGGAGAAAGATTTTTCTCATGCAGTTAATGAAATGTACAAAATAAAATAATTTGATATTTTCTGAATCGTTTGGTCACAAACTTTATACGAAAATGTTAATTATTAATTATGAAAATAATTATTTAATTTAATCAACAGAAAAAAATACTAGCCTAACAGCTGCTGTTTTTACTGATGTGGTCTGCGTATATCCATAGTGGGGAGAAGTTGCGCGCGTCGCCATGATTTATTTAAACTTCTAAGCACAGTATATATTAATAATTTTAATAATTTTATCAATTGTTATAAAAATTTCTCATTTATTAATTGAATTTATGGTATTAAAATAAATAATTGCCTGAAATATAATAATTCACGCGCTTAGAATTTTAAATAAGACATGGCGACGCGCGCAACTTCTCCCCACTATGGATATGCGCAGACCACGTCAGTAAAAACAGCAACTGTTAGGCTAGTATTTTTTTCTGTTGATTCCCTCGCGGTTTTGAAAATACCGGAATTATACGGTAAAAATACTGCATAAATATGGTATTATTCAAGTTATTTTGGCCAGTTTTTTCGCCGCATTACTACCAAAAATTTACGAAAAAAATTCAGAATATTTACGGTAATAAAACAGAAAAAATACGGTATTTTAACAGCATTAAAACCGTAATTATACAGCATATTTTCGGCATTTTTGCAGCATTAAACCGTTCTACCCGGAACAAAAATTATATATAATTATATAAAATTTTATTTGATTATATATAATTATATATAACATTATAAAGATATATAGATAGGGCTCAGAATGATACGGAATAGGTCTCAGAGCTATCTACCGTATTATTGTCAGAACGATACAGTAGATCGTTGCAGTAACAATCTAGTAGATAACTATTCCGTACACAGAAAAAAAGGATTTCTTGGCGCAAAAAATTTTTTCTTGTTCTAAGAAAATTTTTACTTGACCCAAGAAATTTTTTGTATTATAAAGTGAAAACAAAACTTTTCTTGGAACAAGAAAAAAATTTTTTAGGCGAGAAAGAAATTCTTGAGCCAAAAAAAATTTTTGTCTTCAATTCATAATACAAAATATTTCTTGCGCCAAGAAATTTTTTTTTTCTGTGTATTGTTACTGTAACTATACAGTATACTTCTAAGAATAATATTTTTTTCTCCGTGTATACTAACAAGAAGAAAAAACTTGAAAGTTTCTTTACGTTATAAAAAATTTGGGGGCCTTGAAAAAGGCCGTTTTTTTTACCCCGCTGATTAAACAGCTCTACTTCTTCGATTGTTGAGACATCTCTCTCAAATATTTCTCGAGCCAAAGCCGTTTAGGCTTCATCACTCTTACGCCGGTAGGATTTTGGTGGAATTGTTTCAGGCTCTGCACCAGAGCCTCCACTTGTTCGGGCTTCCTAGCCCGTATAAGCTGCTCCAACTCAGAGGGACTGAACCCACCGTCCATCCTGATTTGTTCTAGATCCATCGTGGTCGTGCGTAGATGATGTGAATATCGTTAATGAGTTCCAGGCCGCAATGTGGGCCTTATATAAGAACTTGCGCTCACAGACTCAAGCGTTAGGTCCCTTTTAGTACCCCCACTCTTCAAATCTGACCAATGTGGGTGAACCACGACTTTTTTTTCTCTTTCTTGGAAGAAATTTTGGTAGATCACTGCTATTGGTCATATTTGAAGAGTGAGGGTACTAAAAGGGACCTATACTTTTTAGTACCCTCACTCTCAAAATATGACCAATGGCAGTGATCCACGATAGACCTAAAATTTCTTTCGAGCCACCAAATTTTTCACAACGAAGAAACTTACTTATATTTTTTTCCCATGTCATTCAAATGAGAACATGAATATTCGTTGAGCTCTTAGCAGTATTTAGATTTCGAACTGCTCCTTAGAGACGATTTTTTAATATTTCAGACTAACTTTTAAGGGGTAACGGTAACCGATTTTCAATTCAATTCAATTTACGGAAAAACACTAGAAATCTAAAATAGAGTCTTTAGCGTTTTTTAAAACCTTAACAGAGGGCTAGAAATTTCGTATTTTCAAAAATTCTAATTCGTCTCCGAGAAAAATTGTTTTAAAATGTACAAAAACTGTCATGAAAAAAAAAAAAAAAAAAAAAACCGCCAATCCGTGGGCTCGATCCCGAGTTTTTTTTCGGAGACGAATTAGAATTTTTGAAAATACGAAATTTCTAGCCCTCTGTTAAGGTTTTAAAAAACGCTAAAGACTCTATTTTAGATTTCTAGTGTTTTTCCGTAAATTGAATTGAATTGAAAATCGGTTACCGTTACCCCTTAAAAGTTAGTCTGAAATATTAAAAAATCGTCTCTAAGGAGCAGTTTGAAATCTAAATACTGCTAAGAGCTCAACGAATATTCATGTTCTCATTTGAATGACATGGGAAAAAAATATAAGTAAGTTTCTTCGTTGTGAAAAATTTGGTGGCTCGAAAGAAATTTTAGGTCTATCGTGGATCACTGCCATTGGTCATATTTTGAGAGTGAGGGTACTAAAAAGTATAGGTCCCTTTTAGTACCCTCACTCTTCAAATATGACCAATAGCAGTGATCTACCAAAATTTCTTCCAAGAAAGAGAAAAAAAAGTCGTGGTTCACCCACATTGGTCAGATTTGAAGAGTGGGGGTACTAAAAGGGACCTAACGCTTGAGTCTGTGAGCGCAAGTTCTTATATAAGGCCCACATTGCGGCCTGGAACTCATTAACGATATTCACATCATCTACGCACGACCACGATGGATCTAGAACAAATCAGGATGGACGGTGGGTTCAGTCCCTCTGAGTTGGAGCAGCTTATACGGGCTAGGAAGCCCGAACAAGTGGAGGCTCTGGTGCAGAGCCTGAAACAATTCCACCAAAATCCTACCGGCGTAAGAGTGATGAAGCCTAAACGGCTTTGGCTCGAGAAATATTTGAGAGAGATGTCTCAACAATCGAAGAAGTAGAGCTGTTTAATCAGCGGGGTAAAAAAAACGGCCTTTTTCAAGGCCCCCAAATTTTTTATAACGTAAAGAAACTTTCAAGTTTTTTTCTTCTTGTTAGTATACACGGAGAAAAAAATATTATTCTTAGAAGTATACTGTATAGTTACAGTAACAATACACAGAAAAAAAAAATTTCTTGGCGCAAGAAATATTTTGTATTATGAATTGAAGACAAAAATTTTTTTTGGCTCAAGAATTTCTTTCTCGCCTAAAAAATTTTTTTCTTGTTCCAAGAAAAGTTTTGTTTTCACTTTATAATACAAAAAATTTCTTGGGTCAAGTAAAAATTTTCTTAGAACAAGAAAAAATTTTTTGCGCCAAGAAATCCTATTTTTCTGTGTACGGAATAGTTATCTACTAGATTGTTACTGCAACGATCTACTGTATCGTTCTGACAATAATACGGTAGATAGCTCTGAGACCTATTCCGTATCATTCTGAGCCCTATCTATATAACTTTATAATGTTATATGTAATTATATATAATCAAATAAAATTTTATATAATTATATATAATTTTTGTTCCGGGTAGAACGGTTTAATGCTGCAAAAATGCCGAAAATATGCTGTATAATTACGGTTTTAATGCTGTTAAAATACCGTATTTTTTCTGTTTTATTACCGTAAATATTCTGAATTTTTTTCGTAAATTTTTGGTAGTAATGCGGCAAAAAAACTGGCCAAAATAACTTTAATAATACCATATTTATGCAGTATTTATACCGTATAATTCCGGTATTTCCAAAACCGCGAGGGAATCAACAGAAAAAAATACTAGCCTAACAGTTGCTGTTTTTACTGACGTGGTCTGCGCATATCCATAGTGGGGAGAAGTTGCGCGCGTCGCCATGTCTTATTTAAAATTCTAAGCGCGTGAATTATTATATTTCAGGCAATTATTTATTTCAATACCATAAATTCAATTAATAAATAAGAAATTTTTATAACAATTGATAAAATTATTAAAATTATTAATATATACTGTGCTTAGAAGTTTAAATAAATCATGGCGACGCGCGCAACTTCTCCCCACTATGGATATGCACAGACCACATCAGTAAAAACAGCAGCTGTTAGGCTAGTATTTTTTTCTGTTGATTAAATTAAATAATTATTTTCATAATTAATAATTAACATTTTCGTATAAAGTTTGTGACCAAACGATTCAGAAAATATCAAATTATTTTATTTTGTACATTTCATTAACTGCATGAGAAAAATCTTTTTCCAGTATTCCGTTAAAGTCGACTGAAGCTTTACTTGCAAAACGTTTTTGTTAATAACAAAAAAAGTTACACGAATTTTTGCCGGGTAAAAGTACCGGGAGATTCACGAGATTTTTCTCTATTTTATTCAATTTTTTATTTGACTACGGCAATTTTTCGCCACAAAGTTTCGTAGTAGGGCAAGTAGACTATTAGGGAAGAGAATTTACCGGTAAAATAAATATTTTACTTATTTTACCAATTTTCAGCAGGTTATTTACCGGATAAATAACCAAAGTAGTTAATTTTGTTCCGTGGGTGGCGTTGATGTGCGATTGAAGATGTGTACAATGTAGACTTAAAATTATTAGCAATTATCTATTATCTTTCAATATTATTGAGTTAATAAATAAATAGTTAAAAATGATAAAAGTGAAACATTGATCAAGGTTATTCGCGGATCTTGTCAAATGCAGCTTTAGTATTGAAATACGACCTTCTGTAGAGTTCTGTTATAACAAAGTAGGTCGAACAGAAGAATTTGAGATTCATCGACCCAGGTTAGAATCTGCGGCATCCAATTTATTATTTTTTTTATTTTACTGAAGTTAGCCAACGTTTTTAATTTTTTTATATTTGTTTTCAATAATTAAATTAGAACAAAAAACATTTTTTTTTAAATTGCTCTAAAGTTTTTTTTTTTTTTTTTTTTTTTTCCTTGATTGGCTAACGGCCCTGGAGTGCCATGTGCCATGCTCTAAAGTTTATCAAGTTTTTTAAAAATAAAAATTTTTTTTTTTTTTGTAATAATTTTTTCAATAAAAAAAATTCAGTACGCCATATTGCTTTTAAAACAGTATACTAAACTATATACACATTCGACGCAAGTAGATATTAATCATTTAACCGGATGTTTGTCCACTCGAATCGCTAATGATAGTTACGTAGATCGCGCAATAAACCTCAAATATTTAGGAATGACAGTGAGAGCTCCAAGTTGTACTCTGACTGAAATTCATCTCCCACTATCACACTATTCTTGTTCGCGCATGCGTATGATATTTTTTTCAAATCCCCTCTTTTTGTATGAAATAACGCTTCCCCCACTTCTCTGTAAGCTGTAATCTGATTGGATCGCAGGTCCCGATTCTCGTCTTAACCGAATAAAAAATATAGAGGCAACACTTCTGCTGTTCGTGATCTCTAATATGACATTTTCACACTAAGTCAAGTAAAAGTTTTGAATACTAAAAATAATTAAAAAAAAAAAATGAATAACGGTTTCGGCACATGACAAATGATTGTCTGCGTGACTGAAAAAATGTAAAAGATGAAAAATGATCGACATCAAAGCATGTCTATCGCTTACAGTTATGATTATTAAACAATAAATGATATGTAAAATTTTAATATTTCTCCGAGTTAGTGTGAATTTTTGTCACCAGTCGCAGTCAGAATTATCTTTCACGTTCCCTCTAGAGCGTAGGCTGCAACATGATTGGATCGCAGTTACATACAAAGATTGTGACCTACGATCTGATTGGGTCGCAGGTTTCGACTCGATAGATGGCCGTGATCGCAATACTTTTATCCATCTATTTTGATCTCGAATACTCTAAACATAAAATATTTTCTTTTGATGAACGATTTCAAAGAATGTGACTTTCATTCCAATATTTTTCACTATATTCTTTCCAAAAATATATATTACGATTAATCATAACTAAGTAATTATCTATTATTTATTGATGTAAATAGATGGTCGCTGCTACGGTTGCTGTTACAACAGCAGTTGCGGGGTCTAATCCAACTGTTGTAATAGCCAATCCTGCCAATACTCATTTATCATTGCCAATAGGTAAGAAATTAATTCAATTAATTACTTAATATCTGAATAATTAATAAAATCTCATTATTTTAATTTTTAATATTAGTTATGAAAATTAAAAGTAGAGGGACGTATTTATAATAAAAAAAAATAATTGAGACTTGTAAAAGAAAATATCGATCATATATTAACAATATTATTATAGTTAATATTAAAATATATGAAATATTAATTTATTTAGTTGGTATTTCAGCTCAAATTATACCATCGGGTGTTAAAAATTTAACACACCAAAATATACGTAATACTAATGCTGTAACACTTTCTCAGGTGAGATTCATTAAATCACAGTCTAGGGTACCAGTTTTGGCCACTCGAGGGCCAGTTTTGGACACTCGAAAAATTTTAATGAAATTTATAAAAATTCGAACGACATTCAATTTTTAAAATTCGTATAAAAATAAAAGTATACTTTAATCACAATTTTACAATGAAAATATTTTACACTTTTTCATTAATTAAAACAAAGTATCAAATGTCCAAAAATCCCGCAATGGCCACAATTGTTACTTTTACTATAATTGTTATGTAAAATAATTATCTATAATTTTTTTCGCTTGCATATTCTTAATAATTATGAAAATATATACAAAAGGGTGGACAAGCGATACAATTAGTGGGATCACAAAGACCGCGTCTTAATCAATTAACACGACAAGTACAAGCTAATCAAGTTAAATCAGCAGTTCTTCCTAATCAATTGGTAACTGTCGCTAAAACAGTTACTGCTAGCCAATTGATATTATCTGGTAATAAACAAGTGTTAACTCCAATCATGGGTAATTATTAATTATAATTAATTGTTTCATTAGCGTTAACGGAAATATGAGGTTATAATAATTTTTTTTTTAAGCATCAAAACCAGTGCTTATGGCGACTCAAGCAACGCCGTCTTCCCAAGCTGTACCTGCAAACAAACATACACTCCTTACTAAATCATTACATGCGCGTGCTAATGTTAATAATCAAGTAGTTAATCAACAAACTCAGGGCATTAACGTTGCCAGTATATCACAGCAACAGGTTAGATATTTATTATTATATTATTTCTATAAAAAAATATGAACTAAGCGACTATTTTGCTATATTAACAATACGTATTGATATATTTACAATTCAGATTGCTACACGGAAAAAAAGTATAGCAACTCATAGATCGTTACCACAACAATGCGTATACTTATTAGGGTGGCGCAAAAAAACCGACTATTTTTTTTTCGAATCTCTAATGAAAATTTGTTGGTTTTCGATGTTTTAAGAAGCCTCTCAAAAAATCAGCTCGATAAAAAATTTTCAAGAGGTCGCTCACGCATTTTGAAAATATCAAAAATGATGGAAATTCGGATTTTTATTTATAAATTTTTTTCTTTCTCGTGGCAGCAATAGTTTATATTTGTAAAATCATGACTATGCTGAAAATTTCAGCCCAAAATTTAAATATTTGAACGGCGCTCAAGAATTTTGAATATTAACTGATAATATGTAACTAATAGTTTGAATTAGTTTTTATATTTTTTTATAACTCAATTATTGTCATTTCACTTAAATATAACTTTTGCATAACCGAAAATATACAGGACAGTCGTAAACAATAAAATTGGGTAAGTTTTGAATGAGCGAAAAAACCTACAAATTGAATTAAAAAATAAAAAGTATGTAAATAACTTATTATTTCTATTTCTCGGGTTATATTTTCATTCATTGTCATGCAAATTGATGGTGAAAAAATCGAGAAGCTTTATTATTAACATTTCAGGGTCGCTCAAAAACGTCCAAGAGACAGTACTCGGAAACATTCAAAATTCTTGAGCGACGTTTAAATATTTAAATATTGGGCTGAAATTTTTAGCGAGCTGATTTTTGGAGAGGCGTCTTAAAACATCTTAAACCAACAAATTTTCATAAGAGACTCGAAAAAAAAAAATAGTCGGTTTTTTTAGGCCACCCTAATACTTATGGTAACAATACCGTATCGTTCCTGTAACTATCTATAAGATAGCTGTGAGCCCTATACGACTTTCCGTAGTCGTCGCCTCACACGCCACCACCTAACCTATTTAAACATCCATTTTCGCGCCTATTTTGTGTATGGGGTATAATTATTGCTAGCAGACGCTCAATAAATAAATTATTTTATTTAATAAAAATTATTTATATATTAATGATAAAGATTTTTAAACCCCTCACATAATTTACTACGCGCGTGACGTCAGATAGGGCTCAGAACGATACGGTATAGGTCTCAGAGCTATCTACCGTATTATTGCCAGAACGATACAGTAGATCGTTGCAGTAACAATCTAGTAGATAACTATTCCGTACACAGAAAAAAATGATTTCTTGGCGCAAAAAATTTTTTCTTGTTCTAAGAAAATTTTTACTTGACCCAAGAAATTTTTTGTATTATAAAGTGAAAACAAAACTTTTCTTGGGGTAAGATAAAATTTTCTTGCAACAAGAAAAAAATTTTTTAGGCGAGAAAAAAATTCTTGAGCCAAAAAAAATTTTTGTCTTCAATTCATAATACAAAATATTTCTTGCGCCAAGAAATTATTTTTTTCTGTGTATTGTTACTGTAACTATACAGTATACTTTTGAGAACAATATTTTTTTCTCTGTGTATAATAACAAGAAGAAAAAAACTTGAAAGTTTCTTTACGTTATAAAAAATTTGGGGGCCTTGAAAAAGGCCGTTTTTTTTTCCCCGCTGATTAAACAGCTCTACTTCTTCGATTGTTGAGACATCTCTCTTAAATATCTCTCGAGCCAAAGCCGTTTGGGCTTCATGACTCTTACGCCGGTGGGATTTTGGTGGAATTGTTTCAGGCTCTGCACCAGTGCCTCCACTTCTTCGGGCTTCCTAGCTCGTAAGAGCAGCTCCAACTCTGCGGTGCTGAACCCGCCGTCCATCCTGATTTCTTCTAGATCCATTGAGGTCGTGCGTAGGTGATGTGAATATCGTTAATGAGTTCCAGGCCGCAATGTGGGCCTTATATAAGAACTTGCGAGTACAGACTCAAGCGTATAGGTTTTAGTACCCCCACTCTTCAAATCTGACCAATGGCGGTGAACCACGACTTTTTTTTCTCTTTCTTGGAAGAAATTTTGGTAGATCACTGCCATTGGTCATATTTGAAGAGTGGGGGTACTAAAAGGGACCTATACTTTTTAGTACCCCCACTCTCAAAATATGACCAATGGCAGTGATCCACGATAGACCTAAAATTTCTTTCGAGCCACCAAATTTTTCACAACGAAGAAACTTACTTATATTTTTTTCCCGTGTCACTCAAATGAGAAAATGAATATTCGTTGAGCTCTTAGCAGAATTTAGATTTCGAACTGCTCCTTAGAGACGATTTTTTAATATTTCAGACTAACTTTTAAGGGGTAACGGTAACCGATTTTCAATTCAATTTAATTTACGGACAAACACTAGAAATCTAAAATAGAGAGTCTTTAGCGTTTTTTAAAACCTTAACAGAGAGCTAGAAATTTCGTATTTTCAAAAATTCTAATTCGTCTCTAGGGCTTCACTCGAGCCGAGACAAGACAAGATTGGGAAAGTCTTGTCTTGATCTCGAAAGCTTTGATCTCGTCTTGATCTTGACTTGAAAATGTAAGTCTTGCATCGATCTCGAGAAATAAGTTATTAATAATATTGTCTTGTATTGTCTTGTCAAGATCTCGTCTTGGTCTTGAATAACCTGAAATTTTCTTAATATCAGTCATAATACAACACACAGTTGAGTATTTTTTTTTCAATAAAGGAAAAATTCATTATTTTTTAAATCTTATATAAATATACTTGATCGCTTCAAGTACTTCTAAAATGTTTTAACTTTTTAACCTAATAAACATTATTATAATTAATTAATAATCTTTCTTAAAGCATGGAGTCTTATTACGAGTAATTCTCATATACTTATACTTATTTTATTATGTCTTGTCAAGACTTAGCGAGATGTTTTTAATGATATTGGTCTTGATCTTGAATTGCGATCTATCATATCGTCTTGGTCTTGTCTTGACAAATCGAGACGAGGTCAAGACAAGACTAATACAATCTCGATCTTAAGTGAAGCCCTATTCGTCTCCGAGAAAAATTGTTTTAAAATTCTCATTTACTCAACGAGTGCAACAAATATGGTCCCGTTTATTTTTCTGAGTGTGAGAAAGAGGTCCGGTAGCGTATCCCCTTAAACCTATAAACTTAAAAAAAAAATATTTTTTCAGGGAAAAAACTTTACTATGTATAATTATATATTGTTTTCAGTTACAACAAATACAACAATGTTTGGCAGCTCAACAAAAAGCCGCAGTTGCTAGTAACTCTCCAAATCGAACTCAAATCCAACCTCGAAGCTCCGCAACGTCAGCTCCTGGAGACGAATCACTCTGAATGTTCAATTTTATTTTTTTTATTTATATTTATAATTTTTTCTTCTCTCCTCTATCTAATATTATTTTTATCTCATTTTCTATTCACAATCGATCCACAAAAAAAATTACTTTTAATACTATTTATATAGACAGTTTTTCCTCACATTTTTTTTTACTATTTATGTTAATTTAATAAATCGTTTTTTTTTAACATCACAAATCGCGGGATAATTGAAACCTTCACAATCAATTAAAATTAATTTAAGCAAATAATTGATAATTATTTTTACGAGTTTTAAAAAAGTAAACAATCAATTTGAATATATAAAATAATTTTAAAAAGTTATTAGAAAATTAATTTTATTTTTAATTAAAAATTGAACTTAATTATAAATTGAAACTAAATGATTTTTTTTTAAGTTAATAGGAGTGTGCAATAAAATACAAGTTAACTTAAAACAAATTAAATTAATGTTTAAAGTATGAACAAATTAATCGTGATAAAAATGGATCAAATGAAAGTAAATTTAAAAAAAAATAATTAAATTAATAACAAATTGATTGTTTTAATTAATTTATTAATTAAAGTAAAAAAAAATATTAATCGAAGGTTTCAATTATTGTACATAATTACATATACATACAATTTGTTTTTTATATAAAAAATAAAAAGAAAAAAAAAAGTAAAAGTTAATAATTAATTATGATAATTAATAAAAAAAGTTATAATAATGAATATTAATTAATGATTATTATTGATAATGATAATATTAGTAATAAAAATGATTATAATAATTGAAAAATTGTAACTTATTTTTTCTAACCTAGAAAAAAATTTTTTCTTATAGAAGAAACAAAGTTTAATTTAGTTTATTAATTATGACAAGGCTAATGCCAAATGGCAAAGAGAAAAATATACATATGAATTTTTTACATTATTGTGCAGTTTAAACTACATACATTTGAAGTGTTCATAAAAAATATTTTAAAAATAGATAACGATGAATTTATATAAAATTATAAATGAATATAAAAAATTTAACTTATAAAGAATTAAATTTATGAAGGATTAACTGATAAATTTAAGAGTCCCCGATGAAAAAAGATTTTATACAATTATATATAGACTATATATAATTATATATAGGCTATATACTAGGGTGGGCCAAAAAAAGTGACTATTTTTTTTTTCTTTAGTTACAGTGAAAATATTGTTTGAAATGATGAAAAAAAAATTCTATTAAAATTTGAGCTCTTAATATTAATATTAAGAGGTGTCTATTTGCAATTCTCCATTTCCCATTTAAATAACATTTTACGAGCTTGGCATTAAAATGAAAATAACTAGAAAACAATGCGGTATTTCAAAGAACTTTATTGAAAATAATTTGTAGGGAGTAAAATTGTCTATTAAAAAGATTCTGTGACATTTTTTGATAAGTCAGATAGTTTTGCTGGAAAAGTAAAAAGATCTGGAAATTTATTATAGGTTTGACTTCCAGCTCCGATAACTTTCGAATGGATGGATTTATCAAAAAATGATAAGAGACCTTTTTTGTAGAGCGTTAAATTCTCTACAAGAATATGCTATAGACTCATTTATATGACGTGCGAATGCCGAGCTAGAAAAATAAAAAAATAAAAAAATTTTTTTCCCGTGTTATTTAAATGGGAAATGGAGAATTGCAAATAGGCACCTCTTAATATTAATATTAAGAGCTCAAATTTCGATAGAATTTTTTTTCAACATCTCAAACAATATTTTTACTGTAATTGTATACAATTCTATATAATTATATACAATTCTATCATTTCAATTATATAGAATTGTATATAATTTGTATAAAATTGAATATAATTATATGGATTTGTATACAATTTGTATAGAGTTGTATACAATTTCTATACAGTTGTATACAATTGGATCGGGCCATTTTTTGTATATAATTTTATACAATTGTATAAAATCTTTTTTCATCGGGTCATTGAAATAACGGTAAAAAGCAATCAGAAAGGAAAAAAAAGGAGATTGACATCAAGAAGAATCTACATCGTGTAAGTTCACTAAGAATTTGAAGACTAACAATAAAAAACAAGAGTATTGACTAAGAGTTTAGGATTAAACATCAAGTTTAAATAAATAATCAAACATCTTAATTTTAAAAACTTCCAAGCTAGACGAATTTATAATATCCTCCGGTAATTCTTCCCATAGTCGTATCGCTGTAACAACGAAGGAAGATTCATATTGAGTTGTACTGAAATAGTATGGAATTAATGGAAGTAAAAAGTAAGTAAACAAATTTTTTTCATATTCTGTTTTATTGTAAGGAATATAATAGATTAGATAACAAAAAAATTTAATTATGTCGTTCATTAATATATAGTTGAAAAAAAGCATAATTTTAAATGAGTGTGAATGTAACGGACACGTGGCGATTTTTAAATTTCAAATAAACCCTCGCATTTTTGAATCACGGTGGAAACACGGTGGGTTTGTTCCAATTTACCACTGTGATTACGCGGTGAATTCACCGTGTTTCCACGGTGGATTGCCCACTGTGTACACACGGTGTTTCCACTGTGATTACGCGGTGGATACACCGTGGAACCACGGTGGTGAAATAGCAGAAAACCACCGTGGAATCACGGTGGATACACCGCGTTATCACAGTGGATACACTGTGTATACCCGGTGGTGAGATGGAACAAACCCACACGGAAAAAAATTAATCGTGAATGCAACATGATGCAGTCTTGGTAAATAAACATGATGAAATCATGTTGCATTCACATGATTTGTCATGTTACGTCTACATGATAATCATGTTGCGGTAACATGAGAAAATCATGTGGCATTCACATGATAATCATGTTTCGTCTACATGATAATCATGTTGCGGTAACATGAGAAAATCATGTGAATGCAACATGATTTGTCATGTTTCGGCTACATGACAATATGTGGCAGCAACATGATTATCATGTAGCCGAAACATGACAGATCATGTGAATGCAACATGATTTTCTCATGTTACCGCAACATGATTATCATGTAGACGAAACATGATTATCATGTGAATGCAACATGATTTTCTCATGTTACCGCAACATGATTATCTTGTAGCCGAAACATGACAAATCATGTGAATGCAACATGATTTCATCATGTTTATTTACCAAGACTGCATCATGTTGCATTCACGATTAATTTTTTTCCGTGCACCGTGTAACCACGGTGGATCCACGGTGTTAACACTTCCACGGTGTTTCCACCGTGATTCAAATCTGCGAGGGCGACTTTTCGTAGTCGTCACCTCACACGCCGCCGCCTAACCTATTTAAACATCCATTTCCGCGCCTATTTTGTGTATCGGGTATAATTATTGCTAGCAGACGCTCAATAAATAAATTATTTTATTTAATCAAAATTATTTATTTATCAATGATAAAGATTTTTAAACGCCTCATATCATTTACTACGCGCGTGACGTCAGATAGGGCTCAGGACGATACGGAATAGGTCTCAGAGCTATCTACCGTATTATTGCCAGAACGATACAGTAGATCGTTGCAGTAACAATCTAGTAGATAACTATTCCGTATTGTTACTGTAACTATACAGTATACTTCTGAGAACAATATTTTTTTCTCTGTGTATAATAACAAGAAGAAAAAAACTTAAAAGTTTCTTTACGTTTTAAAAAATTTGGTGGCCTTGAAAAAGGCCGTTTTTTTTTCTCCGCTGATTAAACAGCTCTACTTCTTCGATTGTTGAGACATCTCTCTCAAATATCTCTCGAGCCAAAGCCGTTTAGGCTTCATGACTCTTACGCCGGTAGGATTTTGGTGGAATTGTTTCAGGCTCTGCACCAGAGCCTCCACTTCTTCGTACTTCATGGCCCGTAAAAGCAGCTCCAACTCTGCGGTGCTAAATCCACTGTCCATCCTGATTTCTTCTAGATCCATTGAGGTCGTGCGTAGGTGATGTGAAAATCGTTAATGAGTCCCAGGCCGCAATGTGGGCCTTATATAAGAACTTGCGAGTACAGACTCAAGCGTATAGGTTTTAGTACCCCCACTCTTCAAATCTGACCAATGGCGGTGAACCACGACTTTTTTTTCTCTTTCTTGGAAGAAATTTTGGTAGATCACTGCTATTGGTCATATTTGAAGAGTGGGGGTACTAAAAGGGACCTATACTTTTTAGTACCCCCACTCTCAAAATATGACCAATGGCAGTGATCCACGATAGACCTAAAATTTCTTTCGAGCCACCAAATTTTTCACAACGAAGGAACTTACTTATATTTTTTTCCCGTGTCATTCAAATGAGAAAATGAATATTCGTTGAGCTCTTAGCAGAATTTAGATTTCGAACTGCTCCTTAGAGACGATTTTTTAATATTTCAGACTAACTTTTAAGGGGTAACGGTAACCGATTTTCAATTCAATTTAATTTACGGACAAACACTAGAAATCTAAAATAGAGTCTTTAGCGTTTTTTAAAACCTTAACAGAGGGCTAGAAATTTCGTATTTTCAAAAATTCTAATTCGTCTCCGAGAAAAATTGTTTTAAAATTCTCATTTACTCAACGAGTGCAACAAATATGGTCCCGTTTATTTTTCTGAGTGTGAGCAAGAGGTCCGGTAGCGTATCCCCTTAAACCTATAAACTTAAAAAAAAAATATTTTTTCAGGGAAAAAACTTTACTATGTATAATTATATATTGTTTTCAGTTACAACAAATACAACAATGTTTGGCAGCTCAACAAAAAGCCGCAGTTGCTAGTAACTCTCCAAATCGAACTCAAATCCAACCCCGAAGCTCCGCAACGTCAGCTCCTGGAGACGAATCACTCTGAATGTTCAATTTTATTTTTTTTATTTATATTTATAATTTTTTCTTCTCTCCTCTATCCAATATTATTTTTATTTCATTTTCTATTCACAATCGATCCACAAAAAAAATTACTTTTAATACTATTTATATAGACAGTTTTTCCTCACATTTTTTTTTACTATTTATGTTAATTTAATAAATCGTTTTTTTTTAACATCACAAATCGCGGGATAATTGAAACCTTCACAATCAATTAAAATTAATTTAAGCAAATAATTAATAATTATTTTTACGAGTTTTAAAAAAGTAAACAATCAATTTGAATATATTAAATAATTTTAAAAAATTATTAGAAAATTAATTTTATTTTTAATTATAAATTGAACTTAATTATAAATTGAAACTAAATGATTTTTTTTTAAGTTAATAGGAGTGTGCAATAAAATACAAGTTAACTTAAAACAAATTAAATTAATGTTTAAAGTATGAACAAATTAATCGTGATAAAAATGGATCAAATGAAAGTAAATTTAAAAAAAAATAATTAAATTAATAACAAATTGATTGTTTTAATTAATTTATTAATTAACGTAAAGAAAAATATTAATCGAAGGTTTCAATTATTGTACATAATTACATATACATACAATTTGTTTTTTATATAAAAAATAAAAAGAAAAAAAAAAGTAAAAGTTAATAATTAATTATGATAATTAATAAAAAAAGTTATAATAATGAATATTAATTAATGATTATTATTGATAATGATAATATTAGTAATAAAAATGATTATAATAATTGAAAAATTGTAACTTTTCTTTTCTAACCTAGAAACAAATTTTTTCTTATGGAAGAAACAAAGTATGGAATTAATGGAAGTAAAAAGTAAGTAAACAAATTTTTTTCATATTCTGTTTTATTGTAAGCAATATAATAGATTAGATAACAAAAAAATTTAATTATGTTGTTCATTAATATATAGTTGAAAAAAACATAATTTTAAATGAGTTAATGTAACGAACACGTGGCGATTTTAAAATTTTCAAATAAATAAATAAAATTCAAGGAAAATCAGCACGCGCGTTTTTTAAAATTTCACTATTTTAATATATTTATTTATACACAGAAAAAAAGGATTTCTTGGCGCAAAAAATTTTTTCTTGTTCTAAGAAAATTTTTTTATTATAAAGTGAAAACAAAACTTTTCTTGGGGTAAGATAAAATTTTCTCGAAACAAGAAAAAAATTTTTTAGGCGAGAAAAAAATTCTTGAGCCAAGAAAAATTTTTGCCTTCAATTCATAATACAAAATATTTCATGCGCCAAGAAATTCTTTTTTTCTGTGTACATATAAATAGTCTCATATCTGTTACATTCCTACTCATTAATTTTCGGGGTTAGAATTTTTTGACAATGAAATTTTGATTATAAAACAAAAAATTTTTTATTTTATATAAATTATTTAATAATATATAATTATATCTGATGATTTCGCATATAAATCTTAATAGTATATATGAATATGCCTGATCTTAATCCTCATGTGTTAAAATGTGATATTATCTGATCGCAGATGCTCATATATGAACATGCATAATTTATATCGTAATATATGACAATATTTGTTACATCTGGTATATAAATGATCATATATATTTGTATACGACCACAATCATATGTAGTTGAGCCCGTAAAAGAATGAATTTCTTTCCGCCATTTTCTACAATCGTCATTGCCGCGCATGCGCGTTCGTGCAAATGCATGGACATCATAGCCTAGTGGGGAAAAAAAGGCCATTCTTCCGCAGACTCAACTGTATATTCCTACTTTACTAGGTTAGAATTTACAGACTATCAAATTCAATCACATTTTAATTTATATCTGATACAAAAATTTTTTATATATAAAATTTTACTAAAAAATCATGGCAAGAATTTTTTCTGTCATAATTTATACACAATAATTAATAAATTACAAGATTGCATAATTTTTGTTTGACTAATGGAGTAAAATTCTTATGATTATCAGGAGACGCAGTAGTGTCTCGCGCCAAGTACACGTTCAAACACATGTATATTAGGGTGGGCCGACAATCCGCTTTTTTAAAATTTTCATTATTAATACCAAAAATATTTTTCTTTGTACAAAAAAAAAATTTTTCGGAAAACAAAAAAAATTTTAGATCGATATCTTAGGCTCGCCAAATCCCGTTCAAGGTAGAAGTTATTTAAAAATTTTTTTCCAACTTATTTTGATCGGAAATTTAATTCTCTACATAAAAGGTCCTATAATAAAATTACGTAAAGTTGATAGTTACTGGGATAATTGCAATTTTGTCCTAAAAAATATAATTTTTCAAGATATTATCACTTTTTCAGGGTAAAATATGAATTTTATCATATAAATTTCATGGAAAATCAAATTTCTTACAAAATTGGTCTTCTGGTAAAAACTTGAAATTTATAGTTATTCAGAAACTGGCAGTTTTATATTTAGATAATCACATTTCTCGTTATTTGGTGGCATTCATCACCAAGAATCGCTATTATCTTGGTAACTATCAACGTTGAATTAATTTTTGTTAGGTCTGGTTTGTAGAAAATTTAATTTCCTACGAAAATTGTATGATAAAATTTATTTTTTTACCCTGAAAAAGTAATAATATCGTGAAAAATTTCATTTTTTAGAGCAAAATTGCAATTATCTCAGTAACTATCAACTTTACGTAATTTTATTATAGGACCTTTTTTTGTAGAGAATTAAATTTCCGACCAAAATGTGTTGGAAAAAAATTTTTAAACAACTTCTGACTTTAGCGGGATTTGGCGAGCCTAAGATATCGACCTCAAATTTTTCTGATTTTCGAAAATTTTTTTTTTTGTACAAGGAAAAATATTTTTGGTACTAATAATGAAAATTAAAAAAAAGCGGATTTTCGGCCCACCCTAATGTATATGTGTGAAGTGTCATGGCGCGAGCCTACCGTGTATCTATACCGTAGACATAGTGGTTTTTAATATTACAATAATTGACTTATTTCCTTCATTTTTTTATTTAGAATATTCAAATATATCATCAAATTAAATTAAAAAAAAATTACGGAAGTTAATTTAATTTTTTTTACTCATAAGTATAAATTCCACCCTAGTATATGCGCATATTTTTCAACGAATATAATCTTTGATTAATACTTATTAACATTTACTTTTAAAAATTAAAAACATAACAAAATATATATTCTATTAAATGTTTGTTTGTTCAACTTATTTATCCATAAAAATTAAATTAATTATTATGTTTATAATATAAACTAAGAAAACACCAACAATTAAATAAATTAATTGTATATTTATATCACTTTCCATTTACTTATTTATTTTTTTTATATTTTTACTGAATAATATTTATTTTTTTTTTTTTGTGCATAAATATTATTTTTTCATAAATAACTTTTATTTAATTAAAAAAAAAGTATAGTAACTAAAAAATTTTATATTGTATTCGCTCTCGTCATTTGACAAAATATGACCCGTTCATTATATATTTAAATATTAACCAACAGATATTTGCTGATTTTATTATTAACATTAATATAAATACTGTTAATTTTTTTTTTTTATTTCATTTAATTAAAATCTTTCCAAGTAATTTAATTCTCAAAGTTAGTACCATTTATTCAGGTACACGTTTTAGTTCATCATTCCAACTCCTAAAATCCACTTAAAATTTTACGTAACAAAAAAAAGTCTAGTGCGAAATATTAGAAAAGAAATTTTGATCTCAAGTCACAGACTTTAATTTTAAAATTCAAAAAAAAAATAATAATAAATTATAAATTGTTGTGGGTTTTAGGAGATGGTCATAATAATAAATAAAGTTTTAAAAACTAGGTTGATCAACTTCCGGGCGACAGTCCGACGCGAGAGAAGTAGAAGTTAAATTTGTATTCACAATAACTACTTTTACTTTGTCTGTTTTGTCGATTACCCATTCGCTTTCGGGATCGGAAAATATGGTTGAGTCTTCGATTGAATGATCTGATAATCCAAGACTTCCTTGGTCGTCTTCTTTAATGTGGATTTCCCTCATACTATTTGCTTTATTGTTCATTTCTGTAACTGTAATAAATAATATTTATATTGATCATTGGCCAGAACCTACTTCATTATTTGTCTTCTTTTCTTTATAAATTATTTTTGGTGTTTAAAACAACTAATTACTCGACTTAGTGTCAAAATTTCATACTACAGAACGCGAACGGCAGAAGTGCTGCCTCTACAGTCCATGTTCTAGAGCCGTATCGGAACCTGCGACCCAATCAGATTGCAGTCTACGCTTTAAAGGGAACATACGATAGTTCTGTCGGCGACTGGTGACAAAAATCTGCACTAAGTCCGATCTATTATTGAAATTTTATATTTCAGGTATTGTTTGATAATTAGGACTGCGATCTATAGACATGTTACGATGTCAATAATTTTTCGTCTCTTAATTTATTTCAGCCACGCGGATTATTTATTATTGGCCAGATTTCGTATTTCATTATTTGTCTTTTTTCTTTATAAATTATTTTTAGTGTTTAAAACAACTAATTACTCGAGTTAGTGTGAAAATTTCATACTAGAGAACGCGAACGGCAGAAGTGCTGCCTCTACAGTTCATGTTCTAGGGCCGTATCGGAACCTGCGACCCAATCAGATTGTAGGTTACAATCTTTGTCTGTAACTGCGACCCAATCACGTTGCAGCTACGATCGTACCAAAATATAGGGTCAAGTAAAAACAAAAAAAAATTTTGAAAATCCAAAAGTGCACGCCTCGAAAGCTCATGTTATGTTTTTTTTTAAAAGTTAAATTTCGAATAAAATTGAACATCCCGCTCTTTTCCCATAGAAATTTCCATGGTAAATATACGGTAATAAAAGTAAAAAAAAAAATAAATAAGGAGAACATTCCTAATGAAAAATGGCGGCAGTGTGTGTTTGTTTACGTGTAAGATTGCCGGTTTTAACCGTAATGATTTATTTTTAAAAAAACGAGAAGGCCTACAGTAGTGATTTTCGAAAGGAACCTTCTTTGCTTATTTCTGAAAATTTTGAAAAAAAAATTAAGTAGTTTCGTCAAGTCGTTCTCGAGATATCCGTACCACGCCGTTTTTTTGAACCACAGACTAATGGACGTCCACGATAAATTTTTTTTAATGAACTTTTTTTTATATTAATACATATTAGACAAATTAAAAAAAGTATCAGGATTATTTATTAGTGTTTCAGCTTTATATTGATGTGTTTTTCATAATGTGTAAGAGTAATAGAAAAAAAATATATGCACTTTAATGAGTGGAAATCGTGTGACCTTAACAGGTCGGTTATAAAGCACAACCTCTCCGCTTCGCTTCCGAGGCGTGCAATAAAAAAAGGCAATTTTCAAATTTAACTAAAATAAAATATTTAAATTACCATCAGCAAGTGTATGTTGCGCAATCCAATCAGGTTCATCCCAAGAATCATCACAAAATTCAATATTGGCATTACTTTTATCTACAAAATTTAAATCCACATTATAATCATTACTTTTTATTTTCAATAAATCATTTATTCCCGCGGTATTTTTATTTTGATTCATATAATAGTAAGCCATTAGTGCGTCGTAGTCTGTAGTAACTTGCAATATATTTTCAAAATTATCACCATTGTCTGTGTGCGCATCGCGTCTCCATGATTTCATCCATTCGTCAGTCTCATCTCCACTGTAGCATTCTATTAAATAAAAATAATAATAATAATTTTGACACCTTAACTGTTATAAGTTAAAAAAATGAACAATAAACTGATAATTACTTTTGTATTTCGCAAACGCCACTTGGAATCTTATTAAATCAGTTATTGATATAAACTGAATATTTATTGTTGGTAATAATAAATTTACTTGTTTCAAAATGTTTCTTATTAGTTCAATAATATTGACACTTAATTTCGGTGCAGTTGAAATAACTCTGCAATAAAAACAAATAAAAAATCACAATACAGATAAAAATTGTCGAGTCAAATTTACTACAGCTGGAGACATGTTTACACTGTAAAAAGTTTCGGAGTAAACGCAAATCAAATCCCGAGTAATGACCGTATTTATTTACGATCCTGAAATTAGCCGACGTCTAATAATTTTTGGATTTTTTAAAAAACGATAAATTATGAAAAAAAAAATTTTTTTAAAATTGCACTTGTAGTCTTATAAATTTTCTACACGTGCATATTTTTATTTTTTTTTTCTTCAAATTTACTTGTTAAAAAAAAATCCAAAAATTTTTAATTGTCTGCTAACTTCAGGATCGTATTTATTTAATTATCTTGCAGTTAAATTAACTCTGACGAAGAGTTCACTTCGAATTGAAAGTCTGGATCGAAGTGAATGCAGACTTAATTAAAATTATCTTTCGACTGAAAAAGGAATTTTCTAGAAATTTTTTTTTTAAGTTTTTAAAAATTGGAGCTAAATACCGTTCAGTCTACGGTAGTATCTCGCGCCAAGTACACGTTCAAATCAAACACATGTATATTAGGGTGGCGCAAAAAAAAAAGACTATTTTTTTTTTTCGATCTCACATGAAAATTTGTTGGTTTACGATTTTTAAGAAGCCTCCAAAAATCAGCTCGATAAAAATTTTCAAGAGGTCGCTCACGAATTTTGAAAATATAAGAAATGATGGAAATTCGGATTTTTATTTCTAAATTTTTTTCTTTCTCGTGTCAGCAATAGTTTATATTTGTAAAATCATGACTATGCTGAAAATTTCAGCCCAAAATTTAAATATTTGAACGGCGCTCAAGAATTTTGAATATTAACTCAAAATACGTAACTAATAATTTGAATTAGTTTTTATATTTTTTTATAACTCAATTATTGTCATTTCACTTAAATATGACTTTTGCATAACCAAAAATATACAGGACAGTCGTAAACAATAAAATTTGGTAAGTTTTGAATAAGCGAAAAAACCTACAAATTGAATTAAAAAATAAAAAAGTATGTAATTAACTTATTATTTATATTTCTCGGGTTATATTTTCATTCATTGTCATGCAAATTGATGGTGAAAAAATCGAGAAGCTTTATTATTAACATTAAAGGGTCGCTCAAAAACGTCCAAAAGACAGCACTCGGAAACATTCAAAATTCTTGAGCGAGGTTTAAATATTAAAATTTTGGGCTGATATTCTCAGCGTAGTCATGATTTCACAAATATAAACTATTGCTGCCACGAGAAAGAAAAAAATTTAGAAATAAAAATTCAAATTTCGATCATTTTTAATATTTTCAAAATTCGTGAGCGACCTCTTGAAAATTTTTTATCGAGCTGATTTTTAGAGAAGTTTCTTAAAACCGTAAACCAAAAAGTTTTCATGCGAGATCGAAAAAAAAAATAGTCGGTTTTTTAGCGCCACCCTAATATACATGTGTTTGATTTGAACGTGTACTTGGCGCGAGACACTACCGCGTTTTCTTATTTAAATCGCTGGAAAAAATTAACTCCGTATTAACTCCTTATGCAATAATTTTTTCTGAAACTCCGTAACTCTGCGGATTCAGATTTATGTGAAATCCGTAATGACTCCGAATTAACTCCCGATTTTTTACAGTATAACCCTGACTAGATTATACATCAATTAAGTAATAAAATAATAAAAACTAACTTGTTTATGGTAGCGCACATAACATCAACAGGCAGCGTGTAAGGAAGACTCAAAACGGATAACAATTTAATACTTTTGTGTTTGAATAACCAATTAATGATTCCCTTATTGGCGGAGTCAATAGCGTCCTGAAGAATAGTCATAACTGTTTCTGGTAAGTTTGCGACAAGTGCTTCCTGACGGTGAATTTTACATTCAATACACTCGGGATCATACTCAGTACTGTCGTCAACTGTTTCGGATACAACGAACGGTGACTGTATTGCCACGCAACGGGTACAGTTTATTAGATTATTGCGGTGTAGGAATCTCAAGGCATCGTCGAAACCTTGCTGACACATTTTTGATAATATCTGCGATTTAATATTTTGTTAATTGACAATTAATTGTCTCTATGCTTCAATTAATTGGTAATTTTCATGATTATGCAAATAAATTTTGAAAAGGTCGAGAACTGGGTCATTTACTTTCTCAAAAGACGATTAAAAAAAATCTTAATTATTTTTTGAACTACTTTTCTTCGGGAAGTTTCAGTTAAAATCTCTGTCGATTCGAAAGTTTACTTTCATGGAAAGGAGGTTAATTGACTCTATACATTTTTCTTTTTGTCAGATGAATATTTCCAACAAGAGTCGGCTTTTTTTGCCGTTTAATCGGCGGAGGAATTTTATACCGTATTATTTTTCTGCATAATTATAAAAATATAAATATAGTCAGTTAAAAAAAAATGGGAAACTAACCTCTGGATTTGGCGGGAATAAAATGCGGGCAAAGCGATAAATGTTGTCACGTGATAATTCAATACTCGTGTTGGCAAAATTAACATGGAATAATTGTGAAGAAAAATCACGTGGACAAATATCACTTTCGCCGCAAAAAGGACTTATTGTTATTGTATTTTCATCTAATGTTGGTAAATTATCGCTAAAACCACCGTCCATATAACGTATCCCGTGAAAACGGGGTGGAAGTATTCCTGAAAATATCGGTACAAATGATGTTGCGAGAAGTGCCTAAAAAATATTAACGTCTTTAATTTTTAAACAAGTTATTAATAAAAATTAATGTCCTAGTAGCATTCTTGAAGAAGTTTCATGCACTGATAGAAGGATTTGTTTAGGAGTAATAAATTGATTTATTAAATTTTTCTCAATTGACTTTTTTGGATTTAACAAATATTTAGTAATTATTAACAATATTTATTATAATGAAATAAGTAACTTCTTTATTATTAAGAAATATTTTTTATGCTAACAAAGTCTTATTAACATAAAAGAAATATTTGTTAGCACCAAACAAGATTTGTTAATATTTAATAAATATTTCTGAGGAGAATTTGTCGGTAGAGGGCTACACACGAGCCTGTAGTGGTGTACACGTATTAACTTAACCATTAAAAACACATGTAATATCAAACGGATTTCATGTTATTTCTCGGCGTAGTTTAATATAAAAAATATTAATTTGTTTATTCTAGTTATAGTGTTAATTACTATGAAATTGTATTTTGAAATTGAAAGAATAGAAAATTTTATACGATGGTTGTTTTAGTTATTTTTGTTTATAAATATAAATATTAATGAATGTGTGTAGCTGCATGCAAAAACATATATACATATATATATTCTTGAACTGTGTGATTTTATGAATTAAATTTTAATAAATAAGTTAATAGATAATTTCTTAAATATAAAAAAAATTTGTTCAAATAATAAAAAATATATTAAATATAAAATATTCATTTATTAATCATTAAAAAGTGATTCATTAAATGTTAAAAAGTGATTTATTAAATATTAATAAATCATTTTTTAAATGGAAAGAAATCGTTTATTAAATATTAACAAATCGTTTATTAGATGCTAAGAAATATTTATTAAATACAAAAAAATGATGTTTAAGAAATGATTTGTTAAATATTAATAAATATTTCTTAAATAAGGCTCCGTTAAGAAATCATTTGTTAAATATTAACAAATCTTGTTTAATACCAAGAAATCCTTCTATCAGTGTGTAAATCTGTATTTTAACCCGTCAGTTTTTCGGTATACTTTACGCCCGTGATGAGAGTTTTGCTCACGCTCAACGCTCATACGTAGGCACCAAAAAAATTTTTTCGAATTTTAAACAAGAAAATATTTTTCATAAATTAATTACTCCATGTATCATAAGAATAATAAAAAATAAATAAATGATGATTGTAATTTATTTACGATTAATAAACGTAGTTTAAACTTTAACGAATTTAACCGAATAACTCCGCACACCGCAAACTGCCGAAGGTATACGAGCAGTCACGAGAGTAACCGAACATAGAATTTTTTCACTTACGCCTTTACGCCCGTGGTGAGGAAAATGCTCACATTTTTTGAGGAGCATAAAAAAAACAATTTTTATTATTTCTATGACAGCCAAACAAATTTTTTTTAAGCGTAATCTGAAAATATATAAAACTATTCAAAGATAGAAAAAATTTTAACTATTCGTTCCATTTGAAAAAAAAAGTTATTCATGTTTAAAATCGAGCGTGAGCAAAATGCTCATAATGGGAGTGCTGACGGGTTAAGTCTACATGATCACTCTTGGGAAAGTCTAAGGCAAGATACTTCTATAAAATATCGCAAGTAAATTTGAAGTAATACTTGGCTAAGATACTTAAGTAAGACCTATTAGCTCAGACTTGCTGCAGAGGGAAAGGAAAAATAGATACTAATTTTAACTATCATACGGTAAATACGTGAACTTATGATAGAGAAGCTGAATGACTGGAGAAATATCTGAATACTGCATCACTAAGAGAGTTTTTTTGTGTTTTATGACACTGACATTACATTAGACAAGATGATTTGAAGAGAAAAAGTCCGTTTTCTTCATCTCCATCATGGCTGCTGGCTGAAGACTTAAATGAAGACGTTGACTGGATCCGGCCTTAGTTGTGATGTCCTCGACCGCTGACTAGTAAATGCTGCTGCCACTCATTAATAACTATGAGCTATGGAATTTTCGACTATGGCAATCTTTTACCCCCACTCCTCGATTAGAGCCAATGAGAGCACAGCACTAGTAGAAGGGATAGCTGGGGCCTGATTGGACCGCAGGTCCCGATGAAAAGTTCATAACCCCGGCGGCTTTCCAGGTTACGTTACTTATTTTCATTCTGAACTCGCTACAGTGTAAGTGAACCATGGACCACTACGAAAACGACGAAGACGTTCTTCAGTTGCTAGACGATCTCGACCTTTCGTGGATTGCTGACAAAGTTAACGGGACGTATCAGCCGCTGACGCCCGAGCCATCTCCACCACCATCACCACCAGCATCAGAGACAGCTCCAGCCCCAGTACGGCGTTCAAGTCGTGTTAGGGTAGCCCGAGTCCCCTGGGACTACCAAGCGGAGACGTCCCGCAACTCGAGGTGATCACCTCAATGCTCTTGAGCACCAACGGCCCTTTTCAGGGCCCCCAAATTTTTTAAACGTAAATAACTCTCAAGTATATTTGAGAAAACATCAATTTTTTAAAAATCCCTATAGGAACTTTTGTTAAAGAAAGATTCTAGAGGAAGTATCTTGAGCGAGACTTCTAGCTGCTAGTGTCTTTTTCTACGTATGTAGTCTTACACATGACTTGCTCAAGACTCACGGTCAATTTTGAACCTTAAGCAGATCTTGAGCAAGCCATGCGCAACTATTTTCAACCCGAGTCTTACACCTGATTTTAGTTATAATCTGGCAAGAATTTCTTGTGTAAGACTTGCACTAGGGTGCAATTTAAATCTGGTTACAAGTATCTGCAGCAGGACACATATGTAGAAAAATACACTAACATCTATCGATCTTGAGAGCAGACTTGCTCAAGAATTGAAAAAGATTGTTATGTAGGAATTCCCGTTTGATCATCCTTATCCATTCCATTAACTACAAAGGCGATTATAATGCTACTAGGGTAGTATATAAAATATAATTGAATGTGTGGCACAGAATGGAACACGATTTCAGGCTGCCGGTGACGTCAGCCCTCGCTACGGCTCGGGCAGCCAACTTCACCCTGATCTGAAATCGTTTTGTTCCATTCCTCGTCACATAATCTACTAGTTTAATTAATTAATCAATTAGTACCTGAAATAAATCTTCCCTAGAATTAAATTGCGATACAATAACGTTACGTCCATCATAAACTCTTGTTAATGAAATGTGAAGTTTGCCGTTGACTCTGATATGAGCATCTTCGGGTAAATACTAAAAATATATAATTAATTATTAGTTCATTAATTGATCAATCAATATTTTTTATTCATCAAGTATTTAATTAATTAATTAATGAACCTTTTGTAATGATTCTAATAAAATAGCTTGGAGGTTAAAAGTGGGACTGAAAGGCCCTAGTGTTTTTCTTCTTGCTTCCTTACTTAATTTCAGTAAATCACTTGTATAAAGTCCTGTAACATATAAATATATAATTATAAATAATTCAGGCGGGTTTCACTTAATTCCTGGAAAAATTTTCAAGACATTGATTACTTTTATTTATATAATTTTTTTTGCGCCCCTCGAACGCGAAACGTGGAAAATTATTTAAGTAAAAAATTCCTCGCGGCCTTGATTTAAATGTTTGAATAATTAAAATTTCAAATATTCGGATTGATACCACCGGAATTTGGACTACAGGACAGCAATCAAAGTCTAGTTAATTTACAATTGGTGTCGTCTCATATTTACTGACTTTATCACGCCACTGCAGTGTAAATAAAAATATAAGAAATTAATGAGTCAACTTTTTTTTTCCACGTCTGATGTTTTTGAATTGAAATCGATATTCAAATTTAATAGGCGGGAAAATTGAGACGATTTGTAAAGAAAACTGAACGGATCCGGCGATTACTTAGAAAAATTTATTTTTCGCGGGCTTTTAATTTGAATCATTTTGTTGAGAAAAAAAATGAATCTATGGTAGCATGGGTCATAATTTTTTATCAATAATCAGATAACAAATTCTTGAAAACAAAAAAAAAATTGCTGATATAATCGCGCGCGACTGCGAATTTTTAAATTGACCGCATTGTCCAAACAATTAACTTGCCCCTTTTTTAATTATTATTATTAAATTACATAGTCATAAGAACAGAATTTATGATAATTAATAATAATAACATTTATTGATAAATAAAATGTATGAAATCTTATCAATTTTTTTTCAGTTAATTTTTTATCAAAAAGGTTTTTAACCTTTATCATGTTAATCGATTATCAGTTAATATTCTATCAATAAAATATGACAATTTAAACAAAAAAAATTTTTATAATAAATAAATAAATATTTATTTATTTATTAATACTAATAAATATAAATTTAAATTATTTCCTAGTAGTAAAAATGATAACAAGTTCATTGCCATATATATTTTTATATATAGTTTATAAAGATAAAATTGATTGATAATATATATACATATATACATAAAAACCTTGATAAATATACATTAAACTATCACATGATTCATGAAATAGTTTTAGTAAAACGTAAACAAAAGTATGACCCAGTTATCAACATTTGTCACACGTTCTATTAAATATTTTATAAAATTATATATAAATATATACAATGATAATTGATAAACTCAAAAATGTTATATAAGAAAAAACAAAAAAAAATTCTAACAATATAATAATTTATTTGTTCTATTTATTATAAAATTTTATTAAAATTTTTTGTTTATTTATTTTTGAAATATATAACGATAATTTATAATATATGTTAATGTGAGTGATGAGTAATATGCGTAGTGATAATAAATAATATGATTATTTATCAATAGTCTTTGTGGGGATGCTTGAGCTCGATATATATTTATTACATTATTTTTGTTTAAATTTAAAAACTATGATAATAAACTAGAGTAGTTAAATAGGATCATTACTCATTACCAAACAAAGAAATTCCATTGCTCAAGTAATGAAATTCATTATTTCATTTTAATTGTGAAAATAAATTTAGTTTTCAATTATAAAATACTGAAAGTTTTTCAAATAATTCATTATTTATCGGATTTTAGATAAAAATACGTCCCTGCAGGGGACATGTTTTAAAAAGAGAATTAAAAAGGATTAAAAAGAATTAATTTTTCAATATTTTTAATCCTTTTTAATACTGCCAATCCTCTCTTACATGGCTTAATCCTTTTTAATTATCTTTTTTAACCAGGAGTGATATGAATAACAAAAAACTTGTAGTTTCATTTATTTTACCGTAACGACAAGATGGCGGAAGGAAATTTCGTTAAATTGACGAGGTTAGAAAAATGGCGACGAAAAAAATAAATATTTTTTTGCACGAAGAAAAAAATATGAGAACGTTGCTTAAACCCGCAAGAAAAAATATATATCCTGACAAAATAGTATATATCCGGCTCATATCTTTAGTATTGTCGTATGTATGCTATTTTGCCGGCATATATTCCCGGATATATCCCCTGATTAAATAACTGATTTCGATCGAATTAAACAGCATTAAATTTTTAATTCTATTTAATTCAGATAAATTCTGTTAATTCGGTACCTAACTTAAAAATGAATTCTGTCTAATTCGGCAGGAAAACCAGAATTTGTCCAAATTAAAACGAATTCAAATAATTCTATTCGGTTTAATTCAAAAATAATTCTCCAATTTCTGGTTCTGAATCCGAATTAAACTGAATTAAAACAAATTTGAAATTTTTAAATCGGTTTTATTCTGTTTAATTCAAATTCAAATTTTCAATTCAGTTGAATTCTGTTTTGTAGAATTCGACAGAATATAACAGAATTAAAATTTTTAATTCGGTCGAATTCAGTTGTTTACCCTGATTAAAAAAAGCGATTTAAAACGACTTGCAATGTTAAATGCCCATAAGAAGAGGGATCCAAAAGTATTTAAGGTATTCAAAAGCATTAAAAAGCATTGAAAATTTTTTATTTCGAATCGCTTTTTTTAATCAGGGATAATTAGGGTCTTTTTCCGATGTCGCGACTGGTTACCCTCCGACAAAATAACCTCGAACAAAATAACCTGAAAAAAATAACTTTGTTATAAAATAACCCGAAAAAATTCACATAAATCTATAACGATGAAATTTGTCCCTACTTGAAGGTTAATGTTGGGCAGATTAATGAATAGCAAAGTTATTTTTATCCAGGTTATTTTGTTACGAGGTTAGTTTAGTTCGGGTCATTTTCTCCGAGGGTAATTTGAGACGGAACCCTTTTTCCGTGTGGGAAAATGTGAGAAATTAATATAATCCTGAAGTTAGCAGACGATTAACCATTTTTGAATTTTTTTTTTCACCAAATAAATTGTAAAAAAAAATAAAATAAAAAAATACACATATAGAAAATTTAAAAAGCTACAGGTGGATTTTTTTAAATATTTTTTTTTTTAATTTATCATTTTTTTAAAATTCGAAAATTATTAGACGTCGGCTAACTTCAGTATCAAAAATTAATTTGTATTAGTATTTGTTACTAAAATATATGTATTAAACATCAAAATATTTTCGACTCGTTTTTTCCGTGTAGATTTTTGTTTACTAAAACATCATTAAAATTTTTAATAATCTACTAGATATAAATGTTTTTTTTTAGATACATAATATTATCGAGAATATAAATATTGTTATTGATCAAATATTTCATAACTGTTTTTTCCTGTTCGAGTGAAATAGAAAATTTTTCGAAATTGATAAGCTTGAAAAATATTTTCATTTAAATTTATTATTTTATGTAAACAGTTTACAAAATTATTAAAAATATTTCTTGATTATTATCATCATTATTTTAAAAAAATATTTACGCACAAAAAATAAATAAACATTTTGTGAGGATGAGTAATAAAGTCTAGTAGAAAATTATCATTTTACGAAAGTTTAAATTTATATAAAAAATTAATGTATGATAAATAAGGTGACGGACCTGACTTGAGAACATTGAACTCATTTAAATGAACTGTAAAATTGATCTTTGGTTAATTTCACGAGATATTGAATTTTTGTACTGTTCGCGATTAACTCACGAGACTAAAATTTTTAGAAAAGTTGATAATTTTAACTTATACATAAATGAAATAAATTTCTACTTTCCAAAAATCCACGGAAAAAAATAAACTTAGAAATTAGTGTTTGAAATTATAACCCGAAACCCGGGTGTCAATATGGGGAATTTTTACATTCCAAATATTAAATTTTCGAATACGTGTCGTCAAATTTCTAAGTATCAGTTACAAATTTTAAAGTTACAAAAAGAAATTTTTCTTGCATAGACAATAAATTTTCATACTTATCCTGTAATTATTCACGTTTTAATCATAAACGAAAAAATTACTATTTCCCTGGTGGAAATTTTTCGGAATTTTCTCTGAAAAACTCAGTCCTAAAGTTCTAAAGACTTTTTCAGTTATTCAGAGAAAAATCCGAAAAATTTCCACCAGGGTTAGAATGATAATTTTTACTGTTTACTTAATCATTATATTACTTGTCGTTCTCAATTTCTATAGTTCATTTTTTTCCGTGTAATAGTTTTTTTTAGTGTGGATTCTTATTCGTACCGGAATTATTTAGGTTCTGGATAAGATTCCATGCCAACTGATCCCTGATTAAAAAAGTGAATTGAAAAGTATTGAAAAAGATGAGAAATGAATCCTTTCGAATACTTTCTATACCCCAAGGTTTTCATTTTGACATAAAATGAATACTTTTCAATCCCAAAATAATAAAAGAATTTCTGAACTTCCGAGGAATTGAAAAAGATTCAAATGAATTGATATTTTTAATCTTTCTGAATCCTTCTCAATACCTAAACAATCCGACATTTCGGATCAAGTGTGGGATTGAAAAAGATTGAAATGAATTGAAATTTTTGAATATTTCCGAATCCTTCTCAATACCTAAATAATTTCACATTTCGGGTCATGTATGGGATTGAAAAAGATTCAAATGAATTGATATTTTTGAATCTTTCTGAATCCTTCTCAATACCTAAATAATCCGACATTTCGGATCAAGTGTGGGATTGAAAAAGATTGAAATGAATTGAAATTTTTGAATCTTTCTGAATCCTTCTCAATTCTCAATTCTTTTCAATACTTTCGAATTCCACTTTGGAATTGGAAAGTATTCAAACGATCGAAATTTCAATTCCATTCAATACTTTCCAAAACCGCCGAGGAATTGAAAAGAATTGAAATAATTTTCAATACTTTTCAATTCACTTTTTTAATCAGGGATCCTATCGCATTTAATCAGACTCATAGATCATCCAATCGCAGTAGTAGCGATTCGATTTAATAATCTATTAGATCGCCGTGGGATAAAATTGCCGGGAACAGTTAGCTGCGCACGCTGGTTTACTTTTAAGTTTTACAGTGCGCAGATCTTAGCGGTACTTCACGTGGGTCCAAATTTTTACTCTTAATTCTGGATGTACCCGAAGATCGAAACATTTTCCATGCAACGAAAATAAAAATTTTACTTTAATTTTCGGCTGACTTGCGAAACATTTCAGAAATCTAGATCCAGTAGATTTTTTACTTTTCATTTTCGTTCCGTAAAAAATGTTCTGATTTTCAGGAACAGAGTTCCGGAGGGACGTGGCAAAAATATGAGTTTTAAACTGTCAATCATTTTTTCAAAATTCAACTCATCGCGATCCTCAAATTTCTAGACAATTGACAATTTCCGAATTTTTTCAAAAAATCAGTTACGAAAAAAAAAAACTAAAGGTGCAAATTTAAAAAAATTTATTTTTATTTGTTATTTTTAAAAAAATCAACAAGTCATTAGACGTCGGGTGACTTCAGTATCTTCTGACAATCAGCAAAAAATTGAATGAAATATCAGACTTGAATAAATATTTAAATATAAAAAACTTGGAGCATAAATAAAAATAATTAGCAGATAACTAAAAATGACTAATTACATTTATGTGGTAAAAATAAAAATATGAGATACCGCGTCAAAGTGTACGAGTTAATGACTATCTATATATGTAATAAATAAACAAAGAGTTTAAATACGATATAATAAAATGTAAATAAATAATTATGATATAGTTCACTCACCGAGGGGTAGATCACAAAGAAGGCAACATGCAGCAATAGCACCAGCTGATGCACCACTTATTTTTTCCAGTAATAAATGTGGCGCGTATTTTTTGAAACAAACAGCAACTCCGACATGATAAATTCCCAAAAAACCACATCCAGCAAATGACAAATTCATTTTGTCCTAGATTATTTTCAATAAATATATAATATATATATATATAATATATTATATATTATATATTTCACTTGATCTTACTGTTGTATAAAATATTATTCACTGCATTGACGGTCATTTAATTATACGTTTAAATAATAATGGGATCAAAACGTCACCATGACCTTGTCAATTTTTATTAAATTCAAATATTCAAATTATATAGATATATAAATGTATGATATAAATGGTAAAGGTAATTGAAGTTATAATATTTGAGTTGAAAATTCTATTACGCGTAATGTAGTTCGAGAAAGTACTCGAACTGTCACTGACAGCAGCCTCAACTCGACTGACTTTAAACACTTGATACTTTCCGTTAAATAAATCCAATGACTACGTAATTAAATTGATAATTTTAAATAAAAAACTCAATAAATTGTTATCATTATTATTTATACCAATGAAAACAACTGCAATTATTATTATTGTGACGTAATGATATGTATATATTTATATATTTATGTATTAAAAATTATTTACACTCTATGTGCGTAGACATTTTTTATTAGGTTATGGCGCGCGTGTACGGAGCGCATGCGCTTTTAAATTTTAACTTACGCGCGCGCGAGCTAAAACCGCCAAATTTCAAATATTTTTTATGATACTGAAGTTAGCAGACGTCTAATAATTTTTGGATTATTTTTTAGACGATAGAAGATAAAAAAAAAATATTTGAAAAAATTGCACCTGTAGTTTTTAAAATTTTCTACATGTGCATATTTTTACATTTATTTTTTTACAATTGATTTTTTGAAATACGAACATTAAAAAATTTTTGAATGTCTGCTAACTTCAGGATCATTAATAATTTTTTAATTTTTATGATCCTGAAGTTAGCAGACAGTTAAAAATTTTCGAGTTTCTGTTTGAACGACTTAATTTTAAAAAAAAATAAAAATAAAAAAATGCACATGTAGAAAATTTAAGAAACTATGGGTGCAATATTTTCAAATATTTTTTTAAAAATAATTTATTGTTTAAAAAAAAAATCCAAAAATTATTGGACGTCGGCTAACTTCAGTATCATGAATTTTTTTTAGAAACGATGCATTGAAAAAAAAAAATATTTTGGAAAATTGCACCTGTAGTTTTTAAAATTTTCTACATGTGCATATTTTTATTTTATTTTTTTACAATTGATTTTTTGAAATACGAAAATTAAAAAATTTTTGAATGTCTGCTAACTTCGGATCATATATTTTTTTTTTAATTAAATTTAAAATAAAAAATCCTGAATATTTTTAAATTTCAAAATTTTTGAATTTTCATTCTGGATAAAAATTTTCGCGCGAAATCTGAGAAAATTTACAGGGAATTCAAACTCGCGCTTCTGAAAAAAAATTAACTTTCTTTTCCTTATACTTAATTACACTTTTAAAATTAAATATGACGTTTTTTGAAATTTAAAAAAATTCTTATCAATGAAAAAATGAAACGAAACAATAGTCGGCCATTAGGTCAATGGTCTGATCCCAGCTGCGGTATTTTATTTATAAAAATTTTTTTGAATTTATCGATAACGTAACTCGTAATCTTGTTAAATAAATATGTAATTAATTTTTAATTCAAATAAATATAAAAATGATAAATCAATTGTTTATTAACAATGACAGCAAGTTCTCTATCAACTCTCGAGATTTTCGCGGGTTATTTAAATAAAATAAAAAATATTCAAATAATTAATTAATTAATTAATTTTAAATCAATTACTACAATAATAAATATGACATTTATTAAGTAATATGTATAATTGAATAAGTAATATATATTTTTATGTTAAATAAAAGGTCAAGTTTATAAATGCGCACTGGAAATTGCGTAGAAAACAAATATGGCGCCGAAGGTCAATGAAAAGTTTGTAAACAAACTTCTCTTACGTGTCATATTTTTATAAAAATATTTATACCCATCACTAATTACTATTGTCACAATAATTAATAATAAATTTAATTACATCGTCTACTAATTAATTATTTCTATTAAATAATAAAAAATAAAATCGCGCGCTTTTTTAAAATTCATGAGCGCGACAAAAAAATAAAGAACCGTCAGTTAAACAAAAACGACAGTATTTTATTATTATTGTTATCATTTATTAATTAATTAACTAATTAATTAATTAATTAACTGATATATTAATATAATAATAATAATTACGTTATTTCAGTTATTAATTAATGAAACAGTAAAATAAAAATATCTAAAGTTTTAATTTCGTAGTCTAACCTAAAAAAGTGTTTGTAAAAAAAATATATAAAATAAATATGACAATATGAGTGTCAATGAATCAATCAACAAAAATAATTCATCAGTGATGTTAGATAATTTCAAAAATAATAATGTCTACCACGCGGTATTCGTCAACGAAAAGCCAACGACACCCGAAACTGAAGATCCAGGTGGGAAATAAATTTATTTTTTAAATTTTATTTACCGCCGAGTCAATTATTAACTTGGAAATTTATTTCCAGATAAACTGCATGTTTATACAGAAAAATTAGACGCATTGAAAGTCATAAAAAAATACAAGACCAGTAGACTGAAGTCATTCAGCAGCAGAGAAGAAGCTGAGAATTACGCAAAGTATGGAGACATTGATATCAAACAAGTCAATGGCGCGAATGGTGATGAGAAAATTAGCGAATGTAAAAGTGTTGAGGAAAAAGGGCCAGCATTCAAAAGTCTCAAGCCTCAGGAACTTGTGGTCTTCAGGAAACTCATCGAGACTGGAGATCTGGAAGGTGTCAGAAAAGCCATCTGGGAAAACCCGAGATATTTGATCGGTGTCAGCGCGACACCAACAATTTTACAGGTGATTATTAGGGTGATTAAAATAACAAACAATTTTTTTTTTTTTCTTCCAAACAGGTTCAAAAGTTTCGTTTAGATAAAAAAAGACGCCTGTGAAAATTAGAGCTCTTAATATTAACATTAAGAGTTTCCTCATCGCACTTTTCTATTTTCCATAAGAATAACATGGAAAAAATTTTTTTTACGTCTTCTGATTTTTATAAGTAGCTAAGGATGCGTCATAGGAATAATTGGCAGGCATATTTTTGTAGGGAATTGAATGCTCTACAAAAAAAGATTCTTATCATTTTTTGCGGAATCTATTTTTTCAAAAGTTATTTGAAGTTGAAGTCGAATTCATATTAAATTTTGAGTTTTTCTTACTTTTCCGGCGAAACTATCAGACCTATTACAAAATATCATAGGACCTTTTTTGTAGACAATTTTATTCCCTAAAAGTTATTTCTTATAAAGTTTTTTCAAATTCCGCATTGTTTTCTATTTATTTTTATTTTAATGTCAAGCTCTTAAAATCGATCAGAAGACTATTTTTTTTATGAGCATGACATTAAAATGGAAATAACTAGAAAACAATGCGGAATTCGAAAAAACTTTATTCAAAATAACTTCTAGGGAATAAAATTGTCTACAAAAAAGGTCCAATGATATTTTGTAATAGGTCTGATAGTTTCGCCGGAAAAGGAAGAAAAACTCAAAATTTAATATGAATTCGACTTCAACTTCAAATAACTTTTGAACAAATAGATTCCGCAAAAAATGATAAGAATCTTTTTTTGTAGAGCATTCAATTCCCTACAAAAATATGCCTGCCAATTATTCCTATGACGCATCGTTAGCTACTTATAAAAATCAGAAGACATAAAAAAAATTTTTCCCATGTTATTCTTACTCTCTAAATATGAATTAGTGATTTTTCACTAATTTCAAGTGAATATTCACTAATTGTCAATGCTACAATCGTACCACGCAGAATTAGTGAATATTCACTTAATGAATATGTGAATATTGGAATTCACTGATTTGATAAGTGAATATGAGAATCCACTAAATTGAAAAGTGAATATGGGAATCCACTGATTTCATCGGTGAAAAAAAATATTGTATTGCGAAAAAAAATATAAGACACTTGTAATTAGATCCGAAATGTGATTAATGTATTAGAATCATTACGTAGAGGAAGTATACATGATTTTGATTGATGAAAAAATCCCGGTGACTGCTGGGCTCGAACCTGCATCCTTCCGATTTAAAGTCTTTGATGCTGTCCACTGCGCTGACCCACGCATTTGATCGCGTGAGTGTAAATAGTATATTCGTTATGATACCAAACAATAACTGATGAAGAAATAAAAAATCCGTGATGTTATGATTGACGTACTCTTCATATAAATATATTATTGTTCTGTACTTCTATTTTTTTTTATTTTGAAAGTTTTTTATTAAAATTTTTAAAAATAGCACCATAATTATTAATTATATTTATATCTAGTAAAATATTTAATTATTTGCTAGTTAAAGTTACTAGTGAAATTGTGAAATTCATAAATTAAGAAGTGAATAACAGTTTGACTTGTAGAAATTATGAAAATATCGGTAGTTCAGTAGTGAAAATCACTAATTTACTAGTGAAAATTATAGTAGTAAATTTATTAGTGAGAATTCACTAATTCGTTATTTAAATACACTGATTATGAAGTGAATCCTGCTTCACTAACGTAATTAATACAATTTCCACTAATTCATATTAAGAGGGTATAGGAAATAGAAAAGTGCAATGCGGACAATGTTAATATTAATATTAAGAGCTGTAATTTTCACAGGCGTCTTTTTTTATCTAAACGAAACTTTTGAACCTGTTTGGAAGAAAAAAAAAATTGTTTGTTTTTTGAATCACCCTAGTGATTATACTCGAAATATTTTCGCGGGATTTTTAAAAATTACTGTAGATTTTTTACAAAAATACTTGATAATTATTTGTACATTTTTTAATTGAAGGAAGGGCCGCGTTACAATGCACTCCATGTAGCGACATCTAAAAGTACCGATGCCTTTAATATGTGCAAATTAATCCTGGATGTCGTCAGTGATCGAAACTTTATAGAATTAATTGACGGCATTGAAGAATCCGCGTCTTACGTCAACAAAAGTAAAGTATTTATCGACGCGTTCTTGAATACGCCAAATAAAGGCATCAATGAAACCCCGCTACACTTCGCTGCTAAATACGGCCTCAAAGATGTCGTAGCTCTTTTAGTTTCTTATCCCCAGTGTTCTAAAACAGTCAAAAATAAATATGACAAGATGCCGATTGACGTAAGTTTATTTTTTATAAAATAATTAAACCAATAATTAATTAATAAGTTATTTATTACTGTTTAAAATAGATTGTTTGTGATAGAAAAGGCTCAGAGAATCCACAACTGATCCAAGAAATTTGTACCCTACTTGAGGATCACTACTACGTTCCGGTAATGAGATCAGAAGACAATTCCATGGCGCCGGCTGTTGGGGATCTTTTTACCCCGGCGAGTCCTCCGCGGCTTGTTGTCGATCCAATTAGTCCGCGATTTGAAGTAAAAGCTTTCGCGGGGCCTATGACTAAGCCACAGGCTCTGGAGTTTAGGAAGAAGTGGAAAACCCCGCCGAGGACGTTATTTGGTACACCGAAACGTGACACCTCGTTGAATGATTCATTTCAGTTTTTAAATGATTCAGTGGTTGAAAAATTGGATTGTAGGCTTGTTGACTTTGATAAAGGTCTGGAAAGAGTTGGAAGGTAAGTTCGAACTAGGGCCAGAATTTTGGCCTTAATTTAAAAATAATAATCAATAATTAAGGGTGTGGAATTTTTGATATTACGGCAAAAATATTAGAGGTATAAAAAAATTTTTTAAACAAAAGTTGTAGGAAATTTTATTTCATAAAAAAAATGTCTCTTGTAAATTTTTCTTAGGACCACTAAAAAAGCTGTAATTTCAAAATTAAGAGTTTTGTAATTATCAAAAATTTGAATCACTCATTATGAAACTTAATTTTGGAATTACAGTGAAAATATTGGTCGTATAAAAAAATTTTTCAAACAAAAGTTGTAGGAAATTTCATTTTAAAAAAAAAATGTCTCTTATAATTTTTTCTTAGGACCAATAAAAAAGCTGTAATTTCAAAATTAAGATTTTTGTAATTATCAAAAATTTGAATCACTCATTATGAAACTTAATTTTGGAATTACGGTGAAAATAATGGTCGTATAAAAAAATTTTTTAAACAAAAGTTGTAGGAAATTTCATTTTATAAAAAAACTGTCTCTTATAATTTTTTCTTAGGACCAATAAAAAAGCTGTAATTTCAAAATTAAGATTTTTGTAATTATCAAAAATTTGAATCTCATTATGAAACTTAATTTTGGAATTACGGTGAGAATAATGGTCGTATAAAAAAATTTTTTAAACAAAAGTTGTAGGAAATTTCATTTTATAAAAAAAATGTCTCTTATAATTTTTTCTTAGGACCAATAAAAAAGCTGTAATTTCAAAATTAAGATTTTTGTAATTATCAAAAATTTGAATCACTCATTATGAAACTTAATTTTGGAATTACGGTAAAAATAATGGTCGTATAAAAAAATTTTTTAAACAAAAGTTGTAGGAAATTTCATTTTATAAAAAAAATGTCTCTTATAATTTTTTCTTAGGACCAATAAAAAAGCTGTAATTTCAAAATTAAGATTTTTATAATTATCAAAAATTTGAATCACTCATTATGAAACTTAATTTTGGAATTACGGTGAAAATAATGGTCGTATAAAAAAATTTTTTAAACAAAAGTTGTAGGAAATTTAATTTTATAAAAAAAATGTCTCTTATAATTTTTTCTTAGGACCAATAAAAAAGCTGTAATTTGAAAATTAAGATTTTTGTAATTATCAAAAATTTGAATCACTCATTATGAAACTTAATTTTGGAATTACGGTAAAAATAATGGTCGTATAGAAAAATTTTTTAAACAAAAGTTGTAGGAAATTTCATTTTATAAAAAAAATGTCTCTTATAATTTTTTCTTAGGACCAATAAAAAAGCTGTAATTTCAAAATTAAGATTTTTGTAATTATCAAAAATTTGAATCACTCATTATAAAACTTAATTTTGAAATTCCGGTGAAAATTATGGTCGTATAAAAAAATTTTTCAAACAAAAGTTGTAGGAAATTTCATTTTATAAAAAAAATGTGTCTTATAATTTTTTCTTAGGACCAATAAAAAAGCTGTAATTTAAAAATTAAGATTTTTGTAATTATCAAAAATTTGAATCACTAATTATGAAACTTAATTTTGGAATTACGGTGAAAATAATGGTCGTATAGAAAAATTTTTTAAACAAAAGTTGTAGGAAATTTCATTTTATAAAAAAAATGTCTCTTATAATTTTTTCTTAGGACCATTAAAAAATCTGTAATTTCAAAATTAAGATTTTTGTAATTATCAAAAATTTGAATCACTCATTATAAAACTTAATTTTGAAATTCCGGTGAAAATTATGGTCGTATAAAAAAATTTTTCAAACAAAAGTTGTAGGAAATTTCATTTTATAAAAAAAATGTGTCCTATAATTTTTTCTTAGGACCAATAAAAAAGCTGTAATTTAAAAATTAAGATTTTTGTAATTATCAAAAATTTGAATCACTAATTATGAAACTTAATTTTGGAATTACGGTGAAAATAATGGTCGTATAGAAAAATTTTTTAAACAAAAGTTGTAGGAAATTTCATTTTATAAAAAAAATGTCTCTTATAATTTTTTCTTAGGACCAATAAAAAAGCTGTAATTTCAAAATAAAGATTTTTGTAATTTCCAAAAATTTGAATCACTCATTATGAAACTTAATTTTGGAATTCCGGTGAAAATAGTGGTCGTATAAAAAAATTTTTCAAACAAAAGTTGTAGGAAATTTCATTTTATAAAAAAAATGTCTCCTATAATTTTTTCTTAGGACCAATAAAAAAGCTGTAATTTCAAAATTAAGATTTTTGTAATTATCAAAAATTTGAATCACTCATTATGAAACTTAATTTTGGAATTACGGTGAAAATAATGGTCGTATAAAAAAATTTTTTAAACAAAAGTTGTAGGAAATTTCATTTTATAAAAAAAATGTCTCTTATAATTTTTTCTTAGGACCAATAAAAAAGCTGTAATTTCAAAATTAAGATTTTTGTAATTATCAAAAATTTGAATCACTCATTATGAAACTTAATTTTGGAATTACGGTGAAAATAATGGTCGTATAAAAAAATTTTTAAAACAAAAGTTGTAGGAAATTTCATTTTATAAAAAAAATGTCTCTTATAATTTTTTCTTAGGACCAATAAAAAAGCTGTAATTTCAGAATTAAGATTTTTGTAATTATCAAAAATTTGAATCACTCATTATCAAACTTAATTTTGGAATTACGGTGAAAATAATGGTCGTATAAAAAAATTTTTTAAACAAAAGTTGTAGGAAATTTCATTTTATAAAAAAAATGTGTCTTATAATTTTTTCTTAGGACCAATAAAAAAGCTGTAATTTCAAAATTAAGATTTTTGTAATTATCAAAAATTTGAATCACTCATTATGAAACTTAATTTTGGAATTACGGTGAAAATAATGGTCGTATAAAAAAATTTTTCAAACAAAAGTTGTAGGAAATTCCATTTTATAAAAAAAAATGTCTCTTACAATTTTTTCTTAGGACCAATAAAAACGCTGTAATTTCAAAATTAAAAGTTTTGTAATTATCAAAAATTTGAATCACTCATTATGAAACTTAATTTTGGAATTACGGTGAAAATAATGGTCGTATAAAAAAATTTTTCAAACAAAAGTTGTAGGAAATTTCATTTTATAAAAAAAATGTCTCTTATAATTTTTTCTTAGGACCAATAAAAAAGCTGTAATTTCAAAATTAAGATTTTTGTAATTATCAAAAATTTGAATCACTCATTATAAAACTTAATTTTGAAATTCCGGTGAAAATTATGGTCGTATAAAAAAATTTTTCAAACAAAAGTTGTAGGAAATTTCATTTTATAAAAAAAATGTCTCTTATAATTTTTTCTTAGGACCAATAAAAAAGCTGTAATTTCAAAATTAAGATTTTTGTAATTATCAAAAATTTGAATCACTCATTATGAAACTTAATTTTGGAATTACAGTGAAAAAAATGGTCGCATAAAAAAATTTTTTAAACAAAAGTTGTAGGAAATTTCATTTTATAAAAAAAATGTCTCTTATAATTTTTTCTTAGGACCAATAAAAAATCTGTAATTTCAAAATTAAGATTTTTGTAATTATCAAAAATTTGAATCACTCATTTTGAAACTTAATTTTGGAATTACAGTGAAAATATTGATCGTTCTAACTTTTACTATACGACATTTGACCCGCAATCAAAATACCCGCAATCAAAAAATAAACTACTACTGTAGTTAATAAAAAACAACTTGATAAATAGCAGCTGTAGTTCTTAATATTCCACAGAAAAGTTTAAAATTTTTTATTCTTTACTATAAATCACTAATTTTTTACGGCACTGCTGCTTTTTTAAAGGAGAGTGGGGTGTCAAGATTGGGGGGGAGTTCCGAGTTAATGGAATCCGACAATAAAATTTGACTATTGTCGCTTTATATTGAGATTATAAATTTCAAAAAAGTCCTTGACCCTGCGGTTAATCAACAGGTCACAGACAAAAATTATCCCTCATATGTTGTTACCACTGCCTTAGTCCCGTCGCTAACTTCTCACTCTAGTGTTTTTCCCACTAGAAGTATAAAATACTATTATATTAAAAAATGAATATTTTTTTTACCAGAGATTTAGCTGAGGAGTATCACGTACAGTGGAAAGAATACTGGCCATTTTTGAACGACTTCGTAAATTTAAAATCCGCCGAAGGTCTAGATAAATTAGAAAATTATTTAAGTAAACTACAGAGACACGAAAGACTTGAAACAGTAAATTCAGTAGAAGATAACCCGCAAAGGCCGAAAATAAAATCTAAGAGAATTAAAAATTTGTCTAAAGATTTTAAAAATGATAATTGTATCGAATCCACACCGGCTGATAACGACGACACCGATGATATCAAGCCAATAGATTTTTATAACTCCCGAGATAATAATTTGTTCGATAATTTTGATAACAATAATTTACATTTAAAAAATAAAGTCAATGAGTCTTACAATAGTGATATTGACGCATTGATTAAAAATATGGAGTTACTGATTCTTAATTCACCGGATAAAGTGATCGATGATAAATTTTATACACCGCCATCTTCACCATTGCCAACTGATAACAATAATTCGGATTCTGATTACTATGATGATGATGATACTGATAGCAGTTCGGAGGATGAAATGTATGTCGCCTCAGAAGGACTTCCGGTATTTATAGAAGGGTAAGATTTTAATTTTTACGTGCAATATAAAAAATATGGAATCAATTAAATAATTAATTTATAAACATTTTAGTTCCGCGCCCAGTAAAACTGATTTATCTGTTTTCAATGCGATACCTCAGTCAATTGACCCTGAAATTCATCCATTAATTTACCGATGGAGGCACGATTTGCAATTAGCAGTCCGCAAAAATGATATAAGGTGATTTTTTTTTATTTAAATGATTAATAATTCCCATTCCGCAATTCGGCTGTACGTTATTTGTTCAAATATATGAGATGTATATGAATATAAAAATATATGAATGTGATATTTAAATAGCTGATAAAATTCCGCGTCAAATGAGTACCAACATCGATATGTTAAAAAAAATTAATTTTTAATTAATATAATTGTTAATTAATCAATTAAAATTAATTTATTTAAATATATCGATGTGGGTACTCAAACTAGAGGGAATTTTATCTACGATTCAACTGTACTCATATTTTTATACTTATTTTCATTTTTATATAAATATGATAATTATGCAAATTAACAATTTTTGTTTTTTTTTAGTGTTGACTTCAGGACACCCAGAAAAAAATTATTTACGCCGAGCAAATGATGAAAAGTTTCAAAATATAAATTATCTTTTTTTTTAAATATAAAATGAATGAAATTTTCTTCTATCCAGCGAATTTATATCTCTAGCATAAACAAGTCTTCTCTAATTACTTAAACTAAAAAAAAAATTATTTCCTTATATTCTCAAGATGAAAAAAATATTAATTAATAATTTATCTACAATTTTACTTATTACTCATAATTACATTAATTTTTTTAATACAGAGATATAATTACGCCTCAAATCTGTTCTTCCTTCAGCTTAAAAAAAATCAAACATATATTTATATTAATATTAATAATAATTGATATTTATACTTACCATTGTAATATAACAAGTGATATATTTAAAACATATACTTATATTTTTGAATAATATTTTATAACAATTTAAAATTAAACTCTTAAATAAAAAAAAAAACTGATGTAAAATTAAAAGGAATTAAAAAAAATAAATATTTAAATACGTAAAGTTAAATTTGTTAATTGAATTTTTATTTATAATTAACAATTAATTAGCAATTAATAATTTTAATCAAGATTAATTATTTAGTTTAATTTATTTTTTAAATCAACAATTTTAACTCAATGGAATTTTTTTCTCTTTAAATTTATGATTAGTTTATATATATATAGATTTATTTATTTATTGTTATTGTTATTGTATTTGTTTTAACAGATCAGCGATTATGAACTCAAACGTTCATTGATGTAGTGGCTGGTGGCGATTGTTTCAATTGCAAAATAATTGATCGCATGCGCGACACGTCTTTGGATATCCGTGAAGATTTTGGATTAAAGTCGCAGAGTTTTGCGATACGTTCCCACTCGGTTCCCGGTTCAACTTCGCCTGCTTCTGCTACGAACTGTTTCTCGGCATTTCTGTTGCAAAAAATTAAAAAAAAAATTATAAATATACAAATATAAATTCAAATATATATTCAATTTTTTTAAATACGTATTTAATAATACAGTGAACTGACAAAATGCATTTTTCTGTGCGCGTGTATTTTTAGCGATTAAATTTTTTAGAAGAAATTTTTTAAACAATAAAATTTTTTTACGATAATTAGCGGCTTGAATTTTATGATAAAAATTATTTTACTAAATAGAGTAATTAGTTTTTAATTTTTTCTTCCTATTATAAATTTTTTCGATAAATTTTATAATTAAAAATAATTATTTATTTTTATTGTTTAAATAAATAATCGGTCATGCGCTCAAAGCATTTTTAGGCTTTCTAATTAGTTTGTGCATATTAATTAATAATTACTAAACATTAGAGTGTCTCAAAAAATCGACTTTTTTTTTTCTTGAAGAACATTGAAAAATCGACAGAGTATCTCTAGACAAAGACCCTGTTAAAATATGAGACCTTAATATTAATATTTAAAGGTGGCGATTCACGATTTTCTATTTTCCATTTAAATAACAAGGGAAAAAAAAAATTTTAATTTTGGAATTTTATACCTCGGCGATGGCTTATTGAACAGATAAGTTCAGGATATATTTTTGTAGGGAATTGAACGCTCTACAAAAAAAGTCTCTTATCATTTTTTGATAAATCCATCTGTTCAAAAGTTATTGGAGCTCGAAGTCACGTTAGAGTAAATTTCGAGATCTTTTTACTTTTCCGGCGAAACTATCGGACTTATCATAAAATGTCATGAGATCTTTTTTGTAGACAATTTTATTTCCTACAAATTATCATTGATAAATTTTTTTCAAATTCTGAATTTTTTTCTAGTTATTTCCATTTTAATGCCAAGCTTCTAAAAAAGTAGTGTTCTGATCGATTTTAAGAGCTTGGCATTAAAATGGAAACAACTAGAAAAAAATGCAGAATTTGAAAAAAATTTATCAATGATAATTTGTAGGAAATAAAATTGTCTACAAAAAAGATCCCATGACATTTTATGATAAGTCCGATAGTTTCGCCGGAAAAGTAAAAAGATCTCGAAATTTACTCTAACTTGACTTCGAGCTCCAATAACTTTTGAACAGATGGATTTATCAAAAAATGATAAGAGACTTTTTTTGTAGAGCGTTCAATTCCCTACAAAAATATATCCTGAACTTATCTGTTCAATAAGCCATCGCCGAGGTATAAAATTCCAAAATTAAAATTTTTTTTTTCCCATGTTATTTAAATGGAAAATATAAAATCGTGAATCGCCAGCTTTAAATATTAATATTAAGGTCTCATATTTTAACATTGTCTTTGTCTAGAGATACTCTGTCGATTTTTCAATGTTCTTCAAGAAAAAAAAAGCCGATTTTTTGAGACACTCTACTAAACATCTAAAGTAATTGGCCTAATTTGTGACCTTGTCAAAATTTATACGATTTATAATTTACATAAATTTTTTTTCTTTATTTTCTATGTATTATTTACGATAAAAATCATGCTCGATAATTATTTATATAAACAAAGAAAAACTTACTTGGCATTTCCCCTAGGAAGCAAAATCAAAATAGATTTTGTTTGTTATTATTATTTAAATTCAATCAGTTAATTATCTAATTACTTAAAAGTTGGAAATTGTTTTTTTAATGACAGGACATAGAACTCGGGTCACACAGAAAAAAAAATTTCTTGGTACAAATCTGAATAAATTTTTCCCTTCAATTCATGATCAAAAATATTTTTTACTCCAAGAAATCATTTTTTTCTGTGTACTAGGGCAAGTTGTTAAGTTGAAGGTTGAGGGTCAATTTACTTCAAGAATAAAAGAAATTCACCCGCGCCCACCTCCAACAAATTACTGTCCCATCACAGGCACCTGGAGATCCAATGCGCCCAAAAATGGCGCAAGATTACAATTTCCGTGGGTAAGATCCGATGTTAGTTTTTTTTTTTTAATTAGATGTAAAATGAAATATCTCGGAAACTATCGAGACAAAAGTCTGTGACGTGGCAACAAATCGAGATTTGAATCATTTTTTTTTTTTTACTAAAAAATATAAAATGTTCTGAATATTTTGTTGTCCTGCGATGGGTCAGCAGTTGAAGGGGAGTTTCATCCTCGAAGTGGCGTCGGAGGCATTACAGGACTTAATAATAATAAACTAGTAATTAATTACAAATAATAAGTAACTACACACCTATTGGTAGCTTTTGTTTTACTAGTTGTTTCGGCATGATGTTTGTACCATTCCTCAAGTTCTTTTTTAGCAGCTATCTTCCATTCTTCTTTTTTCTTTTCTTCTTCGGCATCTTAAATAATTATTTTTATTTTAATAAAGTCGTGGGATTATAAATTTAAAAAAAAGGCGGGATATTTAAAAAAATTTGAAATAGGAAATTAAGGGGGATAGCCACTGTGAAATTTCAAAAAAAAAATTTTTTTTTTTTTATTAAATCAAAGTGTATATGTTCAAAAATATGTATCTTAAGTTTTATATGAAAATTCCGAATATTTTTAAAGTTATAGTAAATTTTGTGACAGCGCGTCGACTGACCGCTGCATCGACTAAAAACTTTAAACGCATTTTTCTCGAAACTACTTTTTTTGAACTGGTGGCATCTGTAATTTGCATAAATATCAACCGATTCGCAACTTTTTTAACTTCCCGCTAGGAAAATTGTAAATTTTCAAAAATTCGGGAAGTTATTGGTTTCGGTCCGATTTACGAAAATCGAATTTCCATCAGATGTCGACGTTTCGAGGTCCTAGGAAGCTATCCTGACTAATTTCACGATGATGTCCGAGTGTATGTATGTGTGTACGTACGTACGTCCGTATGTATGTATGTAAATATTCATAACTCTTGAACGGATGAACCGATTTTGATCGTTGAGGTGTCATTCGACGCGGCTTGTTAATGTCTTAAGGCCGTAAAAATTTGAACTTAATCGGTAGGGTGCGTTCAGAGATATTTCAAAAATAAAATTTTTTCGAAAATGTTTTATTTGGATAACTTTTAATTTGCTCGATAGATTGATTCCAAAATCTAATCAGCTCTAAAACTCTATAAGCCGCGTCGAATGCCACCTCAACCATCAAAATCGGTTAATTCGTTCGCGAGATATCGTGGGAGAAGGAAATGCTAAAAAATGGTTTTTTACAAAACAATGGCATACAAAAGTATTTGCGAGCTCGAAAATGTATTTACAATGTTTTCGAGCTCAACGAGCTCGAAAACAGCGGGAAGTTTTGGGGCTGGCCAGCAGGGTCAACTGACAGACCGATTTTTTTTTGACGTATTCGTCTATTCAGTAGCTAAAGTTGCACGTAAGGGATTTTGAAAATTTTGATTTTTAAGATTTTTTAGGGCTGTTTGAATCCAAAAAAATGATAAAAAATAACGAAAAAATTTTTAATATGTCGCCATTTTTTTTCAAATCCAAATTTTCAAAATCCCCTATGTGCAACGATAACCACATGCATACAGATTACAACGCCGTTTGGTTTTTTTGTTTCTGATCATCCGTTTTTGAGTTAGAGATGACACCGTGGTGGGGGTAATTTTTTGTTGCTCCACAAAAATGCTTATAACTTTGTAATAACATGATGTTTTTTAATGAAAATTTAGGAGAATTATCTTCAATGTATACTTTAGAAAACAAAAAAAAACCGATCCCCGAATTCCTTTATTATTCCTGTCAAAAAAATTCCCGAAAATCATCTATTTTTTCGATCCTCACAGTGGCTATCCCCCTTAAGTTAATAATTTAAAAGTTCAATGAAACTTTTTTACTTCTCATATTAATTTGTAAAATTACAATTCTTAGAAAGATTTGTCTGGCCAAAAAAAATATCGAACATATCTTTTAAAAATTTTAATTTACCGGAAATACGGTAGAGAAATTTCTAGTACTAAAATAAATATAAGAAACGAACCTTTTTCTTCAAGTCTCGCTGCTTGTTCCTCGCGCCATTTTTTTATTTTTTCAGGTTCTTCTTTTACGACAACTGGTTCTGTATAAAAATAAAATAAATAAGTTATTTAATAATAAAAATAATTTATAAAAATTTCAGCAATTAATTTATTTATAAATAAATAAATAATTAAATAATAAAAAATGCTAATTAAATAACTAAATAAATTTATAAAATAAAATAAAATATAATTACTACCTGGGGTTGAAAATGATTCAGTAGGTTGATCAATAGTATTAATCATCTCGAAGCTACCGGTAGTACCATTGCCACCGGATTCGACGGTCATATTTTCAAAGTTACCAGATAAATCGTCTAAATCCATAAGAAAAATAAATGAAACAAAATAATTAAATAAGTAAATAAATAAATAATTAACTCAATAAATATATAAGTAAATAAATATTTAATTAAATAAATAAAATGCCAACGAAATATTTTAATAAGAAGCTTTAAATATAATAATTAAATATTTAATTAACAGAACGTTAATTGTTATCTTGATGTCCTAAATTACTTTCTTTTTTTTTGTCAGTAATTTTTTTGGGTAAAATAAATATGAGATTCGAGTTGTTGGTGAAATTCCGCGTTAAATGAGTACCCACATCGATATGTTTCAAAAAATTGATAATTAATTAGTTTAATTGCTAATTAAATTGATTAAAATTTTTTTATTTAAAAATATTGATGTGGGTACTCAAACTAGAGGTAATTTGGTCAGCAATTCAACTGTACTGATATTTTTTGATTTAATTATATTTTCAAAAATAAATATGAAAATTTCACGGCAGTCGTTTTTCTTTTTTGTTAAAACTTCGGCTGTATTGAGTATGAATACTGATATTGCTGTAAAATTTGATGTAAAACGATAAATTATTATCAGAAATTAATATCGAAATCCATTTTTCTTATCAACTGGGAAAATAAAATGAGCGCAAGTTCAAAAATCGTCAGATTTTTATATCAAAATCCGGCAAAAAAAATTTTTAGCTACAAAATTTTTAGGAAATGAGTTTTTGTTTCCTTATTTAATTCGAATTAATGTAGAAAATTTTTTAGTTGGTAAAAAATGAAGATAATTTTAATAAAAATGTCAGGATTCGTCGCCCGGGATGTCAAAAATTTGATATTTTAAGATAAAAAAAATTATAACCTTCAACATTTGATAGAACTGGTGCTGATGTAGTCATAGCAACTGCTGGAATATCATCTTCTAGACCAGCCAATTGATCTTGTTCACGAGCTAAAAATTCAGCCGCTGGATCAACTTCGACATCATTGCCAGTAAAATTGTCACCGAAACCGTCCATTTTATTTCTAAAATAATAAATAAATAATAATTAGAATTAAACAAATAAAATTCAATTATTACCCAGTAAAATTTAATAATTAAAAATTTTTTAATAATCGAATTAAAATTTTAACCTACAAATTGAATTTAACGTCACGAGATTGGAGTTAAAAATATTAAGTAGATAGAAAATATGAAATTCAGGTTAAATTTATATGTGATAAATATTTTACCTGACTTGGGAATTATCAAGTGCGAATATTTCGGTTTAATTTATATTATTCTAATGATACACACCCCTAAGTGTAATAACTGCTAGAGAAATGTCAAAGAGAACGACAACGTCAATAATTAGAGAAAGAAAAAAAATATATAACGTTTTATTTTCGATATCAATCGGTCAGTAATGTAGGAATTTAGTTTTTACTCAATCGATAATGCGGGGATCGAGAATGGAGGCTTCTAATAAGGAAAGGAAGATGGCAGCACTTTGGAGAAATTGGGGTGATGTTGAGATCATGGAGTTGTAAAGATCTCTGCAAAAAGCATGGACAGAGACTCTATTCTCCATGGCAAAAAGGTACGACCTGACTCAGAAAATAATTTTTCCTGGGACATTTTCGGGTTTTTCCAACTGAAGGGCTCCATAATGATCAAAAAATGTTAAAATTATGCAGACTTATTTCCAACAGCCGACAGTTTATTTTACATGATTAAAGACTTGGTATTTTTTATAAATTTTTTAATTTTCTATAGAATTTCTTAGACGGCGATCCTGATCAAAATTGAGGCACCCGTAACTTTGCTCCTGTTGGCAATAACCCATCACAATACAAACGTTTTTTGCTCATTATGATGGTCTCAAGTAGGAAAATCCCAAAAAAATCCTAAGATAAATTTATTTTTCGAGTAATCGACGTCGGGCAGTTGTAAAGATCTCTGCAAAAAGCATGGAGAATAGAGACTTTTCTTCTCCATGGCAAAAAGGTACGACCTGACTCGGAAAATAATTTTTCCTGGGACATTTTCGGGTTTTTCCAACTGAAGGGCTCCATAATGATAAAAAAATGTTAATATTATGCAGACTTATTTCCAACAGGAACAAAGTTGCGGGCCACTTTGCAAAAAAATGCATAGACAATGTCATCCTCAATTATCTTCATTTATCCTCATATATGTTACATGTCAGGAAAAGATTTTTTTTTAGGACTTTTTCCTACTAGAGGACATCATAATGAACAAAAAACGTTTATATTGTGTTGAGTTACTTCCAACAGAAGCAAAGTTACGGGCTAATTTTTATAAAAATGCATATAGACTGTGTCATCTGCCCGCCCTGGAGAAAATTTTTCGGACTTCTGTCTGAAAAACTCAGTTCTAGAGTTCTAAAGACTTTTTCGGACAAAAGTCCGAAAAATTTTCACCAGGGCGGGCAGATGACACTGTGTATATGCATTTTTATAAAAATTAGCCCGTAACTTTGCTTCTGTTGGAAGTAACTCAACACAATATAAACGTTTTTTGTTCATTATGATGTCCTCTAGTAGGAAAAAGTCCTGAGAAAAAATTTTTTCCTGACATGTAACCTATATGAGAATAAATGAAGATAATTGAGGATGACATTGTCTATGCATTTTTTTGCAAAATGGCCCGCAACTTTGTTCCTGTTGGAAATAAGTCTGCATAATATTGACATTTTTTTATCATTATGGAGCCCTTCAGTTGGAAAAACCCGAAAATGTCCCAGGAAAAATTATTTTCTGAGTCAGGTCGTACCTTTTTGCCATGGAGAAGAAAAGTCTCTATTCTCCATGCTTTTTGCAGAGATCTTTACAACTGCCCGACGTCGATTACTCGAAAAATAAATTTATCTAAGGATTTTTTTGGGATTTTCCTACTAGAGACTATCATAATGAGCAAAAAACGTTTATATTGTGATGGGTTATTGCCAACAGGAGCAAAGTTACGGGTGCCTCAATTTTGATCGGGATCGCCGTCTAAGAAATTCTATAGAAAATTAAAAAATTTCTAAAAAATACCAAGTCTTTAATCATATAAAATAAACTGTCGGCTGCCTCACTAGTTTATAACTCACGCAATTGGTACTTGGTTCAAAGTGGGGCTCAAAAGATCCGCCCCTGTTTTATCATTTCTCAGCAGTCATAGGCTGCTCCGAAAAGCAATACGATGCTGAAGCTTCTCTAGACCCCACTTGATTCTCGTATTCTATTAGTAAACCAATTTTAAAACTTTACTTCCCCGAACCAATCAGATTGTCCAATCAGCTTACATGCGCGCGCAATTTGAGTAGAGAAGCAATGAACGTAAGAATGGTCACTCCAAACTTCATCGTAAACTGAACAATCGGAAAATGACATCCGGTGACAGAAAACCAAATTCTGTATAATTTACGCATTTTTTCCCATTCACATCGATATTAATAGCCCAAACTATTGTCAGAAATATATGTTATATACTTCAAAATTAGTTTCGTTGTCATGCTGTAAGCAACGCCCACAAACCCCTTCCTCATCAAAAACCGGAGAGCCACTGCTGCCAGAACGCGGATGAAAAGTTCCCCTTCCCAAGCATTACTTTAGCATCACATACAGCCTAAACGATGCTTGGGAAGGGGAACTTTTGTCCGCGTTCTGCCAGTAGTGCAGAGAGCTCAATACTTGTTAGTCACAAGAGCAAACGCATTTAAAATAAATATTCTTTCTGAATTATTTTTTTTATATATATGTATTATCAGCATCATTCAAATCAGGTTACCATATGTTCAGATTTAGTCAACATACTTAAGTTTTTTTTATTAAGAAAATATTAATATGAAGTTGCTACATAACACATTATTAATTCAATATCCGGATTAAATAATTCAAAATTATGGCAAGTCTAGTTAATATTATTATTATTAATGCTAATGATTGTCTATCTGATATGTGTATACTGTAAGTGAGTAAAAACTGTTATTTTTAAATGAATCATCAAAACTGACATACGTAACAATTTTTTCTACAAAGATATTACATGGCGACGTGATGTCTGCAGTGCTGCGTCGTAAACTATTGGCAACGACTTTCGAACACTCGGAATACGCCATTTTAAAAAAAAGAAGCAATATTTTATCAGAAGTTAGAAGTTCGGTGTCAAAACGTGTTTACTTCTTCATCTGGCTGCAGTAAAGTTGCGCTGATAGATTACGAGATTTATGTGAATAGTTTATTATTTCTTCCATTTTGTTCACTATTTTCGTTTAGCATTTAGAAAGCTATCATATTTAACAATCAACAAATTAAATATAATATCAAATGCAATCCTATAAAATTATGAATCACATTGATTTGGTATAATTAATTTGTATAATAATTGATTGCTACTATATATTTGAAAAAAATTAATGACATAGCATACAATTTTTTTTTTTCATTGTATTCTTCTATTAGTTGTTGAGGGAGGGGATATATATATATATATATATATATATATATATATATATATATATATATATATATATATATATATATATAAGTATTAATTGTATTACTTCGATCAACTTATTAGCAGTCGAGTTTATTGATAATTGAAAAAGCTTTATTATTTTTTAATTAGTTGCGGAATAATGAACGCTTTATTTACGCGTAATGCTTTATTAGATACATATTATGATTCACTTGTTATAAAAATACATACAATGTATTTACATAGGATACTCTTACACGTTTACACTGAGATTTTGATCTACGCCTAATAACGACAGTGATTTCCGCTCGAGCCCGAGGCATATGGCCACCCATCTAAGTAGTGACCGTTCTCGTCACTAATTAACATTTTGGTGATCAACAGAGCCATACACTGACTGCGTGGTCATTACTGTCGCTATAGAAGGCTAATTAGTAATCACAAAAATTTTTAATTAAGAACAGTAAATCACGTTGTATTATAATGTAATATTTCTTCAAATATTTTCATACCAGAGGCTTTAATCTAAGTTTTCTTTTCCTATGATCATTACAAAGTTTTCCAAAGAAATCGAACATCGTATTTCCTGCGCTTTTATACAATTCTTCCAGGTGCTTCACTGTTTCATGAAATTGAGTTATTGAGTCTTTTATTTGTTTATTCTTGGCCGTCGAATTTGTTCCGCTTTCATTTAATTCTTCCAGGTGCTTTACTGCTTCATGAAGTTGAGTGATTGGGCCATACATTCGATCATTGGCCGTACTTAATGCTTGAAGGTCACTCAAGTACACTCGACCCGGCTCTAGCCAAGATGATGAAGTAGGATTTTGATGGCTGACTGGATGTTTGTTACCTTTCTTAGTAGATGGACGATTGATACCTTTCTTAGTAGATGTACATTTGTTACCTTCCGTAGTAAATGCTCGGATTTCGACCTCATCCAGTCTTTGCAACACCACTCGGGGCTGTCGTTTCAGCGGCTTCATAGACTTGGTTGAAAGTGGCTTCCTACCAATTCGCTTACTGCGTCGTAGAGTCCGTCCCATTTTTATTGGTTTGTAGTTTTTGGCTAATAAAAGCAAAGGCTCTTGTGCATTTGCTTATTTTATTTTTGATCAGGACCAATCCACCTGAAAAAAAAAATTTCGTAGTTTTATAACAACTATCAAAAAATGTATATTCTGACATTGCGTTCTGGGAAAAGTTTATAACCGACCGAGTCATAACAAAATCAAATGATAAACAAGTATTACGTTTTTCGTATAAATATAGACGCAAAACACCCAAACAGTGCCTCAATTATCTTCTCGACTATAATGTTATTGCATATCGGTGTCGTAAGAAATGAAAACCCTCATGGAGTCTAAAAAGAAGTGCTCATATTCAATTCAAAAACAAATGTTATATTTTAAGATGCATAATTCAATTCGTTCTATTTTCAAGGCTACAAACTCTATGGTTTTTTGTCGTAGGGAAAGCTCATAAACTTTGACAACGAAAGGCTCAAAATTCCATAAATAAGAGGTAGAGAATGCATGACAGTACACGGATATTTTTCCCACTTTATTGATAGAAATGAAGGGAATTGAGAGTAAGGAGGTGTAAAAGTTACAAAAATTCCACTGTATACACTTATTTTAAGTCAAAAGGGCTTCAATTTAAGAAAAAAAACTGAAACACTTACCTCCACACAAACAACAGTAGTTGGATTGATGACGCCCAGATCACAGTTGTAAATACTCAGAATTTATTTTAATCAATTATTTATGAGCTTCTGAAAACAACGCCAGCGTTCGCCGCCGCGCCCGATAATGAATTCGGTCAACACCCAGTAGACTGTTCAAGGTTGTTTTTTTGTGGGTGGGCGCGTACGTGCGACAGAGTATCTCGCTTCGTCTCTTTTCTGGATGACGCAATAATCAATAACGAAAAAGCAATGATGTGGTATACAAACGTAATGTAACTTGGAACTTGTTATTTATGAAAAAACATATATTTTATTAAATTACTCATCAACAATCAAGAATTTTCCATTGTAATCGTAACTATCAAACGATGCGCACCAATAAATATTTTGTACATACAGCTATAAGAATGTAGTGGATTTTTCAATCAGGGAAGTAAATAAAACAGGATGGAGGGAAAAGGGGTTTATGGGGCTCAAAATTTCGCCCTCATTTCAACCTCACTATAGTATTTTGTCCGATAACTATACAGCACTGAGAGTCGAATGAGGAGCAAAGTTTTATGTAATTTCATTCTCAATGGCTCTGCACAACCATAGCAAAATTGGTTATTTGAGATAGAACTGAGGGCCAAATTTCGACTCGGGTGTACTTTTTACTTAAAGACACACATATGATGATGGAGTTGGTTACATATACTAATGTAAAGGCAATAAATGTGCCCTCTAAATAATGATTTGATTTTCTACCACTAGATTTTATGTGATCAGTTCCCGATTGGGAATGAAATAAATTGGTATTCTTATAACTTGTTGTCGACAGTTGAGTGGAATGGCAGCTGCTGATTAATTCCATTTAAGGATAATTAGACTTATTTCGAGTATTAATTAGTGGTTAGAGTAAAATGAGGAGGAAAAAAACACAATATATTATGATTCTTATATTTCCATGTATAATATGATACACGTCAATTAGTAGGCGGAAAAATCTTATCAACTTACGCTAATGAATCCTTGAAAATTGATTAAATAAACTAATACTAATACCCGTAAGCTTTTGTAACAATAAAATATTGATATAATCTATAAATACATTCATTTATTATATTTGAATCTAATTTCTTGCATTTTATTACGTATACTGTTTAAAATAGACTGATTGGCTGTTTTAGGCCACTTATTGGCTTGGGCATACTGTTCAACGTAAGTCAATAAAACAGTTCTTGCATTTTCATCCAATCCAGGCCTTACATGTGTCCCATCAATATCGAATGCCTTAGCTCTAACGCCAGTTAAGGAACATGTATACAACGCACTCTCTGTAAAAATTTCTACTAACAATAATCGTGCTAGTGTTTTGGAATTTTTGGCTAGTCTTTTACAATTGACGAGTTTAACAGCATTGATATACACGCCTGTATGTTCTATAAGTTCAACAAGCCCTGGTGCGTACTCACGATACCTCAAGGTCCATTTTGAGTCATTTTTATCATATTCAGGTGGTAAAGTAAGTGTGCGAGATTGAAATCGTTTTCTTTTCACATAGTCATCATCATCATCATCATCATTATCATTACCATCGTCATCATCATCATCATCATTATTATCGTCATCCTCATCATCATTATCAGCACTATCATCAATTTCTTGTTCGTTTCTTTCGGTTTCTCTTCTTTTGATAATTCCTATTTCAGCTTGTGTTCGTTTCAGCACTTGTCTTTTTTTTTCAATTTCTTTTTCTTCACGTTCTATCTCTTCTACCACCGGAGCTACCTTATCTTTTATTGTAGTATTCAAAGGATCATAACTTCCACTATAATATCGATTATTTATACCATCCATCAGTTTTTCTAAGTACGTACAGTGTTGAACAAGTTCATCGTACGTATGATCAAGGAATAATAAGCCTTCTTCAAAATAAAGGTCACTGACGTTTTTAATCTGACCTGGGTTGCCAGTATCCGAAATTGGTTCGCTAATTATTGTAGCATCTAATGATTTATTTGTTAACTGCGGGCTATCATGATTCACTGGTGATTCATTACCTGCTATGCTTTGTGGACCATTATCATCTTCAATGGAATCAACATTATTTAATGTTTCATCGTTGTTTTCTTGTCTACCGGTAACTTCATACAGATAATGTTCCGTATTTGATAACAGCTGTTCGCCATTTAATGATTCTGATAAAGCATCCGTCTGTTTTACGACCTCATTATCAGAGTTAATAGTCGCAACTCCATTGGTATGTTTTTTATGAGTTGCGATTTTTGTACTGATCGCTGCTAGCTGTTCTGATACGGGTTCTCTGTTATAGCTTGATGGAGCTTCAGATACTTGAGGTTTGTTTACACTTAGATTTGACTGAATTCGCTTGGACCTTCGTAAGCTTTTCAATATCTTCGACACACCATCGTCTGGAATAAACATCGCCATAAATTTCAAAGGAAACATAATAAAAAAAGTATAATTTATACAAGTATTATGATAAAACGAAGAAACTTACCATTATTGACCGGCCCTGAACTGCTTTGTTTGTTAATTAATTTTTCTGTGAGTGTTTTGATGTATTTTTCTGCGTCTTCGTAAGAATCTGGAAAAACAAAAACAAAAAATATTTACATACTTTCAAGATTGAATACTTTGATCTCTGATATCAATATTCTAATGTAAATATTATTCAATTCAAAAATAGCCTTTGATATTAAACGATAGCTACTCTAAATTCTGTTCAATTTAATCTAATACGCATGTTTCATATCTCGCTCGGTACGTAGTCTAGGAGTACATAGAATTATCAATTAATTTTGTTGTTACGGAAATACACCCACACATATGACATCAATTGAAGGAATAACAAGTGATAACAGGAACGGATGACACTAGAAGTCACTAATTTAGATATGTGTTATTTTTTATTTGATATCATTTTTGACTTTTTGCTCACTTTAAGACTGAAACTAATTTTTTCACAAAAGTCTGTTTTAAATTATAACTTTAAATGGAAGTCATTACACACTCGAAACTTAGCAATTTACTCACCAGTGCCATATTTAACTTCGGCCACATAAATTGACCAAGCATCTGAGAAAACCTCACCATCCTTAACACGTTTTTTTGTTATTGATAAATTTTCAACGGGAAATTTAGTAACAACTGCTTGATCCACTATTTCACGTAACTGAATCCAAGAATCCGGAATGCAAACATATTGATCGATGTCACAGTATGGCGGATCCGAAAATTCCACAACATAATATTGGTAATCCCTCTTTATATCCATCTAAAAATAAAAGAAACGTTTTGTTTCTCACGAAGTATTGTTTACCACTTCTACTAAAAAATCCCCTGAATTAATCAGAATGAAGCTCGCTACTACAATTTCAAGGTCAAAAGACGTCTTACAACGAACACGCCAAAAATCTGACTGACTGTTAGCTATATGGCGCGTCGACTTTATATACAGGCCGTTTTTATCGTTTGTATTTACGACATAGTGACGGTCGTTAAATTTTGCCAATACAGTGCTGAACATAAATCAAATAACATCCGCTTTTATTTGATTTATGAGAAAATGGCAGAATAGGAATTATTGTAATTTCTTATAAATTTTAGACAGTTGTGCCTACTCTTTAAAAAGGAATTAGTGAAATTCACTTCGAGTTAGTGAAATTCACTTCGAGTTAGTGAATATTCACTAGGAAACCAGCTATAGGTATAATCCACTAGTTGAATTAGTGGTATATACTTATAGCTGTAGAAATAGTGAATATCCACTGATTTACAGTGAATTTCACTAATTCATTTTTAGAGAGTAAGTAACATTTTGATAAGTAATTAGTGAAATTATTATTAAATTAAGCTCCAAAATTCTTTAAAAATGTACTCTCTAAACATGAATTAGTGAAAATAAGTGAATATTCACTTATTCTGAGTGCCAACCGAACCACTTTGTGAAATTAGAGGTTCGGTTTGCACTTGGAATTAGTGAATATTCACTAATTTTCACTAATTCATGTATAGAGAGTAGTTGAGCAAAAATGTTGTAGAAAAAAATTATGTGCTCGAATGTACTTGCGCGATACGGCTGAACTAACAGTGCCGAGGTCAACGTATGGCAAACAACCATACATAACTAGATATAGAACAATGTATAGATGATTCACGAACGACACGTGTAAGATTAACAGGAAAAATATGAGTGTATTTGCCCGAGTCGAAATATTAGACGTAAATGGAACGTTTTGAACGTAAATTAAACGTATTGAACATTCAAAATGCATGCTCTCTAAACACGAATAAGTGAAATAAGTGAATATTCAGTAATTCTGAGTCCCAACCAAACCACTTTTTGAAATTAGTGGTTCGGTTTGCACTTGGAATAAGTGAATATTCACTTATTTTCACTAATTCATGTTTAGAGAGTGAAACTGAAAAAATTTTAGGAATTTGACATTATTATAATCCAGGAATACAAAATTGATGACAAAATTTTTTGGTACTCTCTTAAATTTGAAATAGTGAAAATAATGACTATTCACTGTTTCCTAGTGAAAAGTATGTCAGTACTTCAAATAGTGGTATACTCTTCACTAGCAATAAGTGACTATATTCACTGTCAAATAGTGATTGTCACGTGATTTTCACTAATGCGTTTTTAGAGAGTATATGCTTATATTTTCTTATTGTAAGTCTAAATAGGTTTTCATTACATTTTGGATTCGTGATAGTCCAATTTACGGTTTGAATAAGTTAACGTCCGATTAAAATATTATGCTGCAAAAGATGACCACCTTGTAAAAAAATGATCGCTTTGACTGCGTTACATTAATTAGTTGACGGCCTTCATCTTCTATTCAAGTTATTTTAATGATCATCAATGTTTGATTTTTTGGTCTTTTACTGAACAGTTGAAGTTGTTATACTGTTCATTGTGGTTTCGTTAAATAATGGAGTGAATATTATCAAAGTTAACTTACATTTTATTTTGGATTTCTGTTAGAGTAAATTATTTTGTATGATAATTATTTCTGGTATACAGAACAATTTCTTAGTAACAAAATGCATGTATATGTGTATTTTAGTTAATAATGAGCGTACTGATTTTCTATCGGAAGATTTGTACGCGAAATCGTTTTTGAATTAAGTTTCATCTGAAATAGAAAATTTCGCATCGAAAAGCCCTCCTAGTCGGTCTTTCGAGAATTCGCGAGGAGTTAGTATGGGACAATGATGTATCTCTACTAGTGGTGTTTGCCATCTAGAAATTTTCAAAAACGAGTATATGAAAAATAGAACTCGTAGTGTGTCGGTTACTGTAAATGAATAAAATTAATAATTGTTAACTCATACTTGATGAATTTTTTTATTCATACACATACCTCAATTCCCAGCACTGTGGTTCAGAACTTTGTTCAGTATCTTTGTTCCTAATTGGAAAAGCTGATGATATTATGCAAGATGCTTGGGCAGAGTACGTACGCTGAATATTCCGAATATTTAACTAACTATTTGATACAAAAGGCATAAAATGTTGTTCATGAATAAGAATAATTTTTATTGTTCATATTAGGTTATTTATTAGTCACAAAATAAGGGGGAGTATATATATATATATATATATATATATATATATAGACTCCCCCTTATTCTGTAACTAATAAAAGACAAAAAAAAAATATTTTAAATCATTTCCTTCTATTACTTAAGAGAGCTATAAATTTAATTACTCTATGATTCATTACTGTATCTTAATTTTTTTTCATTTGAACAACTAGATACCCATATGAAAAAATATATCCGGGAAGGTATGCCGTAAAAATTGCACATACTCGCAACCATACTGAAGATCTAAAAGCCGCATGTAGGGGAGGGTGGGGCAGAGCGGCCCCCCTAAGCCAATTATTATTTTTTATGGCTTTCAACCATAAGATCACTCTACTTTTGTCCTATTTCGAACAAATTTATGGACACTTTGCCAAAATTCTGAAAAAAAAAATTTTTTTTTGTGGGGCAGAGCGGCCCCCCTCCAAAAAGTGATAAAAAATTTTTTTTTTCTTTTTTTTTTTTTTTTTTTAATTGTTTTCATCATTGAGAATGTATTTATTTCTCTTGACAACTATTTTTTGTTTTATATTACTCGAAAAAAATTTTTTAAAGTGTAATAAATCGTTCACTCTCGATTACCTTAATTACTAATTGTTATTTAATAAAAAAAAATCAATTCTGTAGTTTTACTTTATTTCGAAAATTTATCAACTAAAAAAAATAATTTAATTTTTATAAATTTTTAGTGACCAAATTTGCCTCTTACATAAAGAAACGGCCGAAAAATATGAAAAAATGATTTTTTTGGAAGTTTCGGCTGGTCCCTTTTGCCCCAGGTGTTATGCGTAGGGCTAGAAATGTGGAATTATACAAATTTTTTTTTAATTTGACGATAAAAATATGAAAAAATCACTTTTTCAAAATTTTGAGCTTGTCTATTTTGCCCCGAATGTCATGCGTAGGGCTAAAAGTGCGCAAACATATCGGATTTATAGTAATTAGACGAAAAAAAAAAAATTTTTTTTTCGATCAAAATTTCAGGGGGGCCGCTATGCCCCACCCTCCCCTATAGTTTTTTGCCCAAATATATATTTTCCCGTGCGTATTATAATAAACTGATGCCTCTAATTTATAATTAAAAAAGCTATTATATTTCACAATAAATAACGAACCATAAAACCTTCAATTCTTAATTATAGTATAATTTAAACATAATTACAATTCAAAAAAAACCGTTTACCCATTCGTCTAATTTGAGCTTTTAATCAGCGGTCATTTAATGTCAGACAGAGTTCATTTTTTTCTCAATGTCACGGAACAAACACGTTTTTATACAAACAATATAATTAAATTGTTGTGACACTAGCGTTATGCCGACATCGAAAAAAAACCGGGGCCATTACATCAATTCGTTACATCAGCGCTAATGAGTCCTGTTGTCAGAATAGTCTTATCAGTTTGTTATTGCCCATTAGATAAAGATTAAGTAAATAATCATGTAAATATGAACTTCGGACTCATCTATACGATACCTATGGATCCTTATCAGGGTTATTAGGAGTTATCAACTTAGAGAATTGTATACAATATATATACATTGTTTTCCTTGAGATTTCGTGACTTCACTGGATTCCCTTTATGGGTTCGGTCAACCCAAAGAAGGTGCCAACTGGATGTTATTCAATAACAAAAACTGCATCACTGTTTTATCTCTCAGTTTGTTTTTTATTTATGCTACGTACGTTATATGGTTTAACGATCTTGATGTTTTGTCAAAACAAACACTTACTCATATCTATAAATACGCGAGTGTTGGTCAGTCGGTTGTTATTGTGCATCAGTCATTCAAAGTGCGTCAATAGGGTTTATCTTGTACACAATGTCGACACTTCGATTCAGATATTCATTTATAGAATGTTCTTGTTTTTTACCAGTTGAGTGGAGGGTTTATCCGCGGTCTGTGTTAAAATACACTTTGGAAAACGAAATAAGTAAACAGTGTAAAAAGTACAATACTTCCGAGAACATAATTGTTTCCATTCTCGGGGTGGTGGCTAAATCAGTGGAATACAAGTCCAATTTATGGTTCCGAAGAATCGACGAAACATATAATTTAATTGACTTGGCAAGATATTTTCCAATGAAGATAGAATATTTTGAAGCTCTAGAAGTGGGGACACTGTAATGAACAATCAAACTAACGAAGGTAAGATGTGGCTGAGTAAAATTTCACAATAAAACCTATTGACGAAATCAACTGTTATAAAAGTCCCCAATTGATAACCAATTGAACTATTAGAACTGATATATTTTCTGCCCCAAGAGTCCGTCATTAGATTTCATCTTTAGAAGACGTATTAGTTGTCGTGAATAATTTAGTGATAAGAAAACTGTAAAACTAAAAAAATATGTCAAGAGAATACTCGTTCGTATTACCAACCCAGTGGTTAGAGTATTCGTTGGATGTGATTGAAATAATTGTGTTCCAGTACATGTGTGATTACTGGGTATCTCATAATAGAATTTTCGGTACAACTGTAACTATTGAAAATGTAACAGCAATGATAGTCAATAATAAGAAAGGTCTTTTATGGTTCCGTGAAATTGACGATGAAAGTGATGAACCCAATGAAAAATACAGCACTGTACGCCTCAATTTATTTTAAAAAAGGTTTGTACACCAATGCCACTATTTTACTGTGGACTTACAGTCTTGAAAATATTTAGTAAGAGAAGTTTGTAACGTTAAGCCAATAGGGCAAAATGAGGCAGTTAATGGTCATTAATTAACTAATGTAACGGAGTCGTTGGCGCCCGGTCCGGGTAAATACGCATTGCGACAAACCCCACCTTTCGCCCAGACGACACTCCTAGTTTAAAATATGATCAAGTGACCATAGTAGTGGACATTTTCTAGAAGTATGTTCAGAAACCACATTCTATTAGCATGTGGGATCTAACCACAACCACCAAGAATCCACACCTCTGTGGACCTATGCCCCTTCGATTTCAGAAAATAGAGAGATTCTGATCAAAGCTTCATCTGAGGCATCAGTTCCCTGAACTGGTCAACAGGCCGCTTCAAGAAAATGCTAAGACACGGCATTCTATCATTTCCTAAAAAGGATCCTCTTTATAATCATGGCTACCTAAGCATTTATAGTCCCAATTTATTCTAGTTTCTATGCTATAAAGCTTTAAAAAGTTTTTTCTTCTTTACAGATTTTTCTGACGTCCAGTTGAACGAAATCAAAATAATTTGAGTTAATAAATTATTATCTGTAGTAATTATTGTGTATTTTTTTCATCAACTACTAGATCCTGCTATAAATGAATAGTTAATGATTTGAACCACAAATTCTGAAGAATTTACTAATATTTAGACTGAATATCAAACGATGCGCATACTTACAAAAGTCTCTTGTTACATTGTTAGCAACACGATAACTATGACAAATATTTATGCATGAATGTTCCATCTGGGCCATGACAAACCATTTGACATAGATACATTTGATTGATTTATTAATTTTTCAGAGACTTGGCCTAATATAAAATGGATGCACCCATTTAGTCAATTGAAATAACCAACCAATAGCTATAAGAATAGTTTTTATTCGTAAACTACATCACTAAACTTAAAAAACTAATTTAAATACATATTCACATCATTAAACAACTGACCTTTCCAATAACTTATGCTCTACAGGTTTTACTTCTTGTCTACGGCGGGTGGTGATAAAAACAGTCTTGCAGGTCAGGTGACATTCACTACATTCTTAATATTCTTTGGGCCAGTCGCACCTGATTTCCTAAGAAAAAATCCCATCTTTCGGATTCTTCTACTGTAGTAAATTCAAACAAAGCTCTGCGTCACTGTAATCGTCTGTAACAAAGAACAATATTGCGTTGAATGTTTAGTTTATTTCTGCAGTATTTCCAATTCTTTTTCGACAGTAAGCTTAAAATTTCATTTACCGGTCACGAATTCAATAACTGCAGGAAACAAAAGCCACTTTTCACTAGGTGGTAGTCTATTTCGAACCGCGTGCAATAGTTGTGTTTTGTTCATCAACGGAAATGCTACCAACACTTGCTGCTCATTTAACCCTGGTGAAATCCATGAAGCTAGTACCATTTGATATTTTTCTGTGTCCAAAAAGGGCATTTCTAAAAACCGTACAACGCAGTATTGTCCTCTAGCTGATCCCATACTCTGCAACCAAAAAGAATCTGCAGTAGTAAACAAAACCGAAGATAACGATCAAAAGATGGCCATAAATATTTATACGAGTAACTTACGTCGCCAAAACAGATGAAGGTCAGGAAGATTTTGTGCACACAGAATTAACTTCGATGCGTCTGCCTGGGACGATGACTAGACGATCACTAATTTCAGTACATAAGTGTGCAATATTAATTGACTAACGTCGCAGTAATATGTTTTTATTTCATCATTCGTGATGAAAATATAATTTTACAGCTGCAATAATGTTGGTAGCACATGTCGAAAGCCAGCCATTGTTTCGGTTATCATATTTCCGGATATATTGAACATGCCATTATGAAATATATTTATTATAAATACAGCTTAATTTTGCTTGCGCAAGTATTCTATGATTGGAAACATTACTACTATTGTTGACTAGATAAAAAAACCGGCGAATTCGTCATAATATTATTATTTTACGATAACGAGCTACAAGTTTTTCCGTGTTCGGCATGAAATGAATACATAATGAAGTATGTATTTATTATATCAAGAAATATTTTTCAGGCTGAGTGTACGTAGGGTACATAAGTTCGAGAACAGGATTTATTCCATGTCCCAAACCCCTACTTCGGGAGGTCCGTCTGTACTTGATCAGGTTTTCTAGGGTTTTTTCGATCGTTGAAAAAAATGACAAAAACTGTAAAAAGCTGATAATTACCAAAAAATGTAAATAGTAACCAGGCCATAAATAATTACAACTATTAAATAATTACTAAAGTAAAAGAAATAATGTTGAAACTTTAGTTATATTTATAATGTTCCTTTATTTCCCAAATCCCCATACCAACACCACAATTATCTTATCACAGAAATTTGAATAAATAGCGTTACTGTAATAAATCACTTGATGGGTCATTTTTGAAGAACTTATAGATCATCATACTGACCACTATTATGATAACTATAAAAAGTATCCCAATTTCGGCAAGATAACACAGAGCATCGTAGCGCAGGGAATGCCTGTAATGAAAGATAAATAATCTGATGTTATAAATATGTTACTAGTCCGAACATGGTTAAGTTCTACGCAACACGAAACCAGTGCCACATCGATTGGTCATAAAATTACAATTTTGCTTTTATTGCTGATTGATTTATTTATTTCTGCTATTTGCACATATTTAAAAATGTAAGCTATAACTGGATATTAATTAATTATTCTATAGAGTTCTGAACAATAAATACCATACAAGAGCTCCTGATGCATGTGGATTAACTGCATATGAAGTATTTGTCATAAGGCGCATCTGCCCGCTGAAAATAATAAATTCAATTTAGGCTTCTATCCAAAAAATACAATGATTTAACATCACAGGCTGTACTAATAACTCACGCTGGTGCGACTGGCACGACGTAATATGTTGTTCTACGATCACTCTGATCCTTGCCAATCCGATAGTTATTAACTGATATCTCATCATTGGAGTTTTCGTCTGCCGTTCCCGCTGAAGGATTCCCACTAAAATAGTTTTAAAATAAAATTAATGAACCGTAGAATTATTATTGCAACCTTTTTGTTGTCACAATCGTAATTACTTACGCAGTTGAAGCACCAGCCTCCATCGAATTATTTACCGTTTCGGTATCACAGAAGACAACATCAATGATGTGCGCGTCCCTTATTTCTCTAAAACAAATAAAAAAAAACAGTTAATTCTTGAATGCTCACTTGCTGCTGATCCGTTGATCTGCCCATTCCAGGAATACGCACGTTATACTAGTAGTATATTACACATCAAGAAAGGACAGTAGGGCAATCCAATCGGAGCATGTTATTGTTTATTCAGGCCAAAGGCGAGGTGGCAATCACTCAAGTCGGGACATCAAACTTCCCTTCTTCGGTATGTAGTGTACTATTTTTTTTTAACAGTAGCCTACTTACTGATCGGAGATTTTTTCAAAAACGTGGTAAGTTCCACTTGCATCTTCGTGTTGGACCTTCATTGTAGGTAAATCGTTTACTCGCAGTACGACTATCTGATCGTGATCATCATTATTAATCACTTTCTTAGCTAATGATAATAGCAGTTTCTTGATTCCACGAATCGGCCATTCCTTGGGCACAAAGATTCTACTTGACAGCTTAACATAACTTGCCACTAAATATTCTTCCATATCTTTTTCTTCTCAAAATAACACAGTAATAATAAAATTAACGTCTCTAAAGCACTACTAGTAGATATTAGTGTTTGGCGCTCCCCACCTGTTGACTGACTAGCTCAGTGCCTAGGATACCTGTATTTATATCGAATCTCAGGCAATCTCACAAAGCAAAGTTTTTTTGATGTTTCGTCTGAAACACGTTTCTCAAGATTATTAAAACCATATTTTGTTTTTTTTTTTTTTGGTTTGCCTGTATACTAAATTAACTAACTTTTGAAAAACAAGATCTTGCCGAAAGTTTTTCAATCCGGCATTCAATGTCAGCAGTTCATTGACAGGTAAATACAGTGTGATCATCGCACTGTTTTTAACCGAACAAAATATGAATGAATTCTTCACGGTATGGTTATTTTGAAGTACATATGTTTTATAAATGGCTCTAATCTGAAGACCACCCGCATGAAAAAACTTTATATGTGAACAAATATACTTTAAAATATATGAATATTATATCGTGATATATTGCACAATATATGAAATAATATTTATATTTTTGCCGTATTAATATATGATGATATATTGAAAAAAAATATATTGCTACAATGTATTATTTATATATTTATCAATATAACTTTTTTTATGTATTTTTAGCATATATATCTTGGTATATTTCATTATATATTGAAATAGTATATTGATAGTAGTATAATTATTAATATACAATATGATGTATATTTCTTATATGAGTTTTCCAGTATATTGCAAAATATATGGTACAATACATATTTTTCGTACTATGGTATGTTACATAATAAAAACCATGCATTTTAGTTTATAAAGACTATAATTACAATCATATAATTACTAAAGTTAAGGAAATAATGTTGAAACTTCAGTTATACTTAAAATGTTCTTTTATTTCCCAAATTCTCACACCAACACCCCAATTATCTTTTTATATAAATCTGAATAAACAGCGTTACTTAAGCAAATCATCAGATGGTTCATTTTTCAAAACCTATAGTTGATCTTACTAACCACTATTATGACCACTATAAAAAACATCCCAATTCTTGCAAGTGAATGCAGAGCTTCGTAGCGCAGGGCCTCCCTGTAATAGAAGATAAATAACATGACGTTAGAAATATATGTTAATAGTTCGAACATGGTCAAGGTCTATGCAACACAAAACCAGTTCCACGTTGATTGGTCACAAAATTACAGTTTTGCTTTCATTGCTGACTGAGTTATTTTTTTTTATTATTTGCACATTTTTAAAAACATATACTATACCATGGAACACTTTCTGACGGTTGATGATCTACTGCATGTGAGGTATTTGACACAAGTCGCATCATCCGTCTACTGAAAATAGGAATTCAATTTAGCCTCCTACCCAAAAAATAATGTGATTTAATTCCATATGAATGTAACTCACAATTGTCTGGCTGGCATTATGTAATGCGTTGTTCTATGATCGTTTTGTTCCGTACAAATAACGTAGTTATTAACCGGTATCTCATTAATGGAGTTTCTGTTAATTGTTCCCGCTGAAGAATTTCCACTAAAACAATTTCAAAATAAAATTAATAACAAAGTTAATTGAATAAAATTGCTGTCAGAATTGTAATTACTTACGAAGTTGAACCATCAGCCTCCATGGGATTATTTATCATCGTGATATCAGTAAAGATAACATCAATGATGTGTGCGTTCCTTATTAGTTCGCTAAAACAAGCAAAGAAAACTTAATTATTCAATGTTTACCCGTTCCTGAACCGTTGCTTTACTTATTTTGGGAGTACACATGATAGACTTGAAGTTTATTATACACCAAGAGAGGAAAGTTAGGCATAGCGTTTGATGGTCTATCTGATCCAAAAGTGAGGCTGGCCAATACTTGGTTCGATACGTCATACTTTTCTTCCTCGGTATGTAGGATACATTTTTTTATAACTATACTTACTGATCGGAGATTTTTTCGAAAAGGTAGTAAGTTTCATTTGCATCTTGGTATTGGACCACCATTGTAGCTAAGTTGTTTACCCGTAGAACAGCTATCTGATGGTGATCATCATTATTAATCATTTTCTCAGCTAATGACATTAGCAGTTTCTTGAATCCGCGAATCGGCCACTCTTCGGGCACCAAAATTTTACTCGACAGCTTTACATAATTTACGATTACGTATTCTTCCATTTCTTTTTTTTTTGTCACAATAACACAGTATTACTAATATTTACGTCACTGAACCAGCGAAATTAGTGTTAAGTGCTCCCAACCTGACCAGTGACTAGCTGCGTGTCTAGAATGTTTTACTTATATATGTAACGCAAAAACAAATTCGAAGGTGATATGTCATATAATTACAATAATGCATTTATTACTGACTCATTTATTTTATTCTGTTCCTATCCAAAAAATATTGCGATTTAATTCGATGACAAATCATGGCCGGTGATTTTGCTTATGGTATTTAGTAAATAAAAAATGGGGTATGTTTATGATTAATGGCTCTAATATGAAGGTTATAAGGACAAAGAAACAAGGACGATTTTTCAGAAAATTGCTGTATTTAGCATGCTGTTCTATTTTTAAAGTCCGTACATCAAAAACACAATTATATTTTACAGAAAGTTCAATTAGCAATATTATTAAAATAAACCATCAGATGGCTAATTGTAAAAGAATTCACAGAGAATCACTATAATGAAGATGAGGAAAAAGGTCCCAATCACTATAAGCGACCGCAGGACATCACAGCACAGGGCCTCGCTGAAATAAAAAAATAAACAAGTTAGAAATTTGTGAATACTTTGAACATGGTCAAAGTTTATGCAACGCAAAACCTGTTCCAAACTGGTTCGTCATAAAAGGTGAACAATAAGTACCTGGATAAATCTGCTAAAGCATGCGAATCCACGGTGTGTATGATATCTGCCTCACGACGCATCCACTGGATGCTGAAAATAGAAATCCAAATTAGGCTTCTATCCAAAAAATATAACAATGACATTTCACATGTCGGTACTATAATGACTCACACTTGTGTTACTGGCACAACATAATGCGTCGTTTTATTATAACTCTGTTCCTTACAAACAACGTAGTCATCAACTTGTATCTCATTATTGGAATTTTCATCGATCGTCCCCGCTGAAGATTTCCTACCAAACATTCAAAATGAAAATCAGTAACAAAATTAAGTAAACAAAATTTTTGTAGCAATTCTAATTACTTACGAAGTTATAACACCAGCTCCCACAGGATTTTTTATCATTGCGAGATCAGTGAAGACGACATTAATGATGTGTGCGTCCTTTGGTCCACTAAAACAAATAAAGAAAACTGTTAATTATTCAATGCTGATCTGTAGCTGAACCGTTGCTTCACTCATTTTAGGAATACAAACAGTACACTAGTACACATACTTTTCTTCCTTGGTGTGTAGCAGAATATTAATAATTAATAGCACACTTACTAATCGAAGATTGTTTCAAAGACGTAGTAAGTTTCACTTTCATATTCACGTTGAACCAGCATTGTTGGTACATTGTTTATTCGTAAGATGACTATCTGGTCGGGGTCATCATTATAAATCACTTTCTCAGCAAATGATAATAGGAGCTTCTTGAATCCGCGAACTGGCCAGCCCTTGGGCACGAGAATTCTGTGCGATAGTTTATCATACGTTGCAACTAAGTATTTTTCCATTTCTTTTTTGTGTCGAAATAAAAAAGTATTGATACAATAGATTGTTACGTTACTGAACCACAAATATTAGCGCGTACTTCCCACCTGACGACTGACTAGCTCAGCGTGGAGGGTTTTTATATTCATATTCGACCTAGGTCAATTTCATTTAAGCAAAGTTTTTTTGGTGTTTTGTGTGGAACAGGTTTCCCGAGGTTATGAAAACCAATCTTAGCTATGTTTTTGTATGAGCGCATAACAAATTAAATAGCTGTTTATAAATAAGACATTGCCCGAATGTTATTCAACATTCAATGTCATCAGTTCATTGGCACGATAGTACGGCGTAATAAGTGGACTATTTCTTGCCAAACAAAATGATGACGAATTCATCATGGTATGGTCATCTTAGGGTGTCCGGTTATGGAAAGTGACATTAACTTGTAATGGCTACTTGTCACCAGTGAATGCCAATAGTAACCAGACCGAAAATATTAGAATCATTATATAGAGCTATGTGAGGCAAGTATGCCCAGTGGGTCAGTGTGCGCAAACCCATGCATTTCAGTTCGAAATGAATGGGTTTGCGCACACTTGCTCCAGATTGTTCTAATTACTAAAGTGATTGAAATAATGTTGAAACTCTCGTTATAATTAGAACATTGTTTTATTTCCCAAATTTTTACATCAAAAACACAATTATTCTGTACAAAAACCGAAGGAAAAAATTGCTAAAATAAATCATCAAGTGACTCGTTCTTACACAACACAAAGATGATCATGCTAACTATTATCATCAGGAACAGAAAAGTTATCCCAATTTCCGCAAATAAACGCAGAACATCGTAGCGCGCGCCTGGTCTGTAACAAAAAAAAATAACACGCGATAACAAATACGTTCATAATCCGAACACGGTCAAGGTCTCTTCAACGATAAACCAGTTCCAGATGATATCACAGAATTACGTTTTAGTTTTCACTGTTGGGTGATTTGATTTTTTCTGCTAATTACACATCTTTGAAAATATAAACTATAAAAAGATATTAATAAATTATTTTCATTATTCTAAATAATAAGCACCTTTCAACATTGCCCGACGTATGCTGATATGCCGCACGTGAGATATTTCTCTCAGGACGCATCGTCTGTATTCTGAAAATAGAAAATTCAGATTAGGCTCCTATCCAAAAAATATTACGATTCAATTTTACATGAATTTTCCAAATAACTCACACTTGTGTGGCCGGCACTACGTAATGCGCTGTCCGGTTGTAAGTTTCATATGTACAAATAACATAATCATCGAATGATACTTCATTATTGGAATTTTCGTCGCCTCTTTCCGCTGAAGCATTCTCTCTGAAATAATTGAAAAATAGAATTAACCTTTAGCACTTGACTTTGAAAACCTAACCCATGCTCGGAATAGTCGTTGTGAAACTAGAATGGGGGCGTAGCACCCGTAGCGGGGGCATATTCTAGAAAAAAAAGGCAGTGAGTCGTAATTACTTACGAAGTTGAAGTACCAGCCCCCGTAGAATTTCTTCCCCTGATGATATTTTTATTAATGACCACATCAATCATGAATGCGTCCGTTAGTTCTCTGAAAATAATGAAGGAAACCGTTAATTCTTTCGTACACACAAACAAACATCAGAAGTTATTACTTTCACCCATTTCGGGAACTCGCACGAAACATTAGCAGTATATTACACACTAAGAGGACAAGAACCACGTTAGCAAACACTCGAATTAGGACGGTCTACTTTCCTGCCTTGGTGCGTAATGCACTTTTTATTTCTTTAAAACAACAGTTTACTTACTGATCGCGGACTTTTTCAAAGACGTAGTAAGTTCCATTTTTATCTTGGTATTGAACCAGTATTGTAGGCACACGGTTTACTTGTAAAACGACCATCTGATCGGTGACAACGTTATCAATCACTTTTTTAGCCAATGACAATAGCAGTTTCTTGAATCCACCAACCGGCCAGTCCTTGGGCACAAAAATTCTGCTCGACAGCTCAACGTAATTTGCATCTAAATTTTCCATGTCGTTTTTATTTCAAGACAAAATAGTATTAATAAAATCTACACAACTGAAACCCAGATATGAGTGTTTAGTGTTCCCCGTCCAGCGACAGACTAGCTTCGTGCCTAGAATGCTCTGATTTATCAAAGCATAGGTCAATTTTATTAAAGATAACTTTTTGTAATAAATGCATACCAAGTATAATTGTTTTCGATCAACAACATCTTGACCGGATGTTTCTCAATCCGGTATTCAATGTCAACAGTTTATTGACACGTAGGTCGTCCATGATAAACCCAACGTTCTTATTCAAATGTGACTAATTTACGCACGTACGTTTGTTTGTCTATTCTTCGATAAATATTACGGCAAGTCGATTGTTTTGATGGAATAAAAACATACCTAACCTACTCTAACATAAATGTTATCAACTTATTTCGCGTTGGGTGAGTCACGTATCTATGATAACAATGATGTTTCATTACTGGAAAGTTTTTGTAGTCTCGTACTGATAAGCTAGATGTTATATTCAATTTTATTTGAAAGATAACAGGTTCTTGGATGTTATTAACATTCTTAAAACAAAATATTAAATTACTAATTAAATAATTAGTAAAACAAAGTCGTGGATTTTGAAGCCAGTTTTTTACTCACTGGGGGGCACCGCCTCACCCATTTCGGGTATACACACGTTGCGGATTTCGTGACCTTCCGTCCAAACGATGTTCATAGTCTAAAATATAGTCAAGTGACCAGTTGTGGATATTTTCTAGAAGTATGTTCAAACAACACATTCTATTAGCATGTGGGATCTAACCACAACTACCACGAACCCAAATATCGTTGGACCTACACCCCTTCCATTTCAGAAAATATCTGAGGCACCAGTTTCCTGAACTGTTCAGCTGGCCGCATCAAGGAAAAGCTAAAACGTGGCCTCGTCTCATGGTCTAGAAAGCTTATCTCCATTTATCATACGACAGTCGCCACAGTAATGAAGCCCACACTTCTAGGGCCTATAGTTAGTGAGTTCTTCTGTAGGCATCAGGATAATCCAGTAGTTACCTCTTAACCCTGACCTTAAGTAAAGAGACGAATACGAAGCTAACTATTACCGTTCTTGCCGTGTTGTCATTAGAATCAGAGTAATTCCTCATGGTTCTAGAAATGATTTCGATGCTTCGTACATTGCAGTGACTGGATTACTGTTCCGTGTAGCAAAAGTCACTAAAAGATAAATAAATAGGGATTCTTATCACCCTCATATTATTATGTTTATCACTATTTTTGAAACAAAAAGCTTATTGGCTGTATTGACTGTAAGTAATGTTTTATCAATTAAACAAACAGCAATTTTGCAAATAATGTTGAGTAGAACACGAACCCATTAGTCATTTCATGCCTAAAGATACATAGATGTTCAAGCGAATTTAAGCTTTAAGAACACTAGAGTTGACTTAAGTTTCTAATCTGCAAATCATACAATGACTCAGACTAGAATGCACTCACTCAAATTATACATTAATTGACTTTGCGGGCAGTAAAATTCACATACCAGAAATGAAACTATCAAATTATGTAACGATTAGTATATTATCTAGACATTAAAGTTGCTTAAGAATAAGAGTATATTAATCTCAGCAGTAACGAGGTAATTTACTATCTTTTTTTGCCAGCCCAACAGGATTAACGACCAGGTTATTCAACTTTTCTAATGCATTGTCGATGGCTGTATTCGTTTCATGACCCGAATTTTTTATTGATCTCAGCGAGGCCTGCTTTGTTCTGTGAACAAAAAACAAGTTAGTGCAAAAACTCGACTCTACATTTATAAATCCTACTGAACTTATATTTTACTTACACGCCTTTAGATGGGAACTCGCGGATAGAGTAGCTACGAGGTCTGAAGTCACTCATTCTGAAAATACGATAGATTTCGTTTAAACTTTTTAGACACAAAATACCCACGATAAATCGATTTTTGAACGGCAACACGTGCATTTGAAAAAATTATTGGAAGAAAGCCATAATCCTATGAATGCCCGATTTGGTTATTGAACCTGTTCTTCAATTGACAATTTCGGGTTTTAATTCAAACAGTTCTACATTAATGTTAATTGCTTTAAAAAATGGTTTTTTACCACATACCTTGCAAGTATTTCTTCGCTATCACCAAAAACTTATTCACAATATCATTACACGATTGTAGATTTGAGATCAATTGAAATAATTACTTACTAAAAACTATGAAAGCAATATTTATGAATACACTGCCGATTTAGTCCGCAACCGAAACATGACTGGCAGGTACCAACTACTTTTTGTGAAAGCTGAGCTCCCAGCTAATTAACTAATGGGCGAAAAAAAATAAATTAAACAAATTTAACAGCTGCGAATTTTTTTACCACAAGTTTAGATCAGGATTAATGTGTCTATACGAAGTTAATAGCGTAGAATATAAATATTTGTGAAGCCAATAAATCTCTAGAATTGGGGAACGAAAACGTTGGACGTAACTAATAGTGTAATAAAATTGCTTTACAACGTCCCTGGCCTCTACCGCGCTATAAGCGAATGAAGAAACTGAAAATTCTTGTTGCAGCTTTTATACTGCAAGAGAATTTTTTCTGACAAAATAGAATAAATTAATTCGGTCGAATCGTCAAGGTCCAAAAAAAAAAAAACAGAATTACTTAAAGAGGAATATAATATGTAATTATTCTATACTTTGTAAGTGCATAATATTGGTATCCAATGAGAAGAGTTTTTTCAGAATCGTGGCCATACACGTGATGAACAATACCATTCGATACGTGCGTAATCGATTGTTAAATGGTGTATAACATTTGTGTAAATATTTGAAAATTTCGATTGAAAATCCAATTCATGAGGGTGAAATCAGTGTCCACGTGAATAATTGAATGAATCGATAAATTATATTTTTGAACCAAGAGACGGATAAACTTCTATTTAGGTAATTTCAGGAAGTTATATATGATAACGATTTGTATCGCTTTAGTGTGAAAATACTATACCTCCTCGGAAAATAAATGTAAAAGTATGTTGTATGTTATCTAATTTAAGCTTACAAGAAGTTTGGTTCAATTAGAAAGTTTCGATTTGGAAATCATTACTAGTACACAAAACCGCAGTTTCTATGAAAATCTTCATACTGTCGTTCAAACCGCGACTAGGAACACACTCTAGGTTGAAAATTTCTACATGACTCCTGTTGAAGAATATCGAAGTAGTTGTTTCTGCTGATACTATTTTCATTATTTTCATCAGCGAATGACGTCATCACTTTTAATTATATTACAGAAATTTATTCGCTATTTTCGTTCATCATTGAAAAAGCTAATAGATTTATCAATTCGTATAGTATTCCGTTGAAAATTGGTGGAAATATCTGGACAGGTAAAGATTGAATGCACGATCTAGCTACGTCACGATGTGAATTGAGTAATTTTAGTTGATTCATTTCAATCAAAGAATTTTTATTTCTACACCATCATTTTATCACGCAGTGTCTATGATATAAATTATTGTATTGCAGTATTAGTCACGTGTGATAAAGCAATAGTAAATTGGCTTACAAATCACGACATTAAACTTAATATGATAATTATTAAACTTATAATGAACCGAAATTGTTTTTTGTAAATATTCGTTCTTTTTATTAGTTAAAGTATAGAGGGGATATATATATATATATATATATATATATATATCCCCTTTCAACAACTAATAGAAGAAAACAAATGAGAAAAAATTTTTGTAGCTTTTAATATGCGTCATTTTTTTCTGAATAGTAGACTCGTATTTCATGATATATGTTATATATATCTATTATGAATTTATTTATTTATTGTAAAATATAATAGCTTCTTAAATGATGAACAAAAATACTGAACAAAGTCTTGTAACTGATTTTCCAAAGAAAGAACATTCTTTTGTTTATTTTAGATGAGATTACACACAGTATTTATAATCATTGTAATATGTTTTGTGCCGATTAGCGGGGCAGCTTAAATGCAAATGTCCATCACAACAATTGAAACATTACTGTTTTATTGCTGGAAATTTAACTGCAATATTGTTAGGGTAGAGTATGTATGCCTGATCTAAGAACATAAAAAAATAAACAAGAATCTGCTCGGAATAATTATTTGAAATCGAAAACCGTTAATAGTTACACATAATTATACACAAGACTTGTTCCTCCAATAAACTGTTTTAGTGATAGTAGCTTACAATGTTAATTACATCGTATAAGGACTTGTAACATTAATTAACAAAAAAGTTTGGTTGGCACAAAATGAGATTAACAATTTCGTGAAATAATGACTTATAAATGTATACATTGATACCGAAAATTCTACAATAACTTCTTAAAGTTTCAAGTTGCATCGCTCATCACCTAATGAGCTGATTCCTGCATTCTGATGAACTTGACACCATGACCATGACTTGCCCTTCGGTAAGCTGCACTCTTTTTCAGTGGAACGTCACATCGTGCTCCATTCTTCCTGAGTAGGTCCATCATCCTGATATTGGCACGGTCACAGGCAACCTGATACGGAGTCTTATGAGCAAAGTTAAGAATCTCCTTGTCAACTCCCGGCTGCTGGCACAGCCATTTAGCCACTTCGTAGTTGTTTGTAAGGACCGCAATATGAAGAGCCGTATTGCCATCCTTTCGATCCTTACTATTGATATCCGCGCCCCACTTCATCAAAAGCGTGAGTTTATTTATGGGATCAACTTTATCCAGACTTACGACAATATGCATACACTGTTTTCCATCACGATTGAATTCCGACAGCAGATATTTATTTTCATCGTTAATGGCATTTCGGAAAGTCAGCAAATCAATGACTCCTCCATTGCGGCAAAGATAGTGAATTATATTCTCACCTTCATGATTTCGTTCACAAGTAAAGATAGAGTTTTGCAGTGACCACATATCCAATCAATCACTTACTTAGTCAATTATTTCTTTATATAGTTAAAAGCGCACAAACAAAAGGTACATTTGCAAATGTCTTATGATCCGTTAGTGTTTCCGTTAAATACTCTTGTTTATATTCTTATCAAATTTAGTTTTGTCGGATCAAAGTTCAAAGTTTATCACTAAATTACTTTCGCGAATAATTACATCACATTTATGGACAATAAGACGCAACATCAATAATCTTATCGGTTAAATTCTTTGTTTTGTTAGTTGCCTATAATCAAGCCAGGGTTAAAGATCAGTTAAAACACTTTAAACAGGAATCCGTTAACCGTCACTAGAAAAGTCACCAATATCATCTTCAGACATTTCGATGCCTTCAGGATCGTCACAAACAGCTCTGTTGGCTATCAAAAGCTCCTTCATCTTCTCATCATGAGCATAGTAGGCCATGTGGTAAGCAGTATGATGCGCATAGTTGATAGCTCCTAAATTAACGGTTGGCTCTTGGCACAGCCACTCAGCCAATTGGTAATTTTTTGTCCTCACAGCGATATGAAGTAATGAATTACCAGTATTTCGTTCCTTCGCATTAATATCTGCTCCCATGTTTACAAGTATTTCTATTTTCATAATAGCATTTTTTCTGTCGTACAATGCCACCGTGTGAATACACTGTCTCCCACGATGATCGTAATTACGTAGCAGATGTCCATCATTGCTAATGAATGGTGCCAATTCCATCAGCTCATAGACGTTACCTTTACGGCAAATCATCATAAACTTGTTTTCTTCATGTTCGGCTGTTTCTACACACCAAGATTGACTTTTAGTACTACATTGCCCCGCCATTACAATTCAGTTGTACCCTTGCACAAGACAACGGAGCGTGAAAAAAACGTCTTCCTTTCAAAAAGTACCAAATGTTACTGAATGAACAACCGAAATACCAATCGATTAACAAATATCGGAAACTTGAGAACCCTAATTCTCAACATCTGTATTTATTTTTCGTTTCCACAATTATAAACACACTGAGATCATGTGGCTAAAAACGTGGTCAGATGCATATATAAAGATAGCCATATGCGCTTTAGGTAATATTATAATGACTCACTAACCATTGTACCAAACACGTTTTGTTATTATCCTAAAAAACGCTCTGTTCATCCGGGAGCAAAATATAATCTTGTATACACAAACATAACTAACAATGTTCGTTTATCAAACATCACATAATATTGTTACGTTCTCTATCGTAGACTTGTTTATTACATTCATTGAAGCCCTTACCGTGCCAAGGTTGAAACAAATAAGATAACGGATACACGTCTTTCAGGTTATCGTAACGCTCAGAACTATTTATAACTTCCTAAGCAGTAAACAATAATAACGATCTATTGAGGTAGGTCATGAATAGACAGCTGATAATAGATTCAGTTGATGAATCATTTCTGTGTGAAAAAAAAAATTGACGTTACATCACTGATCTAACCCAACAAACAACAATCTGTTTGCCCTTACATTTATTTCTAAACTCGTTTTTGCTCATGCGTAATTTGGCATCGTAAACATTGTTGAGCTCCGTGATGTTTTGATCCGCGGTCATTTACCTTTTTAGCCTTGAATTCAAGGCTACGGATCATTCTGTTTTCGCATGAAAAATTAAACATGTAGCCGATTGTTTATCTTTTTTGCCTCACGAATCCACCGGGTAATCCGATTATATGCTTCTACTTACGTCATTTCGATTGCAGTCTGTTGTTTTACCACGTTGTTATTTCGGTTGGCATGCGCTAATTTCACTTACTTTCTAGCATTTGTAATTCTTAAGCATTGATAAGAGCTATCTGGGACCGCTAGAAGCTGGTAAATGTTTTGATGAAACTAAATAGGCTATTAACTATTTCGTAGGCATGCATTGACCAACTTGGCATTGGTATCAATTTAAGACATTGGTTTGATAAGAGTATTGTTATTCACGGTATGTAGGCAGCTAATGTAGAGAATTCTAGCAAGGTCACCTATTTAATCTTTTTGTCTATCCTGTTTTTATATAAGTCCTCTATTAATTTGAAAGTCGAATTCAAAACCTAGTTGGTTGTAAACAAGAAAATAAACTTGTTAATGGTGCAAAAAAATCTAACATTTTAGATTAATAAATGGAGGTATGGATTTTATTGCTGATCCTTATTATTACATGACCATAAATCAATTTTCAAATTATAAGATTATTAATATCTATAACTCAGGCGAGATAAACGATAACGACTATCTTGCTTTTCAGTCACACATGAACAAATTGGCTCTAAAAATATCTACATGTGGTGTTTATTTGTCCGACGTCATAAGACGGAAGCTTATAAAAGACATACAGTCGAGTTAGGATAGGCAATGTGTTGTGCTTTTAACGGAGTGAGCTGGTCTAGACACAATGGAAGAACATTACACGGCTATTTTATACGAAAAGTTGGGTACATTTGTTTGGGTACCTAACGAATGGCCGGCTCGTATAGAAATTCTATTGCTGGCCTTAGCAGAGAGGATAATCGATCATTATAACTATGTGAGTCCTATTATACAGATAAATAATGTACCAACCAAATTAACTCGTCGCACTGACACTGCTGGATTTTATTACGTTTTCGAGAAAGTATCTCACGAGTAAGTACTTTGAATGTGTTCTAATGATTTATTGGTTTGGCTCAAATGTAGGTAATTAAGAGCGTGCTTTGGTTGTTTTTGATTCCAGAAAAATTTTTGGTGCTTATATTTACAATGTAGAAGTACCTAAAAATGGAGAAAGTATTAAGATAGAAATAAACAGCGGAAGAAATTTTGGCAGTGATACACGGCCAAGTAACACGACGGATTTCCTACCGGACGTTGCTAGAGTGTCACCTGGGCCAACATTTCCGAAATCGTGGTAAGATTCTCTGTAAGTATTGAAGGTGAAATAGTATTTGGCCACAGTGGATAAGACTCGAAATTAACATTATGCTTTCAGTTGGGGCGCACTGTCCAGTGGGGGAAGCAATAGTAACATACTTCGTCGACGATTGCTCGGAAGTACTAAGCGGTAAGTTACTAACGGATCATATCTAGTTCATAACAACGTGGGTGAAATATTAGAAGGCGTATCAGTAACAATTTAATTATTCAGCAGGACTTATCAACGGAAGCACAGCGGCGGCTTCCGCAGCAAAACGATTAACAAGCGCGGAATTTTTTAGCTGCTTCATGGAATTAAGTGAGTTTTTGTAACCTAATTATTTATTTCGAATATTATTAAACTCTATTTTATGGTTCTTGTGGTTTTTCGTAGCTTGTTCAAATGAAACTGTAAAAGAAGTTTTCTTTCATTTCCCCACTATCAGCTGGATCCAAACGACAACAGAAGTATTGCATAATTTACCTCTTTCGTATCATTTCGTTAGTGTAAATAACTTTACTTTTCGAACCTTTTTCGAATTATCTTGTTTGATTTTATTACAGATAGCAGTTAAACAATGAAATGATGTCATGCTGCTTTTGGCGGTCGCCGCGATATTCTTCTTATGTCATGATATAATTGATTAAGCTAGGTCATAAGTATTATACTGTTGTAATGTCATTTTCCCAGATCTCTTATGTAGGTTATTGTGTGTTTAAAATGTAAGCAAAAAAATAAAGAAAAAGTATTGAACATTGACTGAGTTGTCTTTTATTTCTATCAAACTCGTAACAACTTGGCAACGCCGTTTTATATGACATGTGTAGCTCGGAATAGTTATCAAACTCATTAATTAACACCTGATGTTACCTCACTGTTTGTTACTTTAGGGTTCAAATCACCTAGTCACGCAAATACCCAATTTCCTAAGTGATGTCCTCAAGGCTATGCTTGTCCATTAGTATATTGCTGAAATTAATGTTACCTAAAATATACCTGTATTTGTTCATCAAATGAAACAACAGCACAATTCAAAGATAAACTATTTACTTATCTATTTCTAACAATAACATAATATCTTCTTGACTGAACACTATAGATGTTTCTACAATTTCCAATGTAAGCTTAATGTATACCTTCGATTTCGGCTTCTCACCGATATCACTTATCTTCTTAAACCAAATATAGCGTTCGAATTTCCTTGCTCTAGCGCGCACATGATTATAACACACAATCACTCCGTCAGATGTTTCAAATTCCTCGCGATGTCGCATAATTATATGCCTTAGCTGTCGTTTCACTTTCATCTTTGAAATCACTTTCCACTCACGGGGTACTAACAAATAAAGTGACATGTTCTAGCCACAATAGTCCACTGTTTGAATTAGATTACACACGATTACAACTAAATCACTAGCTTAAATTACTGTAAACACTAGAATTTAAGACTTTACTCTCCTACAGTTTACCAACACCCCAATTACAGTTAATATTCATCCGAGTCATGACACTCATCACAGGTAGAACAGGGCCCATCGTCAGATAGCAATGCATCGGAATCACACTCCGAGCAGCTGCTCGAGTCATCCGAAGCTGCTGCAGACGATGGAACCAACGGCACCATCATCAACGAGTAACAATCAAAGTCGGGGTCTTTACTGGTATCGTCAAGCTTCCGGAACCACAAGCAATCAAAGAAATTCATTGATTCTGCTAATACGTCATTGTAATAGCCTATAACTCCGGTTGATGTGAAGTCAATTTCTTCCTTTGCTCTGATGATACGGAGCAGTTCCATCCGCAGTGTCACGCAGGGTAGCACAGTCCACTCTTGTGGTATGATGAGATTGAGAGCCATGATCCAAATTCTCGAAACTGCAATAGAAAGTGACAGTTCAGTAAAGGAAAGCCATTACTTCCGGTAATTATTCATTTGTTTTCGATTAGAAATTACGATTTGAAAAATATATTAAATGCATACTTACTTAATTATTTTGATGACTGAGTGGGTTTTATCGCCGCACCGTACAAGGATAACAACACGAAATTTGTGGCTCGAGACCACGTCCGCGAGCCATAAAAACTCGAAATATATTAACTACAATGGAACAAAATACCGATTGAATTTTTCGCTCGTAAATATTATTTTTAACATCGTCCTATATTTATGTAGGTGCATGTATGACTTTAGAGTAAATATTTTGATGGACCAAAAAGTAATTAGGGACGTTTTTTTTGGCATCGCTATCTATTTACAATCAGGAAAACGTCTGATTTCTCTGTTTGTTTTTCACCAATCAAACAGTGAAAAGTTTTGTATAACCGAATGATATAGTCCTGTTTGCGGTTTCTACAAGTGAGTCAATAAAGCATAATATTTCAAGCATAAATAACTCTGACAGTGATAACTCACTCGTAGATAACGCCAACTAGAAATTTTCTGCCTGACGACTTTGCCTAGTAGGCTTGAATAAGAAATGTATGAAATCTGCGAACAAATCGCTCCGGTTCGTACTAGGGGTGCTTGTCAAATTGAAAATTTCAGGTTGGCAATAATTATGTATCGCAACCATAGACTTCAAGGTACTTTGTTTCATACATCTATTTTTAATGGAAGCTTAGCATCTACTACTACAATATTAGTTTTTTTGCCATGCGCACCTTTAAGAATTCATTAAATAATAATGAAAATTACATAATATTATAAGTTACTCAAGAAAATTAGCAATGGAGTGCCTGAAGCGCGTCGCGCTTGAGGAGTCAAAACAAATGAAACAATAATGTTAATTTTTGAACACACTTATAATTGGATACATCAGTCAGTAAAAACAGTCAATATAAACGAAGCCATACTCTGTGTTTGGTACAGGGTTCGTGTCGCCAACTCTGCGTAGCCACAAAAACGGAAAGAAAGCTTCCGAAATAGCTACCACATTTCCGATGATAATCACTGCACTGTCAAGTCTGCCGTAACTCCGCCACTGCTCAAGGAGTTCGGCGTACAAAATAATTTCCACAGTAAACGTAGGGTAACTTGCCCATTCACGGGGCACTACACACCCGAACTTGTAGCACATTGTTCATATGGAAGCTTAGGAGTATTCGGAAAAATAAAAAGAAAGCGACTGTAGTGTCCGATGAGTGTTTTCGTTTTCATCTATTTTTAGACCTACGTCGCTTTTTATTATGATTCAGTTCAATCACCCAGAACCAGCTGCGCACTTGTTTATCATTTTCAATGTCACAGTATCCTTGCCATGAACTCAGTTTAATTGTTCAACTTAGTCCTATGTTTAGGACACTGAGTATGAATTCGAATAGTATTCAAATTATGAACAAAGAATGCCTACAAGATGAATTAGTCATCTTTTTATCTGAAATTCTAATAGCTTTTCTAATTCTAATAGCTAATTAGAAACATGGACCATACACAATCAGAAAAGCTATAATATTTTTGAATCAATTTCTTATAAAAGGAGCTTGCATTCTTAATTATGTCGTCATTTGAATACAATTACGATTCAATAATACTCGATCAAGTGGACCAAGTTAACTTAAGTATATTGGAAATAATCGATGATAACTATAAAAGTGCGTCATAGTATTCTGATAGTCAGACTTTCTGGTCAAAAAACTAATGTCTATTAGTTGGGGTCAACTTGACGAAAACCTCAGCCTTGGTAACTGTTGACTACCCGTATGAAAAAGCAATATATGAGCTTTAGTATAATTCAAAATATATGATAAATTATATGGAATTATTAGAAGTCATATATGGAGCCATATACAAAATTTTGCCGAAATATTATATAATTTTATAATTTACAACATATATATCGATAATATATTTTTTTTATATGCTAACTTATAAATATTGCTTATAACATTTTATACTATACTTTAAGTTATATGATAAGATATATGATTTAAATATATGACTGACATATAATATTTATACATGTAAATATATAATTGTATAAATATATGTTCACATATATTTGTATAAATGTATGTAAATATATATTTACATAAATATATATTTATATATATTTGCACAAATATAGAACTAGAGATTTCAAGCGATAAAATGCTTTTTTTTAAATCTCGATACGATTATTTTTCATGAAGTTACAGTCTTGCAAAAATCACTAAAAAGTTTCTAAAATTTTTTGTTCCTTTAATTTTTGGTATGAGTGTATTTTTTAAATTATTTATGAATAATAATATCGAAATTATTATAATTTTGAAATTATAAGTTTATATATAAAACGAGAATATATTTTGAGATGTAATATCATATGTATACAATTACATATTTTATAAATTATATGGTTTATAATAATATTGAAATTATAAATTAATTTATAAGATGAAACATATATTTTACGTTATAAATTAATATATAAAGCGGACATATAATATTTGATACAATATCATATGTATATAATCACATATATTATAAATGATATGGATTATTATAATATGAAACGTATAAATTATTATATATGATAAATCATATATTAATCAATATTAATAATTTTGCCGCCATATATGTTCAGTTATTTACCATATATTTTTTTATATATTATCGACAGTATATGGTTTTTCCATACGGGTACAAGTTATGGCCAACTTTGCCAGGAAGTTGGTGACAATGTGATGTCGCAATATGGAGGCCAGTTGGCTGATAAAGTTTCCGTCAAGTTGTAGGCACTATCTTACTCTCCCAACTAATTGCTATCAACTGATGCGCACGCAAACGAGTTACAGGAATGTTGGCTTTAAGTTTCAGCTGCAAGCTTACGTCAATTGGCACCCAAATGGCCATTCGTGTAATTAATATGCATTCCAGAACAGGACAATCATGTACGTATTGAACAAACACTTTTATCAATCCTCATTACCGAGAACTCTTATCAGCTGTGGTTTAACGGCTCACATTAAATTTACTGACCACAATGTAACATTACACATACATATTTCCTCGGTGTAAACAATAAGATAATTTCGTTTATCCACGCGCACTAGTGAACTCGGTAGTCAAAACAAGTTAACAATCTATTTATAAGCTTCAAAATCGAACTGGATTATCTGGTTTTTAATTCTGCATTGAAATAATTGTTTACACTATTACACACTTCAAACACGTAGTGCTGCAATCAATCACAAATTTCCCTGTAAGAATTTTTTTACAACATCAGGAGTTCCTGTTTTGATACAACAACTAACAGGAAAAATATGCTGTTCCCTCCCGAACGAAATGTTTTTTAAAATAAATGTGAAGTCGGTAGCGAATTGCCATCGGTGCTTTTAGTTTGCTCGGAAAATCGTGTTGTCCTTATCACCCACACCGCAATCAGTGTTCGGCTGCGTCTGATGCAACGGGCACCTCATTTGTTATTATTTTAAGTAAATATTTATCTAAATACATGTATATAAACGTGATCTCTGAACAGTTGATAGTTATTCTGCATTAGCATTTCGAGTGTATCGGTGGTGTTTCTATTCAATTTAAATGTCGACATTGAGGTACAAGTATTGTTTCATCGAATGTGAGTGTTTCGTGCCCATTGAATGGGAAAATTACCCGTCGTCCGTGGCAAGATTCATTTTGCAACAAGAAATCAGCGAGTACTGCAAAATGCATAATACATCTGAAGGCATCATTGTTTCCATAAATAACGTTACTGCCGAATCAATGGAACATAACAAAGTCTTATGGTTTAGAAAAATGGAGGACAGAAGTATTGTCATAAATACAACCAGGTACCATCGAATGAAAATTGAATATTTTGAATCTCTAGAAGTTTCTTCACTTAGAAACGGAAGAAGCGCAACATAAACCGGTAAGCTATCTGTTTTACTGCCCAACTGACCTTCGCGATGATCTCACATTGACAATATTGAGGTAGGTCTCTTATCGCATACAATGTGTTAAGCTATTATTTGTTCCCCTATTTGATTTCTACAGAACTAATATGTAGAGTTCAGTTATCTAATCTATTCCAATTGATAAGAAACATAACCGTAAATTATGATAAAGAAATATGAGTGTACATTTTTAAAAGTGTGGTTAGTTTCTACGAGATTCGTCCAGAAATAATGTTTTTGCATACTGATGTTTACGATCACGCGCTGGAAATAGTTTTTACTACAGCTAATACCATTAAAAATTAAGTGAAATGTCATTTACGATCCCTATAAAATTTATTTTCTGGAATACACGCTGAGTTAACACTGATGTTTTTCGCTGAAAATAGTTTTGATTGGGTCGTAAACTGGAGATATAAAAAAACCTGATGCTGTTTTTATTATTATTGAGTATTAAACGATTTTCTTTTGTTCCAGATCATACTGTTGCTGTGAAAATTTACTTGTTTGTATTATTATGCGTTAATAAATTATTATTGGGACTTTGTGTTTTATTTCCACTTGACCCAATCATGAAACTAGAGGGAAACAGTTCGGTAGATTTAGTCCTAATTTCGAACATCAGTCATAATAGTAGACTGCGATGTTCGAAAAGTGAGAGAACAGGGCGTGAGTTTGTCACTCTGCGAGCTTGGATTCGAAACCTGGTTTGGGAACAATATGAGAGCCGCAAAAGCCCGTGGGAGGTTTGTAGAAAAGTGGCCAACTGTACCAGCTGAATTTTCTGAGGACTTTTCCATCAAAACCAATTGAACCACCGTAAGTAAATGGAGGACAGAGTAGTAAGGCAGCCAATCTGTATGGTCATCTAGAGAAGTAGAGAAATGGAAAAGTGGAGTTAGGGTAAAGTAGTATTAGGGTATCCCTCGCAAATTTGAATCACGGTGGAAACACTGTATAAGTGTAAACACCGTGGATCCACCGTGGGTTTGTTCCATTTCACCACCGGGTATACACAGCGTATCCACCGTGATTACGCGGTGTATCCACCGTGATTCCACAGTGGCTTGACCACTGTGTATACACGGTGTTTCCACCGTGATTACGCGGTGTATCCACTGTGATACCACGGTGGCTTTGTGCTATTTCACCACCGTGGTTCCACGGTGTATCCACCGCGTAATCACAGTGGAAACACCGTGTATACACAGTGGTCAAGCCACTGTGGAATCACGGTGGATACACCGCGTAATCACAGTGGTAAAATGGAACAAACCCACCGTGTTTTCACCGTGATTCAAATCTGCGAGGGATAGTACGGAATTTACTCTAAATTCCAGTAAATAACAACTAGTGCGCACTATTCATTCATAAGATTGAGATATTTTTTCTATCGTGACCCAAATAGCGAGGCAATTAATGTCTGGACTGTTTTATTTGCGCAATAAAAATTTTAATGGCACTAATAGATCAATTAACTCTATCTTATCGAAAGGTTATTGACCGCATTTGAAATAACTCACTCTACTAGAATATTCAATGAAATGAAACGAAAATAGAACAAATCATAATATATTTTGTAAACAAGTCGTTAAATTTAGGAAATCAGCTTTTATTCTCTGTGGGTTCAATCTTTACTTGAGGGGGCAATCGTTATTCATTCCCTATTAATGTTTCTTCGCGGTGACTAATTTCGTCTTATTATCCAGCCGGTTTTTCTATTGAAGTAAATCTAAATAAAGCATTGCGTGATCGAAATTGTCTGTAACGAAAAACGAAATTACGTTGCATGTTTAGGATTTTTCTGTGCCTTATTTCAATATTTTGAAAAATAGAAAAAGTAGTTTTTGAAAAACGACCAGGATTGGTTTGATATTCGATGGCAGAACCTTGACAGTAATGAGTTGAAATGTTGCTTACCGGTTATGAATTCAATTGTTGCTGGAAACGAAAGCCACTTTTCACTGGCCGGTCGCCTATTTTTAACTACGTTCAAAAGTTTTGTTTTGTCCATCAACGGGAATGTTACCAAAACTTGTTGCTCGCTTACACCCGGTGCGATCCATGAAGATGGCACCACTTGATATTCTTCTGTGTACAAAAAAGGCATTTCTATGAATTTTACAACACAATATATTCCTTTGGTTGATCCCATGTCCTGCAAAAAAAAAAAAATTCGATAATAACCAACAGTTAACACAAAAAACGCAATAGTTATACAACGTGTTATAAATAACTTACGTTCTCTAATTCAATGAAGCTCACGAAGACTAAACGAACGAAAATAACGGACTTCTTTTAGTGACAACCCTAAAAACAATGTTAGAACACTCTCGTAATTTTAATGCGTTGTACTTATACGTGAACCGGAAAAACACTGGTTTCAATAAATAAGTTACTAAACTTAAATTACATTTCAATATAGAGTTGGTGACGGTCCTGATAGAAATGAAGTTCGTTGTTGCCGCAATCCGGATACCGTCAATTGGCTCGTCTAACCCACTTTGATTAGGTACGTGTCAAAGGGCATTGTTATCACATAATATTTCTAAACATATTCGTATTAGAACTAATAAAAGATTGGTAGCGATGGTCACGCGATGGTAATAAATAATAATAGGAATCGGACGGATTCAACCAGGCCTTACTTTTCGTAAAGCCAATATTTAGGCAATGAAGGGAAACTAGAGCTAGAAATCCATTCTCTGCAATCAGATGACGCTCTTGTAATATTGTGGCGTCTCCGATCAATAGATAAAGCATATATGTGACAAACATGCCCAATTAGCCAGTAATACCCAACTTCAGTGACTAGAACACCATAAACCGATATAGGCCAATACCAACTCAACTAGGTCCCAATCTGGTGGCCGTTTCATGATGCTCATCCCTTAAGTTGGTCATCAAGTAGATTTGGGCACATGGTAAGAACCAACCTTCAACTTAATGAAAAGACTCGCTGCTAGAAAAGGCTCGTTCTGCTACATTTGACTTTGAAACATTGAGAGCTAACGCTAATGACGGATTGGGCTGTGTGACGATCTGTAGGCTAGGGTTCGAATCCTGGCTTGGATACTCTTCTAAGAAAAGGGGGGCCCCTCGTAATTTAGTATTTAGTTAATAAGAAACATTGACACTGTAGTCGTGTAGTAATCGTAGGCAGGCTTTGTTTTTATTGGATCGCACTAGCATCTGCTTATATAAAACAGATCAAAAGACCCGTGACCATGATGGTGTCTTTATAAATAATCTAATATTTGAAACCATATTGTCCCTTATGACCTATAGTCTTGATAAACGAGTTTTTTCAATTCCCTTGTGCATATCAGAATATTTTAATTGAATATTTGTTTACAGTCGTAAACCAGATGTCAGAATTTTACGACTTTCGTGAACTTAGTCATTTATCTCATAGATTATTTGCTCGTAAAACTTTTAAAATACAAAATATTAATTATGAAACCTTATTTATAGGGTATTTCAAGTTCTAATGTTCAGTTAGAATAAATCCGTCGACTGTTCTTCATGTGAGTAAAAGTTCCTAGCATAAGATAGTTAGAAAGAATTAGCCTTTGATATTTTCTATTTTTTTTAGAAAATTTAAAAAATGGCGCGTATCGATTCACCACCAGTTGGCCCAAAATCGACGGTTTGGAAAAGCAATACCCAGTCCGGTTCACAATCTGCGAGTTCATCGACGACCTCTGCATCAAACCAAAACCCTCAAAATTCGTCATCGACCCAAGGCAACAGTGGCAGTGGTGGAAAATCTACCACTAAAACTAAATAAGTGACAAGACCGACAATCGTGCAAATATAAATACGCAAATTAATGGACAAATAAGTTTTCAAACCAAATTTACAATAACTTTTATGCAAATGTACAAATTATTCCTATGGTGGTAAAACAAATATTTAGGTTTTATAACGTAAGTACTGCAGCTTTATTGTTCTTTTTCCTCATCCCGGGCATTTTCCGTGACTGATATCACTTGTAACAATACTACGCAATGCCTATTGTATTCCAAAAGCCCATGAACGTTACAATTACTATTTGGCAAAAGAAACTAGAACAAACTTTTAACCTTGTTACAGACCTAATTTCGATATATTTTCTTAATTGTTATTTCAAGTTAACTATTTTTTATAAAACGAATACCGATTAACCCTTTAGTGCTTGTGGGTCTCAGAACGTCTCGGTCTGTGTCAAGTGGGGACAGCGCGAATCAAAAAGCGTCGTGGATTTTTATGCGTGTGATAGGGTGTAATAGCCCTGCTTAGAAAATCTCATAGAATCCAATAGATTCTCATAAATTCCTATAGAGATTTTATAAGAATGAATGAGTTCTATAGCTAAGTATAGGGCTTATACATACAGCTATAAGAATCTATCGGATTTTTTAAGTAGGGAGTGTTACTATGTCCCTTCCACTTATTCCAACCTGACTTTGTGTACAGGAACAGTTCCGTAGTTGGGACTGTTTACGTAACTAAGTTGAATATTGAAACAAAAAATCCTTGTTTTTCTATGATATGCCTCTGACGCGAGTGCGCATGTCCATTCTAGTTCCACAATGACCCGCTTAGATATGACGTGGGGTTTCAAGGGTCAGTGCTAAAGGGTTAATAGGCATATGACTATAATATATCTATTACTATTTTGTCTACTGTTCAGTAATGGATCATACTAAGTGCGTTATGTACATTAATGTATTTATGCTAATGGCTACATAACTACCATCATTATGTCCAACTATTGTCTCTTGTCTTGAGTCCTTATGTACATTGGTCACGTGATTTTCACGCTAAAATAGTGATTCAAAACCAGATAACTGCGCTTCAACGCAGTGACTCACAAATTTTACTTTTACTTTATTACCTACTGATTTATTTATCTCTGATGTACACGTGTATCAAAAATGTGCATTAAAAGTATGTGTTGATTAATCGTTTTTTTTTTTAAAGCTCATTAATCATTTCTTCACACCCCGTTTAGAAATTCCCAAAATGATAACACATAAATTATTCAAAACACGGTTCCTTTTATTTTTACTCTGGCGATGTACCAACTTTCTGTACATTTTTTATTTTTTATTTTACTTCAACTGTTTCATCTTTCACTGCTTTCATTAATCATATTTGAGCTGCATATAGTCGAAGTCCTTTGTAAATCTATGAACAAGAATTCTATTTGTTTATCAGCTTCACAGAATGTATAATAATGAAACCTACGCAACACAGCCATCTTTAAGTGCCTTATCGCACAATTTGTCACGTAATTGATTAGCTCAAAAATTACTGCGTTCTATTTTAAACAAGACTAGCATCGACGACTGTGAAGATGCCTCTTGACATTTTAGCGAAACCCATTCTCCGGCCCCCAAAACAATCAACAAATTTTTTTCGCAGCATTAGATTTTACTTTCGACAACTGCATGTTGAGCTAATATCTTAAATTCGGTAGTATGTTGACAGTTTATTGGCACGACCGTAGTGCATGATAAACGAAAACATCGTATTTTACTGGTTTATTCAATAAAACGAAATATATGAATTGACTCTTGGTACCGGTAGACGCATAAATTCATTGTGGCTAGAAATTCTAGCCTAGAATATAAAAGTAAATCTAATTTATTTTAACAGCTTTATTGTATTTATGTCCGACAAACAACTTGCTATTAAATAATTTTTATTCTTACAATTTTTCGCTCATGTTATCTCTGTAGTAACTAATTTTATAAAATTTCAATTACAGGGAGATAACCTTTCTGATACCGTAGACAAACAGACTACAAAGAAAAACATCCACTGTGATTATGTTAATTAATTGAATTGTTGTTTTGTTTTGCTACGATAATAATTTGATAAGTTTTATTAATTACTTAATTTACTTTTGGAAATGGACAGAGTTTTTGGAATAATATGAACGTCATATCGCGTGCCAAATGCCAAAAGGGCGTATAAAAGTTATACGACCTTTTGGCTTTAAAGAACCAAAAGGGCGTATAACTTTTTTGTTTTTGGTGCCAATCGTTTTGTTAATATGTTCTAAGCCTAAAAATCAAAAAAAAATTCCAAAGCCAAAAGGGCGTATATCTTTACGTTTCGAGCGATTCTAAAAAGAATGGCAAAAAAAATTTTTTTATACGCCCTTTTAGCATGGAACCCTATCTAACTGCTGTAATACGCCTTTTTGGCATTTGGCACGCGATATGATATTTTGAACGAAGGGATCAATTATTTTGGGATCGGTTGTCATGGAACCTTTTACAAGAACTACAAGATCAGACCAAAAATGAATAAAACAAAAATGTTAGTTCATATTTCAATAAAACCCACATTTGTATGTGGTGCAGACATCTTTGTTTTGAAACTAGCATACAAAATATTGGCCACATGACCACCAACCACTTATTCTAAAAATACGCCAAGAAATTATGTTAAAATAATGACTTTCGTAATGTAAAAGCATCTCGTAAAGAGGCTTTTTAAATGTCAAGAGTGTACTTGCTAGTTGAAAAATAACACTTGCGTTTGATAAAAGCTTTTGGAACAAAGCCACATTATAATGCACGCGTGTTTTTAAATTTTGGCTGGTTTATTATCACATTCTATCATCTGTTGTGTTTAGCAACAGATCACCTTGACTTTGAATACAGACCGGATTTTCAAGGCCACCTCTATGACTGTATCGAAAACAAACGTCACAAAAACAAACACTGAAGATTTGAAATGTTTATAAATGAATGATTTATTCTGGGTTTAATTCAGATAGTCATGTACATGTCAAAGATATGAGTGCGATAATAATCATAAATATTTGTTTCATGAATCTTGCCTCACTTTGTTATGAATAACAACTTATTTACAAAGGAATTGCACTTAGATAAGATCGACGATAATCCTCCTAAGCCCTGTTGGAACAATTTTCTAAAATATTGACACGAGCTTGCAGTGAAACAACAATTACATCAAATCATTGAACTGACGAACTATTTACGTGTCAGAAAATTTATTTTTGAAACGAAAAGAGTAACACGAGCTTATTTTTCTCAGCGAATTTAGATTTTTATCGGAGTGGTGATGAGTGAAATTGGGACTTTGATTACTTTACAAATATTAAATTGAAATATATGACGCAAAGAGACGATAAATTTTAATGACATAAAACTGCCTGACAAATTGCATTTATTTATGCAGTAGAAACGAGAAAAAGACATAAAATATTTTTATTAGCAGCGGTTTCATTGCAAGCGGAGATTTTTTGTCTAATGTAATAAAATTACGAGCTAAGTAATAATGAGGTACTAAAAATTATTGCTATTAGATACGTAGTTGTTGCAATGATCTTATTTAAGTTTGTATGAGAGTCGTTCAATCAGAAAATTTCTGTTTGAAGATCACTACTAGTACGCAAAAACGCAGATTCTATGAAAAACTCCATACTGTCGTTCAAACCGCTACTAGGAACACACTCTACGTCGAAAATTTCGACATGACGTCTGTTTAAGAATATCAAAGTAGTTGGTTCTGTTAATATTGTTTTCATTACTTTCATCACCGGATGACGTCATCACTTGAAATATATTACAGAAATTTATTCGCTATTTTTGTTCGTCATTAAAAAAGCTAATAGATTTATCAAGTAGTATAGTGTTTCTTTGAAAATTAGTCCGTGCTATTAATTCATTGTTGACATTATTAGGAAACTCTGGAGCGATCGAGATTCAATGTGTAGTATTTTGTTGAAAATTGGCGGAAATATCTGGACAGATAAAGAATGAATGCGCGATCTAGCTACGTCACGATGTGAATTGAGTAATTTTAGTTGATTCATTTCAATCGAAGAATTTCTACTTCTACACCATCAATTAAAAAATTTACGTGTTTTATCTCGTAGTATATATAATATAAATTATCGTATTGCAGTATTAGTCACGTGTAATAGAGTGATAGTTAATTAGCTTATACATCACGACATTAAATTCAATGCGAAAAAGAGAATGAAATCATTTTTTTTTAAATATTAATTCTCTTTATTAGTTAAAGTATAGGGGGGATATATATATATATATATATATATATATATATATATATATATATATATATATATATATATATATATATATATATATATACATATATATATATATATATATACCCCCTCTTATTCCATAGCTAATAAATAAGTTGATATAAAAAAAAAATATGAAAAATTCACTTGTTAAATTGTTTTGTTTGAATTTGATATCATTCTGTTACGCGTTTTGTTGAACAAGGATTTAGAAGCTCGCGCATTACGTAATGAAATATAGCTTTACATAGCTTTATATTAGCTTATTACATAGCTTTATATATAGCTTTACAGCAAATAAATAAATGTGTATTTTGTTTTTATTAATATGCAGTGAAAGTGTGCCTCATTTTATGAAAATATGATATCTTGCGCTAAGGTTAAACAATTACTGCTTCAGACTTTGATCCCAAATACTTGTGCCAGATTGTATCAGAGTATATACCAAGAATCCATGAGCCCGCTTCTCCCCTCTTTTCTATCCTGACATGTTATACGTTTACTGAGAGTGAAAAAAGCGAGAAGGAGGGTAAAGTTATGTTTTGTTCCATACCAGAAGCAATTCGTAAACAAGTCACTGCACTAAATACTACCGGACTTCAACAAGTATTACTGAATGCTCCGCAGGAGATACTGATTAGTTAATTACAATTCTGCATCAAAAACTTGAAACAAACCTATTCTTAAACAAGATTTAATGTCTTTTGCTTTAAGTATTTGGCCGAATATTCTGCCCAAACATCTTGCATAATATTATTTCCATCGGTACATTAAACATTAACAAAATACTTCATTCATTAAAAAATTCATCAGCTTTTCCAATTAGGAACAAAAATACTGAACAAAGTTCTGAAGCACAGTGCTGGGAATCGAGGTATGTGTATGCATAAAAAAATCCACTTAGTGGTTTTACGCTTTTTAATTTTATACATATACAGTAACCGTCACACTACGAGTTCTATTTTTCATATATAGTCGTTTTCGAAAATTTCTAGATGGCAAACACCACTAGTAGAAATACATCATTGTCCCATACTAACTCCTCGCAAATTCTTGAAAGATCGACCAGGGGGGCTTTTCGATGCGAAATTTTCTATTTCACATGAAACTTAATTCAAAAACAATTTCGCGTACAAATTTTCTGATGAAAAATTACTGCGCTCATTATTAACTGCAATACACATCTGCATACATCTTGTTACTTAGAAATTCTTCTGTATACCAGAAATAATTATCATACAAAATAATTTACTCTAACAGAAGTCAAAAATAAAATTTAAGTTAACTTTGATAATATTCACTCCATTATTTAACGAAACCACAATGAACAGTATAACAACTTCAACTGTTCAGTAAAAGACAAAAAAATCAAACATTGATGATCATTAAAATAACTAGAATAGATGAAGGCCATCAACTGATAATTAATGTAGCGCAGCCAAAGAGACTGCCTTTTTACAAAAGGCCATTTCCTCACCTACTGCAGGTATCCACGCGCTGCGAGTATCCCATCTTTCTTACCATAATATAGTCGTAGTGAAATATTTAGAATAAGCACATTGGCGTTCCCTAGGATCCTTAGAATCAATGATCCTTTAGTGTGTGGGGTCCAGCTAACTGCCATTACGAGCCCATACCCATATGAATCCTAGCATTCAGTTTCCTTTATGCTCCTTATTTTCAAACGAGGAAACAACATTCCAGGTTTGGCCTATTAACGTCCTCGAATTGGTTCGTCCATTCAGGAGCTATGATGCCACAGACAGATACACAGACACACACTACAAACTTATAAGACCCGTCTTTTTCGTCAGGAGTTAAAAATATTATTAAATAACTCTTCGAAACCTACTGTTCAATTACCTACTCGAAATTTCCGATCTTTAATATTTTGGGCTAAGATGTTTCCCCGTATGAAAAAACCATATACTGTCGATAATATATAAAAAAATATATGGTAAATAACTGAACATATATGGCGGCAAAATTATTAATATTGATTAATATATGATTTATCATATATTATAATGTATACGTTTAATATTATAATAATCCATATCATTCATAATATATGTGATTATATACATGTGATATTGTATCAAAAATTATATGACCGCTTTATATATTAATTTATAACGTAAAATATATGTTTCATCTTATAAATTAATTTATAATTTCAATATTATTATAATCCATATAATTTATAATATGTGTAATTGTATACATATGATATTACATCTCAAATTATATTCTCGTTTTATACATAAACTTATAATTTCAATATTGTAATAATTTCGATATTATTATACATAAATAATTTAAAAAATATACTCATACCAAAAATTAAAGGAAAAAAAAATTTTTAGAAATTTTTTAGTGATTTTTGCAAGACTGAAACTTCATGAAAAATAATCGTATCGAGAATTTAAAAAAAATCATTTTATAGCATGAAATCTTTAGTTTTATATTTGTAAAAATATATATAAACATATATCTATATAAATATATATTAACATACATTTATCCAAATATAGGTGAACATATATTTATATAATTATATATTTACATGTATAAATATTATACTTCAGTCATATAATGAAATCCAATATCTTATCATATAACTTAAATTATAGTATAAAATATTATAAGCAATACTTATAAGTTAGCATGTAAAAAAAATATATGACCGATATATATGTTGCAAATTATAAAACCATATAATATTTCGGCAAAATTTTGTATATGGCTCCATATATGACTTCTTATAATTCAATATAATTTATCATATATTTTTAATTATACTGAAGCTCATATATTGCTTTTTCATACGGGTATCCTTATGATACAAACTCTTATCTTGGACAAGACCGGAAATTCGTGATGATTTCTTCTATTATTGAAATCCCGAAAGATAACCTTTGACTTACTTTTTTAGGACTTCCCGAATTAATAAAATTATGAGATAACAACTTGTAATCAGCTCTTATTTTGCGAAATACCGAAGCTTTATTACCATCAACTCTCGCATTATCATCCCGCAGGATAACCTTTGACTTGATTAGATAGGGAATTCCGAAATTCGAAAATTTTGGAGCGATAATTTTTTATTTCTTCCGGACATCGGTATATATTCCAGGCCCAATACTAATTATGTGTCATTAACTGCTGAACGTACATTAAGAAAATACATTTCAACATATTCAACGCAATGCCTCAGTTATCAGCAAAGAAATATTTTATTATCAGTACTTTCGGACCATCCTACCAGTCCGAAAATAGTTTGTACTTTTGTGTTCCAAGTTTCTGGATCTTAATGCGCTTTGAAAAGACCGTAATGTTTGTGCTTCCACCGCGGGGTGAACTTCAGTTGTCGGTAGATTATATTCGCAGCAAAACCCACCCATGCATTGGTTGGGAGGAATGTACAGGAACAGTGGAATGTGAAACTGGTAAGATGATTACTTTTGGTTACCTTCACAAAAAAAAAAAAAAGCTTCCCTATCCAAAACATCCCATAGAATCCATTCCCTATCCAAAACATCCCATAGAATCCATTCCCTATCCAAAACATCCCATAGAATCCATTCCCTATCCAAAACATCCCATAGAATCCATTCCCTATCCAAAACATCCCATAGAATCCATTCCCTATTCAAAAATTCCCATAGAATTCACTCAACTGCGACAAAAACCGCATAGAATCTTATAGACTGTATTGGTTTCTATGCGGTTTTTGTCGCATTTGATTGGATTCTATGGGAATTTTTGAATGGGGTTAGAATGGGTCAAAAGCCACTTAAAAACCAATACGTCTATAGGATTCTATGCGGCTTTTGACCCATTCTAATGGATTCTATGAAATGTTTTGGATGGGGTTTTAAAAACTCAAATTTAAACTGTATATTTTTCTGTGTTTTATTTTTTTTTCTTCAATTTCTCTAAAGTCGCATCAACTGCCAGAGTCACTAGCAACTTCAAATTGTTGGGTGTCATGTTAGGACTTTCGGATTTTTGTAAAATTGGCGGCGGGTTGAATCTCAGAGAACCGATTTTTTCGATAGACACTAGGATTCGAACCCATGCCTGGTCGGTTATCAAGTTCGAACGGTAAGTCTACTTACCTTTCGGCCATGGTAACTGGTGCGTAGTTTATTTGCAACGAACCGTAAACAGTTTTATTGTAATAAATGCTTATAATTCGTTGGTTTGCTTTTATAGATGATTTGGAGGTGGCGCTTCGAGTCCTCGTGATGTTGAATAAATCTGAACGTCAAAATCAGCGAGAGAAGGTACGGCTGTCCACGATGATGCCCGAAGAATTGGAAGCAGTGCTGTCATAAAAAACCTCTGGATCTATTAGTGCAACAGCTGATTGGACATTGGTGTTATGCTACGAATGGTGCGACTCATGATTGTACGGTCTACGCTTTGACGTCATTTTTTGCGTAATTTTCGATATGACTAAGCTGTAGTGACGTAAAATTACCGTAACCATGTACAAGGCGTTTCGGATTGGTATAGTCGTCCTAGAGAAAACATGGGATTGAAATTAATCGTGGGAGAATGGAATTTGTAGGCTAATCTATGAGAACAAAATCTCATTCCTTTACTGGGACAACTATACACTAGTTCTATAGATTAAAGTAAAATAAGAAGTGAAAAAAAATTTGATTGCTAGCTACTACTCATGACTGAAATACACGGAAAAAAATTCTAGTTAAATTTACAATGCTAACATCGTAATTTGTCCTATTAATTATTGTATTGGTGGACTAGACTTTTCACATCGTAATTTTTACGATGTAGGGTTGGAAATTTCATTTAAGAAATAATACTTCAGACAAACAATACGAAGTCTTAAGCTCTTTAATATAAATTACGATGTAACATCGTAAAATTTGAAGAGAAATTTTAAATAAAAGATTAAAATAATAATCGTTCTGCAGTAGGATTCGAACCCGAGTCCTTTCGAGTGCGAAGTGTCCGACGCCTTGGACCACTCGACCACTGAAGGGCCTACACTATAAGTTATTTATAAGATCCATATAAACGACTTGCGGAGGACCCAGTTACTATTTAAAAAGTACGATGTAACATCGTACTTTTTATAGCTTCCATCGTATTATAACAGAGGCAGCACTGTAATATTTATTTTGTTAAAAAGTAAATAGAAATATTAAATGTACGAATAAATATAGTTTTTAAAGTGTAATTTTTATTTATTTTTTTTAACGATGTTAAATTGTAATTTTTGCAGTAATTTTTAATCCTAAAAGTCTTCGTTAAAATTACGATGTTAAATAGTAAAAAATATAACCCACATAATAAATTTTGAAATAAAACATTTAAAAATTGACGTTAATAAAAGTCTAGTCCGAGATTACGATGTTAACATCGTAAATTTTGGTAGAATTTTTTTTCCGTGTACAACTTAATAAGGATATATTATATCGAATTGTTAAAAACTAAGCATGAAATCCTCGACGGTGTTGATTAAAATACTTTTAAAAATTTTATTGCATTCATTTTCTTTATATGCCTATTTGGATATTTCGCAGAACTGAGTCATAAAAACTAACACACATTAAATTTTATGGATTTTGATGAATAATTACTTTTGCGACATAACAAAAGTATCAAAATACACTGCGATAACTTGTGACTAATTTCCTGGAAATCCAACTAAAAAACCCATCTGTTAATTACTGGTTCTGGTTTAGTTTTATCTAGGAGCCGGCTCTATATATATACCGGAAAACCGATTGTTATTCATTCGCAACTGAACGTAGCATCAGTCTGGACGTGTCCTTTGTCATTTACTTGACCTAATGGCTCAATACAGTCAAAAAAAATTTTCTGTGGTTCGATTCACGGAACCATGTTACACCGAGGCCGGAAATTTATATTTATGTGTCCCGGAATCTTGGATAAGAAATCGTTTTAACGAGAATGTTGTTGTTGCGTATCCACCCTTGGAAGAAGTTTCGCTGACAACGAATCGTATTCTCAACAATGAGACCCCATCAAATAATTGGGTAGACGCTGCAGGAGTAGTGGAGTATCAAACTGGTAAGAAAAAAACTTTTCTTAACCCTTTCCCGGTTAACCTGAAATCCCTTTTCTTAATCCGGATTGTATCTCTTTGTTTTGAAGTGAGAGAGCGCTAGCGTATTTAGCAGAGAAGGGGCAGAAAAAATAGTAGGGGGAGCATGTAGGCACTAATACGATTGAACCGATACTCACACAGCCTTACTAAGAACTGTGATTAGTTTTATCCCCACACAGCTCACAACGAGGCTCCTCAAGACTCCAAACCGGGAAAGGGTTAAACCACATAATCATCGAAGGCAATATGATTTTTTATAAACCTTTCATTTTACAGAAGATTTCTACGACGCGCTCTTATTCATAAGTGAAAAATTTGGATTACTAGGCAAAGAAACACCGGTAAATAGTAATCCAGATCTTGCGTCACGGAATAAAAATACTGGAGCAAAAATCTCGACGAATAACCCGGGATCTGCTGGTACAGCTGCTAAATTGAATTTGGTCACATTTTTACAAGTAATACGTCCAATGATACTCAATACACTAAGCTACATTGATTTGTACATTCAAAACAATCAACAGCAATCTTTGTTCAATCTCCAAGAAAAAGAAATTGATGCCACTGATAGAAACTACTTACGCAAGATTATTTCGATGTGCAATGAATATAATAATATCTATCAAAGAACCATGCAAAATTATTTAAATTTACATTTTTCACAAATGAAATCACCACAATCGACGCCTAGTGAATTACAATCATCAGAATTGAAGATTTATCGAGAGCTCCTGAATTCACTTGCAATGACAATGATGGTTATGAACGGTTGTTTTAAGTAATGTATTGTTTCTTGTGTTAAATGTTCTATTGTTAAGATCCTAGACTTAAGAAAAGCTTGATTTGTTTAATTAATTCGCTTTATAGAGTGATACAATAAAGTTTATCAATAAGTTTTTGAGTTATTTTTACTTATACCCAATTGATACATTCAACCTTAGTTATAATAATATGGGTAGAGTCATGTGAGGAAAGTGTGCGCAGTGGGTAAGTGTGCGCAAACTCATGCATTTCAATCCGAAATGAATCGGTTTGCACACAATTACCCACAGTGCACACTTGCCCCACATTACTTTGATAAGATAAAAACCGATAGATTAAAAAAAATTTGGAAAATCCAAAAGTGCACGCCTCGAAAGCTCATGTTATGTTTTTTTTTAAAAGTTAAATTTCGAATAAAATTGAACATCCCGCTCTTTTCCCATAGAAATTTCCATGGTAAATATACGGTAATAAAAGTAAAAAAAAAATAAATAAGGAGAACATTCCTAATGAAAAATGGCGGCAGTGTGTGTTTGTTTACATGTAAGATTGCCGGTTTTAACCGTAATGATTTATTTTTAAAAAAAACGAGAAGGCCTACAGTAGTGATTTTCGAAAGGAACCTTCTTTGCTTATTTCTGAAAATTTTGAAAAAAAAATTAAGTAGTTTCGTCAAGTCGTTCTCGAGATATCCGTACCACGCCGTTTTTTTGAACCACAGACTAATGGACGTCCACGATAAATTTTTTTTAATGAACTTTTTTTTATATTAATACATATTAGACAAATTAAAAAAAGTATCAGGATTATTTATTAGTGTTTCAGCTTTATATTGATGTGCTTTTCATAATGTGTAAGAGTAATAGAAAAAAAATATATGCACTTTAATGAGTGGAAATCGTGTGACCTTGACAGGTCGGTTATAAAGCACAACCTCTCCGCTTCGCTTCTGAGGCGTGCAATGAAACTGTACTTCGGTATAGTTTAAGTGTCAGATAACTTAAGTAGGAGAGTACTCAGGGCAACAGCGAAGGGATCTGGGTTCGAATCCCGGTCTAAGCTGTCTATATTATTTTTTCGATTTTTCGGTATATTTTCATTAAGAAAATTTTCCACTTATCTCTTTCTTTATTGTTAGTCTATGTATGACGAATTAAAATAGTATATTACACACCTAGGGCAGTAAATTAAGAAATGTCTCAGATCACATGTAATCGTTGGCCGAGGCAAAGCCGAGCCCTCCGGGCAGAAAGCGTCATCTTTCGTCCCGCTGCGCAAAACGAAGTTGCCACTTTCCGCCTACGTCGAGGAAAAATAACATTTATATTTATTTACCTTGTTCTACAATACGATTTCCTCAAGATGTGACTAAGTTAAAATTCCCAGTAATACATTATGCAGATTTTTGACGAGACTTCCCCTTAACCCAAAAGTTTATTCACGTGGCACTTACTGACGCATGCGCGTAGTGAATCTTTTGTGTGGTTTCAGAACAATGAGGTTACATAAATTCAAATAAATTAAATAGTAGACGCAGGTTATTTTTAGGAAAAATCACCCAAAAACTTTAGTACTGTGAACATGTCATCGAGCCATTAACTAAATTGCTACCATGTAAGAGTATGTTTTGTATGGATGAATGAACTGAATGTAACTACGTCGCAAAGTACATTTGCGATAAAAAAAAAGTCGATACATAGCGCCGAAGCGCCATGGCGCAAAATCAGTAGGCCCTCTAGCGTCTTGGTTGTAACACGTGTGTTGCCGTTTAGTTAATAATAGCGGGCTCTATTCAAATCCATTCAAAGGATTTTATAGTAAAAATAATAAAAGTAATACGGCAGTGTAATCCATTTGACGATCAGTTTAATTCTGCTTATTGTACCTAAAGGTGAGAGTTATTCAACATCCAATATCCGGTTGCGCAAGTCGTTTGTATGTGTGTGTCTATTCGAATGACTTTGACTAATAAAACGTTTCTTTTATTTTTAGATGGATATAAAGAGGGATTACCGATATTATGTTGTGGAATTTTTGGATCCGCCATACTGTGACATCGATCAATATGTTTGCATTCCGGATTCTTGGATTCAGTTACGTGAAATAGTGGATCAAGCAGTTGTTACTAAATTTCCCGTTGAAAATTTATCAATAACAAAAAAACGTGTTGAAGATGGTGAGGTTTTCTCAGATGTTTGGTCAATTTACGTGGCCGAAGTTAAATATGGCACTGGTGAGTAAATTGCTAAGTTTCAAGTGTGTAATGACTTCCATTTAAAGTTATAATTTAAAACAGACTTTTGTGAAAAAATTAGTATCAGTCTTAAAGTGAGCAAAAAGTAAAAAATGATATCAAATAAAAAATAACACATATCTAAATTAGTGACTTCTAGTGTCATCCGTTTCTGTTATCACTTGTTATTTCTTCAATTGATGTCATATGTGTGGGTGTATTTCCGTAACAACAAAATTAATTGATAATTCTATGTACTCCTAGACTACGTACCGAGCGAGATATGAGACATGCGTATTAGATTAAATTGAACAGAATTTAGAGTAGCTGTCGTTTAATATCAAAGGCTATTTTTGAATTGAATAACATTTACATTAGAATATTGATATCAGAGATTGAAGTATTTGATTTTGAAAGTATGTAAATATTTTTTGTTTTTGTTTTTCCAGATTCTTACGAAGACGCAGAAAAATACATCAAAACACTCACAGAAAAATTAATTAACAAACAAAGCTGTTCAGGGCCGGTCAATAATGGTAAGTTTCTTCGTTTTATCATAATACTTGTATAAATTATACTTTTTTTATTATGTTTCCTTTGAAATTTATGGCGATGTTTATTCCAGACGATGGTGTGTCGAAGATATTGAAAAGCTTACGAAGGTCCAAGCGAATTCAGTCAAATCTAAGTGTAAACAAACCTCAAGTATCTGAAGCTCCATCAAACTATAACATAGAACCCGAATCAGAACAGCTAGCAGCGATCAGTACAAAAATCGCAACTCATAAAAAACATACCAATGGAGTTGAGACTATTAACTCTGATAATGAGGTCGTAAAACAGACGGATACCTTATCTGAATCATTAAATGGCGAACAGCTATTATTAAATACGGAACATTATCTGTATGAAGTTACCGGTAGACAAGAAAACAACGATGAAACATTAAATAATGTTGATTCCATTGAAAATGATAATGGTGCACAAGGCATAGCAAGAAATGAATCACCAGCGAATCATGATGGCCCGCAATTAACAAATGGATCATTGGATGCTATAATAATTCGCGAACCAATTTCGGATACTGGCAACCCAGGTCAGATTAAAAACGCCAGTGACTTTCATTTTGAAGAACGCTTATTATTCCTTGATCATACGTACGATGAACTTGTTCAACACTGTACGTACTTAGAAAAACTGATGGATGGTATAAATAATCGACATTATAGTGGAAGTTATAATCCTTTGAATACTACAATAAAAGATACGGTAGCTCCGGTGGTAGAAGAGATAGAACGTGAAGAAAAAGAAATTGGAAAAAAAAGACAAGTGCTAAAACGAACACAAGCTGAAATAGGAATTATCAAAAGAAGAGAAACCGAAAGAAACGAACAAGAAATTGATGATAGTGCTGATAATGATGGTGAGGATGATGATGATAATGATGATGAAAATGATGCCGATAATGATGATGGTGATGACTATGTGAAAAGAAAACGATTTCAATCTCGCACACTTACTTTACCACCTGAATATGATAAAAATGACTCAAAATGGACTTTGAGGTATCATGAGTACGCACCAGGGCTTGTTGAACTTATAGAACATACAGGCGTGTATATCAATGCTGTTAAACTCGTCAATTGTAAAAGACTAGCCAAAAATTCCAAAACACTAGCACGATTATTGTTAGTAGAAATTTTTACAGAGAGTGCGTTGTATACATGTTCCTTAACTGGCGTTAGAGCTAAGGCATTCGATATTGATGGGACACATGTAAGGCCTGGATTGGATGAAAATGCAAGAACTGTTTTATTGACTTACGTTGAACAGTATGCCCAAGCCAGTAAGTGGCCTAAAACAGCCAATCAGTCTATTTTAAACAGTATACGTAATAAAATGCAAGAAATTAGATTCAAATGTAATAAATGAATGTATTTATAGATTATATCAATATTTTATTGTTACAAAAGCTTACGGGTATTAGTATTAGTTTATTTAATCAATTTTCAAGGATTCATTAGCGTAAGTTGATAAGATTTTTCCGCCTACTAATTGACGTGTATCATATTATACATGGAAATATAAGAATCATAATATATTGTGTTTTTTTCCTCCTCATTTTACTCTAACCACTAATTAATACTCGAAATAAGTCTAATCATCCTTAAATGGAATTAATCAGCAGCTGCCATTCCACTCAACTGTCGAGCCAATTGAGAATGAAATTACATAAAACTTTGCTCCTCATTCGACTCTCAGTGCTGTATAGTTATCAGACAAACACTCTAAAACCAAGTGTGTTACGAGTGTATTATTTTAACACATATTGAATGTGTTCTATGTTTAAGGCCATAAACAAAACTATAGTTTTTTGTTGTCACTTGAAACACGTTTCACGGTGTATTAATAAAAATCTATAGATTGCTTATGGCGTTTCAATGTTATTCGGCAAGTGTGTTAATTTCGACTTTATACACACCTGGTTTCAGAGTGAAATACTATTAGCTGTATGTATAAAATATTTATTGGTGCGCATCGTTTAATAGATATGATTTCAATGGAAAATTCTTGATCGTTGATGAGTATTTTAATAAAGTATATCTTTTTTTATAAATAAAAAGTTCCAAGTTATATTACGTTTGTATAACACATCATTGTTTCTTCGTTAGTGATTATTGCGTCATCCATGAAAGAGACAAAGCGAGATATTTCAGAGAAAAACGACCTTGAACAGTCCGCACTATATGCGTTGACCGAATTCATTATCGGGCACGGCGGCGAACGCTTGCGTTGTTTACAGAAGCTCATAAATAATTGATTAAAATAAATTCTGAGTATTTACAACTGTGATCTGTGCGTCATCAATCCAACTACTGTTGTTTGTGTGGAGGTAAGTGTTTCAGTTTTTTTTCTTAAATTGAAGCCCTTTTGACTTGAAATAAGTGTGTACAGTGGAATTTTTGTAACTTTTACACCTCCTTACATTCAATTCCCTTCATTTCTATCAAGAAAGTGGGAAAAATATCCGTGTACTGTCATGCATTCTCTACCTCTTATTTCTGGGATTTTGAGCCTTTCGTTGTCAAAGTTTATGAGCTGTCCCTACGATAAAAAACCATAGAGTTTGTAGCCTTGAAAATAGAACGAATTGAATTATGCATCTTAAAATATAACATTTGTTTTTGAATTGAATATGAGCACTTCTTTTTAGACTCCATGAGGGTTTTCATTTCTTACGACACCGATATGCAATAACATTATAGTCGAGAAGATAATTGAGGCACTGTTTGGGTGTTTCGCGTCTATATTTATACGAAAAACGTAATACTTGTTTATCATTTGATTTTGTTATGACTCGGTCGGTTATAAACTTTTCCCAGAACGCAATGTCAGAATGTACTTTTTTTGATAGTTGTTATAAAACTACGAAATTTTTTTTTTTCAGGTGGATTGGTCCAGATCAAAAATAAAATAAGCAAACGCAGAAGAGCCTTTGCTTTTATTAGCCAAAAACCACAAACCAAGAAAAATGGGACGGACTCTACGACGTAGTAAGCGAATTGGTAGGAAGCCACTTTCAACCAAGTCTATGAAGCCGAAACGACAGCCCCGAGTGGTATTGCAAAAACTGGATGGGGTCGAAAGTCGAGCATCTACTAAGGAAGATAACAAACGTCCATCTACTGAGGAAGGTATCAATCGTCCATCTACTAAGAAAGGTAACAAACTTCCATCTACTGAGGAAGGTATCAATCGTCCATCTACTAAGGAAGGTAACAAACGTCCATCTACTGAGGAAGGTATCAATCGTCCATCTACTAAGGAAGATAACAAACGTCCATCTACTGAGGAAGGTATCAATCGTCCATCTACTAAGGAAGGTAACAAACGTCCATCTACTGAGGAAGGTATCAATCGTCCATCTACTAAGGAAGATAATAAACGTCCATCTACTGAGGAAGGTATCAATCGTCCATCTACTAAGGAAGATAATAAACGTCCATCTACTGAGGAAGGTATCAATCGTCCATCTACTAAGGAAGGTAACAAACGTCCATCTACTGAGGAAGGTATCAATCGTCCATCTACTAAGGAAGGTAACAAACTTCCATCTACTGAGGAAGGTATCAATCGTCCATCTACTAAGGAAGGTAACAAACCTCCAGTCAACCATCAAAATCCTACTTTATCATCTTGGCTAGAGCCGGATCGAGTGTACTGGAGTGACCTTCAAGCAATATGTACGGCCAATAATCGAATGAATGACACAATTACTCAACTTCGTGAAGCAGTAAAGCACCTGGAGGAATTAAATGATAGTGGGACAAATACGACGGCCAATAAACAAATAAAAGACTCAATAACTCAATTTCATGAAACAGCGAAGCACCTGGAAGAATTGAATGAAAGCGCAGGGAATACGATATGCGACTTCATTGAAAAACTTTGTGATGATGATAGGGAAAAAAAACTTAGATTAAAGCCTCTGGCATGAAAATATTTGAAGAAATATTACATTATAATATAACGTGATTTACTGTTCTTAATTAATAATTTTTGTGATTACTAATTAGCCTTCTATAGCGACAGTAATGGCCGCGCAGTCAGTGTATGGCTCTGGCGATCACCAAAATGTTAAGTAGTGACGAGAATGGTTACTACTTACATGGGTGGCCATGCCTCGGGCTCGAGCGGAAATCACTGTCGTTATTAGGCGTAGATCAAAATCTCAGTGTAACCGTGTAAGAGTATCCCATGTAAATAAACCACAATGTAAATATACATTGTATGTATTTTTATAACAAGTGAATCATAATATGTATCTAATAAAGCATTACGCATAAATAATGCATTCATTATTCCACAACTAATTTAAAAATAATAAAGCTTTTTCAATTATCAATAAAGAAAATAAATTTACCATGGAATCCATTGTTACACAGAAAAAAAATTATTGCCCCCACTCTTGGAAAACAAGTCTAATCTTTCACTTTAACTACACATGAACAGTACAAACCAAAAATGAATAAAAACTAAATTCTGTTTGAAATACAGGAAATTTCCACTTTTCCATCGACTAGCGGTCAGATTTCATGAAATTCGACTGCAAAAAAGTTGATCGAAGTAATACAATTAATACTTTTATATATATAAATATATATACCCTCTCTTCCAACAACTAAAAGAAGAGTACAATTAAAAAAAAAATGTTGCATGATGTGGCAATAATTTTTTTCAAATATATACTAGCAATCAATTATTATACAAATTTATTATACCAAATCAATGTGATTCATAATTTTATAGGATTGCATTTGATATTATATTTAATTTATTGATTGTTAAATATGATAGCTTTCTAAATGCTGAACGAAAATAGTGAACAAAATGGAAGAAATAATAAACTATTCACATAAATCTCGTAATCAATCAGCGCAACTTTACTGCAGCCAGATGAAGAAGTAAACATGTTTTGACACCGAGTTTGTAACTTCTGATAAAATATTGCCTCTATTTTTTAAAATGGCGTATTTCGAGTGTTCGAAAGTAGTTGCCAATAGTTTATGACGCACACTTCAGACATCACGTCGCCATGTAATATCTTTGTAGAAAAAAACGTTACGTATGTCAGTTTTGATGCAGTAGCATTGTTTGCTCTTATCAATATTGCAAGAATATTAAGATAACGTCCTGACCATTAGATCATTGACGGAAATGCCGGATTGCCTATAAGGAGTTTCATAATCATTTTATAAGGATTTTTTAACGTAAGGGTTCATTGACGCATCCCCATCACAGGACCCAGTTTTGTAGGAGAGTAGTCAGAACTTTTCATCAGAAAATCTTCTAAAAGTTGATGTTAAGCTTGCCAGAGTTTTACAGCAGGCAGGGCGGACCGACCCTTGACTAAAGATGCTCAATCTGGTTCTGAGTATTTAGGTTAGATGTCAGGTGGGATAAGAAAGTGGGTGACGTCTTTGTCAGTGTCGTCAAAATAACTATTGAAAAGTCGAAATAGTTTTATCCTACTATTTTTAAACTAAAATCCATTAGATTCGGGATTCAAAATATAGAATCTTGTTGTGAGTCGTTAATTTGCAGTTTACAAAACAGTCAGTTGGTGTGAAGAATACAATATATTTTCACTTAATTGATTATAATAATGGAGCCAAAAAAAATAAAAACCTCTGAATTATTGGGACGCTTCGTTCGAGTGTCGAATTATACAGGCAATGACTGAATTGCGAGAAATTTGGCGGGTGCAATGTAAACAGCTTTCAAAAATTCCTTAGCTACCAAACTCATAAAGAATAATATTTATTTAGGAAGAGTGAGAGCTATAAATTTACTGTTAGAACAATGTTGGAAACAAGTAATTATAAATCCACAATCGTTTTATTACAATTTTATTACATACATTTTTGAATCACAAGTTTTCGTTGTACAATGTACAAGTGGTTAACGTTAATGCACAGTTAAGCTGCAATAAACAATGTTTTTAAAAAAATATTAGTGAATTATACAATATAAAAGGCCATGTTTCAAGTGCACGAAAAAAGGAATAGTTTAAAACCTTCTACGGTCCGTTAGCAGTTCCGTCAAATTCTCTTGTTTATGTTCTTATCAAATTTAGTATTGTCAGATAAAAGTTTAAAGTTTATCACCAAAACACTGTCGTTAATAATTACATCACTTTTATGGATAACAAGACGCGGCGTCAGTCATCTTATCAGTTAAATTCTTTGTTTTGTTAGTTGCCTATAATCAGTTCAAGGTGAAAGATCAGTTAGAACACTTTAAACAGGAATCCGTTAACCGTCACTAGAAAAGTCACCAGTATCATCTTCAGACATTTCGATGCCTTCAGGATCGTCACAGACAGCTCTGTTGGTTATCAAAAGCTCCTTCATCTTCTCATCATGAGCGTAGTAGGCCATGTGGTAAGCAGTATGGTGCACATAGTTGATAGCTCCTAGACAAACGGTTGGCGTTTGGCACAGCCACTCAGCCAATTGGTAATTTTTTGTCTTCACAGCGATATGAAGTAATGAATTACCAGTATATCGTTCCCTTGCATTAATGTCTGCACCCATGTTTACAAGTAATTCTATTTTCATAATAGCATTTTTTCTGTCGTACAATGCCACTATGTGAATACACTGTCTCCCACGATAATCGTATTTATGTAGCAGATGTCCATCATTACTAATAAATGGTGCCAATTCCATCAGCTCGTAAATGTTACCCTTGCGACAAATCATCATAAAATTATTTTCTTCATCTTCTGTCAATTGAACGTTTCGCACTTTATTATCAATGTCACCGTTTTTCTCCATTATAATTATATTATTTGGTTGAACGAGATAACGAGATGTAAAGAGCGTCTTTCGGCTAAGATCAACAAACGTTTACTGGCTGAACAACAGACCCGCTGACCGATAAATAGTATTACTCAACATTATGCTAAATATTTCTAAATTCTTGGGGCTGAATTTATTTTCAGTGTTGAAACATTTATGTTCGTTATGAGCATACTGTTGAAACGTTAATTCATAAAGTGTATGTCAAGAAAAACGCAAATCCCACGGATATTGTCAAAATTGCTAATGGCTACAATATTCATTTCATTTTATTTCTCCCTCTGGTCCTAAACATGCTTCCAAGCTTGCTGTCTCATGATTTGTACATTTGTTTTTAACGAAGTCTTTAATTAATAACATAAAGATTCCAGACTTTCTAAATTCGTCCAAAGTGTAGAACTATTTGTACTTTAGTCACAAGCGCTGATAACATTGAGGTAGGTCGTGTCTGTTCATTATCTAATCAGTCGTGGTAAAGAATTTTTTATGCGAATAGACAAATGATAAAAACAGGCACTGATCTAGCCCAACAAAACCAACGTAATAGCCAATTTAAATTTATCTTCGTAAATAGTAGTTTTTCTTCAATGTTTATAATTCTAGATTCCGAGTGAACTTGTTGAGCGATGTAACGTTTTTGCTGTGCGGTGATTAAACTTTTTTTAGAATTTAACTACAAAGTCAAGGCTATGGAACATGTTTTGCATGTAAGTGCGATAATAGGCTACAAAATCAATCTTTTTGATTTCGCACCACGTACTGCATGACACAGACAATGCGTTGCCAAAAATACCCACCGGTATTTCGGATTAAGTTCTACAAACTTGAATTCTTCAATCAAGGTTGTCTGTCCAGAATGATTGGGTTGATTAAAAACTAGTTTGAAAACCCACTCAGTGTAAAAAATAAGTCTAGACACGATTATCTATGAATATAATTAAGGATTGACACCGATAATAGTAACGGAGTTGACTTGGTCCAACTTTGTCATTCCGCGGACTGGGGTTCAAATCCTGGTTTAAGTTTTCTTACATTGAGGGAATTCCCTAGCGGGTCCAACTTACGGCGAATCATCGTGATTCGTGGTAATTAACGATGAATCACGATAAATTAGATCCGTCAAGGGAGATATGTTACATTAGTGAGCAAAATGACACCAATAAGGTGAAGGGAAGTGATTTCTTTATTGGCACTTTTTATGAGTTGAAATTTTCATTTAAAAAGGAAATAATAAATTAAATGATGCAATTGGTTGAATAATAATAACTCTAGGCCTTTGTTTCTAAATATAGGTTTTCCTGTCATTTGTAATAAAAAATCTGCAGGCAGTTGGCATTGTAGGCTAATGGCAAAACGTTTCCTTATCTAGAACCCAGAAGCACTGAATGTTGACATTTTTATTCAGAGTAATAAATCATTGATTTTATCGGTCAGGTAGTCAAAAAAAATTCGGACTCCGTTGACCAAAAGTTACTCGTAAATAAATTCAATCTAAATATACTAGCACGCGGGTCTCACGTTGATGAGTGCGTCATTAAGGAGACATATAAAAGACGGCCAGTCCCGTTGGCAGACAGAATGTTATTGGCAGCCAACGAGCTAGATCAGCCTAGACGAAATGGAGAAACAATACGCGACTATTTTTTATAAAGAATTGGGCGTCTATATTGTAGTGCCTAGTGAATGGCCGGGTCGTGCAGAAAACCTAGTGTTGACCTTAGCAGAGAGGATAATCGAACAATTCGACTATGTCAGTCCTATTCTACAAATCAATAATATACCAACACGATTGAGCCGTTGCATCAATATGCTTGGAACTTATTACATTTTTGAAGAAGTGTCTAAAAAGTAAGTACTTTAAACAGATGTTCTAATGATTTAATGCTTTCACTTGAATTTCGATAATTAATGGTGTGTTTTCCTTGTTTTTGATTTCAGCGAAATGATGGGTGCTTTTACCTTCAATGTAGATGTTCCTCAAAATGGAGACAGTATTAAGATAGAAATTACCAGCGGAAAGAATTTGGACAACGACACATGGTCAAACAACGAGACGTGTGTCCTACCGGATGTCAGTAGAATATCACATCAGCCAATATTTACAAAATTGTGGTAAGTTTCTCCGTAAGTATTGGAACTGAAACAGTGCTTGGCCATAGTAGTTAAGTCTCAAAATCAATGTTATGCTTTCAGTGGGAATGTGCTATCCAGTATAGACAACAACAAAAGCACAGTTCATCGACGACTACTTCGGAGTATTAAGCAGTGAGTAATTTTCAAAATGAGGATCATATTTAATAATAATAATTGTAGATGTGTCAATAACATAATTGAATTATTCAGCAGAATTCATCAACGGAAGCACAGCTGCGGTTTTCCAGAAAAACATTGAAAAAGCGTGGAACTCATTAGCTGCTTGGGGAAATAAAGTGAGTTTTCTGAACCTCATTATCTATTTCGAAAGTTATTAAACTCTATATTGTGAGTCTCGTGATTTTTTATAGCCAGTTCAAATGAAACTATAAAAGAAGTTTCCTTTCATTTCCCCACCATCAGCTGGCTCTAAACGATAACAAAACTATTACACTATTTACCTCTTTCGTGTCATTTCGTTAGTGTAAATGACTTTACTTTCCGAACATTTTTCAAATTATCTTGTTTGATTTTGTTACAGATAGCAGTTAAACAATGAAATGATGTCATGCTGCTTTTGACGGTCGTCGTGACATCACTTTAGGCCACTGGACATTATCAATTAAGCTCAGCAGTCATTACGGAGAAGCTAATTAGGTCATAACTATTATACTGTTGCAATGTCATTTTTTTTGGATCTCTATAATCTAGGTTATTATGTGTGTAAAATGTAAGCTAAAAAAATAAAGAAAAAATATTAAACATTAACGGAGTTGTTGTCTTTTATTTATACCAACCTCCTGACATTTTGGTGTTGACGTTTTATATGACATATCAAGTTCAAAATATTTATCAGGTTTCGTAATTAACACCTGATATTCCCGACAATTTACCATTATATCACCTTATCACGAGAAGAGCTAGTCTCCTACGTGATGTCCCCAAGGTTATTTTTGTTTATTAAAGTATCATTGCTAAAATCCATGTTTTCTAAACATACCAGTATTTATCTATCACAAGAAACAATTTAAAGATAATTAAAGACAATTATCCAATGTAATTATTTTTAATGATGGTTTGATTTATACATTCGATTCCGGTTTCTCGTTGATAACACTGACCACCCGTGTATGCATTCTATTTACTGTCAATATGTTATCGAAGGCCAGAGTTTAAAGTATTCGGCTGAAAACAAGGATCCAATAATACTTGTCTCGGCTTATTAATTTAAATGATACGCCAGAATTTTTATCAATATTCAAGATATTATTTTATTATTCGCCCTACTTTTTCGTTCCATTACTTGTTCAAAATTGAACCGTTATGGATGTAAATACATAGATATCTTTAGGACCATCAAAAAATACATAAATCTTACAAACATCCATGGGTATGTTTCACAGTTTTTAGTAAAAAGAAAAAAAAATTCATTGCCAATGTTCAAAAAATGATAAAAACGAACAATCCTAAACCCTTCAAAACTTTGTAGCAACTTTTCTTAATCAATCAAGGACTAATATAATGAATCTTCTATAACTTTGACCTCATATTCGAAAACTGCTTCCTAAAAAGTCAGTAAGCAGTAATTAGACAAAAACAATATTATACCGCATCCATTTAACATTATCATCCAGTATTGAATCAATTTCCATCATATCACAACAAGGTCATAGAGGGTATCTTGAATAATGCATTACGTAAGCACCCAGCTCATTCGAATTTCCGAGTACGATTTAAGTCGGACGTACTCATTGTCTTTAAAATATTCGTCATCGTTCATATAAATTCCCAGCTAGTATAATATTCCTGTATTGTGTAAGCAGCTATCATTGGGATAAGTCAGCAGTCGACTTACTGGAGAGAACATTCTGCAGAAAGAGGCCATGGAGTTCAAGCCTTTCGATGTCAAAAGCTTATGGAAAAGAGCGAATCAGCCAAACTTTTCAAGCCTTGTTTGGGAAGAGTACTTTTTTATTACCAATAGACAAGAGCCACATACCTGGAAAGCTTTTGCAATCCTAGAAAATAGTGATAAGAACCGCAGCAACTACATTCCATGTTGGGATAAAACTCGGGTGAAGTTATCTCAGAATGGGGTTCCATCGAGTTACATTCACGCCAACTATGTGAATGGATTCAAAGACAAGAAGAAATTTATCTGTACCCAAGGACCCATGGCTCATACAGTTAAAGACTTTTGGAAAATGGTGTGGATTAATAATTGTCATCTCATAGTCGTGCTGATAAATACAACTTATAATGATAAGGACAATTACTATCAGTACTGGAATCTTCGAGAAAGTGGTCAAGTGCAAACCGGACGTTACAAAATCAAAACATTGAAAATAAATGAATTTTCTACTTTTATCATGACAGTGTTAAAATTAACTGATGAGCGAACTGGAACATCACGTAATGTCTGCCATTTTTTGTACACAAAATGGCCGGAAAATGACTTTCCTGACGTAAAAGAGTTTTACATGTTTGTACTACAAGTGAACAAAGCACTTCTAAAAATTAGACTGATAGCATCATCTTCTCATCAAACTCCACCGGGTCCTGTTGTCGTGCATTGTAGTACAGGAATTGGACGCACTGGAACTTTCTGCGCGATAGACAATGCTGTGATAAAATTAGTGGAAACTGAACAAGTGTCTTTACCTCAAATTGTAACAGAGATCCGGCAGCAAAGACACTCAAGCGTTATTATTCCCGAGCAATATTTTTTTTGCTATCGTGTGCTGATACATTTGGTATCAATAATGGTTAAGAAAGAAGTTGTGCCAAAATAGAAACCACCATTCGTCATTCTATTATCATAACGCACTGACGTTGAAGTAACGTCCTATTTCCAGCGTCAAACTGAAAAAACAAAGATAACCTTTGACTGTCATTTAACAAAAGCAAACTTATCAAAATAATTATCAGAAGTTATATAAATTATACGGAATCATCCTGCAAGTGAACATTGTCTTTGTGTCTCTGGCTGAGTATAGTTAAGATCTAAACTACTCGTGTTGTTTAGCAGAAATGGAGTTACTATCATGGCTGACCAATGGACTGAAGGAGATATTACTTGAGCAAAATAGCGAAGGGGAGAACTTTTTCCATGAGGCGGCTCGCTCTGGAAGTTTCTCAACCTTATCCAGATTTGCTCCTTACATCCGTGGATTTGATGCTGCGACAGGTTTGAATACCCGAAATCATAACGGGCAAATGGCCTTACATGTTGCGGCAGTTACACATGACAAATTATATGCAGTGAAATTAATTCAAGTTCTAAAAGAGATGGGAGCTGACATCAACGGACAAGAAGGTGCTGAAGGTAATACTGTTCTACACTTAGCAGTTTCACAACAAGGATATGAGCTGGCAGAGTGGCTGTCCCTTCAGGAGGATATCGATTTGGAAATTCGCAATAACGACAATCTGACACCCTTGGGAATGGCTAAGAGCAAGAAGGACAAGAAAATGATAAAAATTTTGAAAAACGGTTACAATCAGAGACGCTGATTAATGTAACGAATAAAGTGACGTTTCGTGTAAAAATTAGTGGAGTGAAAACATTCCCGTTCTTTGTTCTTCCGATTGTGCGCAATTCTTATGTAATTAAAGTTGATAAAAGACTTGAGTAGTTTTCATTCTTTACTCAGTCAGCACAATCCTATTTCGACCAATGCGATCTAGCACAGCCACACAGTATAAGGTGACGTAGGGCAAGAAAAATAATAAGAAAATGGAGGCTAATCTGCTTCTAGGCAATCAGCCTGAAACAGAGAATATCCAAAATAGTAAATACATAAATATCGGCTGCCATTCGAAGTGCCTATTAGTATCAAAATCAAAATATTGTTTGTTTCACTATCAGTTAGCTAATACTAATTAGTGTCAACATTCCCTCAAAGTCACAGATAAATGTTATAGTTCATTGTACTGTTTAAAGTACCATATATAACAATTTCTATAAAGTTTCAGTCTTAATTCATTACTCGATTGATGTATTCATAACTTAGGATGATAAGTGCTCGGTAACTGTCTCATGTAAATTTCATTTCTCATATGAAATACTTTTACAATTTACCATAAATTCATAGTCACTAATGCTAGAGTCTGCAGCTGTGTTTTCTCTTTTAGCGAAATGTCAATTCTTAATTAAGAATGTCTAATAATTTATTTTTTTTATCCTTTCGGAGAACTGCGCGCCAATTTAAACGGGAAAAAAACAAATTTATTATTGTTAAATTCGTTGATAGCTAAATTAATTAATTGGATCCTGGACATATGCGCATAATTTAAATTGGTCAACATGCATAGGACGCATGTGTGAAGCAGATGTAACACTTTATCAACCTGTTCAAAGATTAAATTTCGTCAATTTTGTCTCAGCAATCTATATACGTCTCACTCGCACGAGGAATACAAGCCGTTGGTGCGAGTAGATGCATATATCTTATCAAGTGACATCTTCAAGCACAGTTAGCTTGGTAGTTAGGTCATGCATTTTTTTTTAATCTAGTGTTCATATTATTTATGTTCGTGTGGGTACCAGCTCAAGGTGAAACTGCTAGGATATAAATATGTTGTTTACAAAATGCGCTTCATTTGAGACCTAATCGTTATCTAGTGAGCTAGTGAGCTTCTGATTTTGCAAAGTGTTTTATCAAGAAATCTAAATCATGCAGCACGTGAGTACATAATAATATTTTTACCCTAGAATATTCTTACGTTCGTAGTCTTTTCAGGTTCACTAAGCATTAAGTTTTGCCGAAATTTCGTGGATATTCAGACTTATCGATGCCCTTTCTCTAGTAAGTAAACCATACGCATGCTCTGTTACATCGACATGAATAATGCATTTGTAAGCATGCACATACATACAAATGTATAGCGTCGGGTGGGATACTGCGTATTTTATTGCGAAGGTCAAGATTAGAAAGTTTACACGGAGAGAAATGTCAAGTAAATATGCCGATGCAGCATAGTAATAATAACATTACTCTATAGTTTGTGTCACGCCGCTGTTATGTGACTGCTTATGCAAACTATAGAGTAATGTAATTATTACTATGCTGCATCGGCATATTTACTCGACATTTCTCTCCGTGCAGACAATGAAATCAGCCATTTTTGAATTTTACTGTAAATACAATCTGGTGTATTTGTCAGCTTTGTTTTGAAACTCCGATAAATTTTGATCAGGACTCGAGGGGGTTTGATTGAAACCAACAGAAAATTTCGAAATGTTTCTCTTCCGTTAAACAAATATTTTTTTGTTCCAGCCTAATTTTGGTCAGCCAAATGGCGCGATGCGACGACAAATTGAAATATTCCAAGATCGAATCCAAGTATTTACACAGAGAAAGCAAGCGTTACTTCGGCAACCAGATTCTCCTAATAGACGAAGTGAACTTAGTAGAATAGACAACGAAATTTCGAGAAATCAAAGCGCATTAATGCGTTTATACAATAACTGTAATTATCATCCTTTAGATGTTTATTTATTGTGACGCGATGGTTTTGTTTTATTGATATTAAAATTTGTTTTCTTAAAGTGAAGTTTTATTACCTGCTCATATCATTATCAGCTGAAATTTTGAGTGCATTTGGTATCAAAATGTAAATTTGGTATCAAAATATCATTCGAGTCACTCTATCAATTAGCAAACAACAACTTGAGACAACATTCCCTCAAGGTCACAGACGAATGCTACAGTTTATTGTACTATGAAGAGCCACATTCTAATAATAGATACATTCCGAACATGATCAATTTACATAATTTTGTCCAGAAATCCGCCAAAAAAAATTACATTAATAGCATCTTCAACTAATAGCCTTTTCGAATCTCCAACTATTGGTCATTTCGAAAATTTCCACTTGGCAATCAATCCTAGTCTGATTAAAACGAGTTTCTATGAGATTTCCGAACTCACTCGATTGACTCAGACTAGGGACGTTCGTCAACAAGAAAATTTCTAGTTCAAAAAATACTTCGTGTCAAAGTCGTCAGAACGTAAATTGATCATTTCATAGGCTCGTTTTCCGCGTAAAAGGAGTTTGTTCATCAATAATTAGGGTCAAGAAATTCTTCAGTAAGCGGTTACAATATACAATGAACCTCGACATTGTCTCGCTTAAGTTGCATATCGGTTGTATGTTTTGTGTTTTTTCCTTGTATGCGCACGGCAAAAAAACTTGTAAATAATTATACAAATTCTCGGTAATTATTAATTTCTAAATTTCTAAAAAGAAAGTGAATATGCATAATGACCTAATTGTGATTATTTACTAAACTAAAAGTGATATATTTATATATTTATTTAAAATTCTTATAGCTTTTCAAATTTTTAAACAGACTTATTGATCATTAATCGATTGAAGTAATCTAATATATATTTTGAAAAATTCGAGTTTGTTTCCTGAAATCTGAGACAGTTTTTCGATCAAATTCTCGATGATGGGACTTTAGATGGGACAGTTAGTGTCGGATAATTTTTCAGGATGTCATTGAATAGACAGTTAAAGTTTTTACCCATCAGAATGGGCATCAGAGCGCGTCATTGCAATAAGCGTAAATATTGATTGTCATCTTGCGGATTCGATTTAATTAAAAATAAACTAGGCTTGCTATTTGTCCGGAAATACTGAAATATTAAATGATTTTGAATTCTAGCCGCCTGGAATTAAATCAAAATAGTCTGATCTTCGGTTTATATATTCCCTTATATTTGTTTACGATTCATACCGGTGTGATCATATTGAGAAAGTTTAGTAGTTAAATAAATGAATAAATGAAATAAATTAATCTATAGTAAAATAGCAGGATGTAAAAAAACATAACTAAATTTCAAATCAAAATGTTAATATTCAAAGGCCGGTTAATGTTTTTGGAAATAAATTTATCCCATTGATTATTTATCAAATTACCTTATTAGACTCTTTTTATTTGTAATTATTTATCCAAATAAATAAATATTAACATATATAGTAAAGAAATTTAGAATTTAATTTTTTAAAATGGAAGGTCGCCTTATAGAACAAAATTCAAAATTATAAAATCTGTTTATTATTAAGAGCTAGACAATATCTAGTTTGAAGCTGTAATATTTGTCATGCCTAGATAAAAATGTAATTTTAACAGTTTCAGAGTCACAGCGCATTGTTACTCTACGAAACTAAAATAAATACTCAAATATGAGTTCAGTTTTTTAACTGCTCTTCTTCCTGTGTGGCAGATGTGACATCAGTCGTAGTTGAACTACCGCAGAGTGTAGTACTATAGAAGCCTTCAGACGAAATATTAAATAAGTGATTGAGTTATACTTTTTGGTTTACAATACAAGAAAAAAAAAAAAAAAAAAAAATTGAATCATGGAAACGACTCCACTTCTGGAACATGAATCAGACAATGAGTACGATGAGTACGATGAGTACGATGAGTACGATGAGTACGATGAGTACGATGAGTACGATGAGTACGATGAGGAACTTTACAAAAAAAATCTTTTTTGGAAAAAAGCTTTACCTTCTTTCATACGTAAGTAACTAAAAGTATATGCTACACTAGGGTGTCCCAAAAAAAAAATATATATATTTTTTTAACGTCTTATGGGTTCAAAAGTTACTTCATATTATAAAAAGAATCCTCACAAAATTTCAGCCAGATATCTTTGAAATTGAGCTATCACAGAGGGGGGTCCTTTCCCATTTAAAACACACGCGAAAATTTTTCATTTTAATTTTTCGTTTTTAAGACTATGAAAAACATTTTTTCTTTAATTTCGCTTAAAATCATTTGGTAGAGAATTAAATTCTCTACAAAAAAGTGCTGATGCATTATGTACGTCAAACGAACTGGAAAAAAGTTACGGGGCTTAAAAAATCAACAAAAATTTAGTTTACTCAGTGTTGAATTTTTTTTTATTATTTTTCATTTTTATTGCATCAAAAAATTTTTTGTTCAAATTTTGACGAGAATGCTCAAGTAGGAAATTTAATTTTCTACAAAAAGTATCTGATATTATATATACGTCAAATGAATGAGAAAAAAGTTACAGGGCTTTAAATATCAACGAAAAGTGAAGTTTAAAAAATATTAATTTTTTGAACTAAAATGTCAACGGAAAGTGAGCTTCATTTTTCGTTGACATTTAAAGCCTCGTAACTTTTTTCTCATTCATTTGACGTATATATAATATCAGATACTTTTTGTAGAAAATTAAATTTCCTACAAGAGCATGCTCGTCAAAATTTGAAAAAAAAATTTTTTGATGCAATAAAAATGAAAAATAATAAAAAAAAATTCAACACTGAGTAAACTAAATTTTTGTTGATTTTTGAAGCCCCGTAACTTTTTTCCAGTTCGTTTGACGTACATAATGCATCAGCACTTTTTTGTAGAGAAGTTAATTCCCTAAAAAATCATTTTGAGCGAAATTGTTAAAAAATTTTTTTTTATAGTCTTAATAACGAAAAACTAAAATGAAAAATTTTCGCGTGTGTTTTAAATGGGAAAGGGGACCCCCCTTTGTGATAGCTCAATTTTAATGATATCTGGCTGAAATTTTGTGAGGATTCTTTTTATAATATGAAGTAACTTTTGAGCCCATAAGTTAAAAAAAAAATATATATTTTTTTTTTGGGACACCCTAATGCTACACATATCCGCAAAATAGTTTTAAAATAAATTAATTAAATTCATAGAAGAACTGACTTGGCTAAAAATTTTTCTGGCATAAAATATTTTCTTGTTTACCCCACTCTCCTATTTCTCAATATCTATACTATTCTAAATATTTTTTTTTCTCTCAAAGCTGGAGTCCTCACGTTATGTACAGTAATGATCTACTCTAGAATCAAAGACTTTCCAGGAGATGTCTTTCATGATTTTGCGTTATCTACAGCTACTATCACGGGATTTTCTCTAGAAGTATTATTATTCATTATAATAACAAAGGACATAGATGCAGACAGCGGACCTAAGTCTCTTTTAGTGTAAGATAAAATCCTAAATTTTACAATAATTACAAGCAAAATAACGTATTTGGTTGATATTTTTTTTTTTTTTGCAGAAAATTTTTGACTCCCATTGCTCAATCGATAGTAATAATTATCTTTGGTACAAGTTATATCCATGCGATTCCTGATCTTTTGGCGCGCGATGCAGAACGGCAAACAAGTGTACTTACTTTTACTTTAATCACGTATTGTACATATGCACTGATCACCGCAATATTATGGTGGGTTTATCGTCGCATTACTAAAGACAAAACCGAATTTTATTGTGTCGAGGATCCTGTAGATACAAAAATATCAAAATATGAATCGATTTGTACCCCTAGTTAAAAACGTTAATGAGAAAATTTTTAATCGAATACTATGAAAATTTTTCAATTAAAATAGATGGAAATTAATTTATAATTTTCAATATTTTGATTTATAATTAAATTAAACAAAATTCAATTCGATTTATTCGGAGTTATTAATTAAGTATTAAAAAAAATAATGGGTGCAAAAGTTCATTTTAAATTAAAAAAAAAAATACATAAATATCGGCTTTTACAAAATATGAAGTAATCCCAATTTTATATCTGATCAGATATCTCTATCGATCAGCATATCTACTTTTGTTTTTTGCGAACTGAAAAATTTTATATATTATGATACAGAAAAAATGTAATTTAATAAAATTAACGTTTTATTGATTTAAAAATTTTTTTGTTATTATTGTTATTATTTCCACTATTATTATTATTGGCGTTGGCGTCGAAGTCAACATATGATCGCATGTGAATAAGACGAAATATATGATTTCGTCTGACAGTGAAGCTTGACTTTATTGGTCTCTGAATAGACTCGAAGAAACCTTCTAAAAGTTAAAATTAAGACAATATTTGTAGTCATAACAAATTTTATAACAGAAATTTCCTTTTATGGTCAAAACAAAAATAAGTTTTTCAACATACCGGCGTGTAAAAAATAGACCCAGTCTTTTTTTCTCTGGAACACTTTACCTCTGACTGTGAAAAGGGCCATAACGCCATGAGGCCAAATCACTGAAAGTAACTTGTTCTATACTTAGAAAAATCTTTCTACCCTCCCTGTGGTCTGTATTTCTAAACGAACTTGTATCATTCGTAACCCTGACGCAATATCAGTCTTCGTGAAGCCACTGAGACGCGCGTACGACGGTGGTATAGTGCAACGACGCATTATTATGTTTGCACATCCATTTATTATAGGGCTGTACATCTAAACCGGCTTAACCGGTTAAAAAAGTTAACCAGCTTAATTAGCTGTTTAGCTGGTCAGCTTAGCTAATTTAACCGGTTAACTTCATTAGCTTGGCTAAGCAGCCAAAGGCTTAACCGGTTTACTCAAATTAGCTAGGCTAATTAGCTGAGGGTTTAACTGGTTAAATGGTTAATTTTTTTTTTTCATCTATTCGCTACTTTATCTTAGAAAATGTATAGGAAATATCACATTTCTTTAATTTTAGACCGAAAAAGCTATAACAAAAAATTTATACTATTAGTTAAAGAAAAATTCTCTACAATTTTTCGAATTATTTAATTAAAAATAAATCGCGTTACTAATGCCAAACGGGCGTATCTCAAAATATACGCCCTTTTGGCTCTGTAGAACCAAAAAGGCGTATTAAAAAATTTTTTTTTTCGGATAAACTTGGGAATGTTACAACAAAATTTATCCAGAAAAAAACGAAAGTAGAATTTTTTTTGACTTACGTTCTTTTGGCTTTAGTAACGCGATTTATTTTTAATTAAATAATTCGAAAAATTGTAGAGAATTTTTCTTAAACTAATAGTATAAATTTTTTGTTATAGCTTTTTCGGTCTAAAATTAAAGAAATGTGATATTTCCTATACATTTTCTAAGATAAAGTAGCGAATAGATGAAAAAAAAAATTGACCATTTAACCGGTTAAACCCTCAGCTAATTAGCCTAGCTAATTTAAGTTAACCGGTTAAGCCTTTGGCTGCTTAGCCAAGCTAATGAAGTTAACCGGTTAAATTAGCTAAGCTGGCCAGCTAACCAGCTAATTAACCTGGTTAACTTTTTTAACCGGTTAAGCCGGTTTAGATGTACAGCCCTAATTTATTAAATAGTGGAGGGAATATCAACTCCCACTATATGCAATGTCCAACCAGTGCTTTCTTATTGGACTTGTGATATACAAAACAGTTTTTTATTCCTACTGCCATTGGTATAGAAGTATACGCATGCGTTAGCGCCTGCCAAGTTTAAAGAGTAGAGAGCCGATATGAAACTCGAACGGTATTTAATACCTTCTCCTTAATAATATCGCAATTATAATATACATTACTTTAAAGAAGGGATAAGACTGGAGTTTAATTCAGCCAAATAGAAATACTTATATATTATCATATTTTAATCTTATAATTGCATTAATCACACTAGTATATGAATTTTACACTAAGAGAACAATTTATTTGAGCCAATTGAATAGATTTATTTGACTAAACAAAGTCATTTATTTTATTCAAATATATATTTGTTTATAGTTAACAAATCTTGGTTGAAAAAAAAATCCAAATAAAGATTTGTCAACTATAAACTAAACGTTATTTCATTCAGATGAACCATATCTTTGTCTCAAATAAACACTAATTAGGTCTATTCAAATATAGGATTTATTTGCCTGAAACAAATCTCATTCGGCTCAAATAAATTTTTGAGTATACGCGCAACGGTAGAGGACATCGTGAGCAGCTCACGTTGGCTTATATTATACATATAGGGGAAGGGGGGGGGACAAAATGGGCCCCTTAAGAAAAAAATTTTCAAATCCTCAGTTTTTTTAACTTGTATTACTTTTTTTTACCCCCTCGCCAAGTATTTGACGTTAATTTGTTCTGTCCATTAAAAATTAAAAAATTAAAAAATGTGGGGCAAAATGGCCCCCCCCTCAAAAAATTTTTATAATGCGAGTTTTTCAGCTTATTTCACTTTTTGTTCCTTCTGCTGAGTTTTTGGTGTTAATTTGCTGTGTCTATGAAAATTAAAAAAACCTGAAAAATTGGGAAAACGGGCCCCCAACAAAACTCAATGTATGCTTGTGTCTTGTTTTGTGTTTTGAAACTTTCTGCTGTGTGTTTAGTATAAAAAAGAGTTGATAGTGAAAATTTGGACCTAAAAATAACTTAATTACATTATTTGATTGCTTATATTTTAATTATTTTCGATTATATAGAATAAATTGTTTTTGAAAAAAAGTATAGTTAGTAATGCTGTTGAACTCGTGACCTAGTTTGCCCCTTATCATAATTCTTTAATCATATCTGTTAAAAAAATTTTAGGAACCCGTTTGGCTAAAAAATATTCGTAGGTTTTCAAAGTCTAGACAGCCCATTTTACCCCCTCCCCCCAACACTTTTCATGTTAAAAATTTCGAGGGGACCTTTTTGCCCTCTGATATTTCGAGGCATCCAAAATTTTAGGGGGCCCGTTTTGCCCCTAGGGCCAATTCCCCCCCCCCCCTTCCCATAAGTCTCTCATAATTGTTTATGATTCGTACCGATGTGACCATATTAAAGAAGCTCAATAAAATATTTAATTTCTAATCACAATAAAAGTAATTTTCTAACTTATATTTAAATCCAAACAATATAGTTACAAAAATACAATGATTTCTTAGTGTGAAAAGAGCTTTGAGACAAAATTACTCTAAAATAACTTAATGTTAGATATTTTTAGACTATTATCCGTATACTTGAGGCGATATCTTAACTATACATGTGGAGTACGAACGTGCATTAGGCAGATGTGACATCAGTCATAGTCGTACCACCGCGGAGTGTACTACTACAGAAGTCTTTCAGACTAAATATTAAAGAAGATTCAATCGATAAGTACTGTTATATCTATAAGTTGATTATTTATAAAAAATAAAAGTTGAATCATGGAGACAGACTCACTTGTGGAATATGAATCTGCTGATGAGGACGAAATCGAGCCTTTGAAAAAAATATATGTTGAAAGTTTGGTTATTTCGTTGATTCGTAAGTTTTTAAAAGTGTATACAAAAAACTCTTCAATGTGGGGAAAAATGAGGCACCACTTTTTGACATACAAAATTTGTTTTTATTTATTGATTTTTGTGAATGTATATTTACAGTCTTTAAAAAAAGCGAAGAATGAGCTGATCACACCAAATAGAATGACCATTTCTATAGACCAATAAAATAATTTTTTCGGATTTATTACACTGAGAGAACAATTTATTTGAGCCGATGAATGAGATTTGTTTCAGGCAAATAAATCCCATATTTGAATAGACCTAATTAGTGTTTATTTGAGACAAAGATATGGTTCATTTGAATAAAATAATGTTTTGTTTATAGTTAACAAATCTTTATTTGGACTTTTTTTCAACCAAGATTTGTTAACTATAAACAAATGTATATTTGAATAAAATAAATGATTTTGTTCAGTCAAATAAATTTATTCATTTGGCTCAAATAAATTGTTCTCTCAGTGTATCAAGGTCATTCTATTATAAATCAGTAATAAAATGGTGACTTGAAGCGGGACTCACCCGACCACTAGTCGAGGAAAACAACTTACCCCATAGTCGTTTTAGAGACTATAATGTCTCTATACACGGAATGAAAATTATGGGAACCGCTGCCATAATTTTGTGAAATTTTTTCCTATACCAACATAGGAATTACGACCATAAATTATGGGAGCGGTTCCTATAATTATAGGAATGTTTCCCATAATTATAGGAATAGTTCCTATAATTATGGGAATGATACCCATAACACTATAGGAATGGTTCCTATAATTATAGGAATGGTTCCTATAATTTATAGGAATACTTTCTATAATATTATAGGAACCATTCCCATAATATTATAAGAATGGTTCCTATAATAGTATGGGAACCATTCCCATAATATTATGGGAATGATTCCCATAATGCAATTGGAATGTTTCCTATACCATTATGGGAATCATTCCCATAATATTATGGGAATAGTTCCCATACTATTATAGGAACGATTCCTATAATATTATGGGAATGGTTCCCATATTATCATGAAAAAATTAATTTAAAGAAGCGTGGTAACCTTTTCTACAATGCACAGAAATATTATTAAACATAAAAACAAAAATTCAAAAATTGAAAAAAAAAATCGTATTTAGCAAAAAAACATTAAAATTTTTAACAAGAATTTTTTGTCAGCACAAAACATTCAAGAAAATTCAAATTTTGGGAAATTTCTACATTATTGTGCAAAAAAAGAATTTTATGATATTATAGGGATGGTTCCCATAACATTATGGGAATAGTTCCCATAATGGTATGGGAACCATTCCTATATCATTATGGGAACCATTCCCATAATGGTATGGGAACTATTCTCATACTATTATGGGGATGGTTCCCATAATATATGGGAACCATTCCTATAGTAGTATAGGTACTATTCCCATACCATTATGGGAACCATTCCCATAATGCATAGGAAAAGTTCCCATAATTTTCTTTCCGTGTACTATGTATTTGAAACATTTATAATAAATAATTTTTTTAGTTCATAACAGCTATCCCATTTACCCCCCACTTTATTACATATATATATAATTTTTTTTTCTTTCACAGCTGGAGTCCTAACGCACTGGACAGTAATGATTTACTCAAAAATTAACGAAGTTCCGAAAGAAGTCTTGGACGATTTTTGGATATCAACATCCACCATCACGAGATTATTTATCGATATATTATCTTCCTTAGCGGTGTTTCACGACTCACTAGATTTCGAAAGCATAACACTATTAAGGTAAGATAACATCCTGAATTTTGTAATAATTACAAGTATTAATTGAATGTTTCGATAATAATTTCTTTTTTTTGCAGAACAATTTGTGCATCCATTATGGGTATTCCGATAATTATGGGTATCTTTAGTATAAGTCATCTGCCTCAAATTAATGAAATTATTGAGCGCGATAAAGATAGGCAGATAGATGTATTTCCATTTATATTTATCGCATATTCTATGTATTTATTTATCACCGGAATACTGTGGCTTACCTATAACCGCATACTGAAAATAAAACTGAATATGATTATAACGAGGATTATATAGATAAAAAATTGTCACAAGTTAATTATTATATACCCCTGAATAAAAACTCGAATTAGGAAATCCTTAATCGACTGCGATCAGAATTTTTCGATTAAACCCAACTAAAAGGTAACCAGAAATTTCCGATCTTATGATTTCCGGTTAAGTTACCAAATAAATTCAATCGGATTTATTCGGAGTTTTCAATTCAGTGCCGACAAATGATAAATTTGTTATATGGTCAGGTCCCAATTCTATATCTGAGCAAATATCGTTAGATCTGACCATATCGCAACTTATCTATTCATGGATGAAAAAATTTTACGATGATATGGAGAAACGTAATGAAATAAAATTAATATTTCATTAGTTTTGGAGTTTTTTATTACTATTGCAATCATTCCAATATTGTTATTCTTGATGTCGAGGTCAATATATTATCACATGTAAATTAAAAATTTAATAATTATGATTCTAGCTAAATATATGATTTTTTCTGATAGTAAATAGGCTGGACTTTATTGGTCTCCGACAGAGTCGGAGAAAAGTTTCTCAAAATTAAAATTAAGACAATATCTGTAATCACACCGTAAATTTTATAACAGGAATTTCCTTTTATGGACAAAGCCAAAATTAGTTTGTCAACATATCGGGCTCTGTAAAAAATAGACCTATATTAGTCTATTTTTTCCAGAACACTTACTTTTGGCTGTGAAAAGGGCCATGACACCATGAGGCCAAATCACTGAAAATAACTTGTTCTATACTTAGAAAAATCTTTTTACTCTCCCTGTGGTCTGTATTTCTAAACGAACTTGTATCGTTCGTAACCCTGACGCGATATCAGTCTCCGTGAAGCCTCCGAAGCGCGTACAACAGTGGTATAGTTCTCGTAGATTCTATAAATTTAATAAATCAGATTTTTTTACACTAATCAGTCAATTGTTGTTACCAACGTTATTTTCAATAATGGAAACTGAACCGTTAATTGATAAAAGCTCTGATTATGACGAAAACATCGGTAGACGCTACATATGGAAAAATAGTCTTGATTTTTGCATATGTTTCATCATTTTTTTTTTTTTCGGTAAGTTAGTATTCATATTCATTATTTCACTCTCAGGTATAAAAAAATCTAGGAATTGTTTTGGTCATAAATTGTTTTGTAATAAAAAAAAATTAATTTCATCATAAGATTGTGTTACACAGAAGAAAGAATTTCTTGGGGACAGGAATATTTTGCTGAACAACACTGAACAGCATAAAAATAGAAATTTTCTTGAAATAAGAATAAATTTTTTGGCATAAGAAAATTTTTCTTGCTCCGAGAAAATTTTTACTTTAACTCAGAATATGTAAAAATTTTTTTGCGCCGAGAAATCCTCTTTTATTGTAAAAATGACTTCACATATGGGGCATTCCATGTAAAATCACCGAGGTTTTGACGCGACCCCCTTCGATTTCGCTGAAACTTTTTTATCATTTTTTATCCTTCCAAAGACATTTTTCTAAAAGTTTTCAGATTTTTTTACCCAACCCAAAAAAAGTTACGAATTTTTGAAAAAAAAACGCTCTGTTTTTTTTAAATTGCTATAAGTTTCTCGCAAATTAATCTTTCGGCATTTTTTTTTTTAAAGTTTGTGTTTTCAAATGGAGTTTTCAGAAAAAAATACAAAAAATTTTTCGGCAGTCACGATATATGAAATATTTCAGTTTTTTCAATAAAACCGTCAATTTTTCGAAGTCCAAAACCTTCGATTCTCAATTTTTTTGTCTCAAAAAAAAACTTCAACCAAGACAGTATTTAACCCCGCTATTCCCATTGTGTGCCGACTTTCCTTTATATTTTTTTTTTTTTCGATTGAAAATACAAACATTTCTAAATTAGGCTTATTTTTTATGACTTTGCGCTGAAATTTTCTTGGATTGTTTTTAAAAGCTCAAAAGTTGAATAAAATTGGACAAAATCAACCGTAAAGTGTATTAGAGGCAAGGATTGATTTTTTCGGAAGAAAATTCCCAAATTTTAAATATAGTGAAACCTAAACCTACAATTAACCTTCTCAATAAGACAATTTATAGATAAATTCAGAAAAATATAGATAATAGCTTTATAGACAATTTTAGATCAAATTGAACGAAATGTAGTGTATCACCGTATATCTCAACTGGTGTATAGCACTCGGCACGATACCAACATGGTCTAGGTTCGATTCTCAGTTCGGGTTATCGATATTTTTCTGAGTTTATCTATAAATTGTCTTATTGAGAAGGTTAATTGTAAGTTTAGGTTTCACTATATTTAAAAATTAGGAATTTTCTTCTGAAAAAATCAATCCTTGCCCCTCATCCACTTTATGGTTGTTTTTGTCCAATTTAATTCAACTTCTGAGCTTTTAAAAACAATCCAAAAAAATTTCAGCGCAAAGTCATAAAAAATAAGCCAAATTTAGGAATTTTTTTATTTTCAATCGAAAAAAAAAAATATAAAGGAAAGTCGGCATAAAATGGGAATAGCGGGGTTAAATACTGTCTTGGTTGAAGTTTTTTTTGAGGCAAAAAAATTGAGAATCGAAGGTTTCGGACTTCGAAAAATTGACGGTTTTATTGAAAAAACTGAAATATTTCATATATCGTGACTGCCGAAAAATTTTTTGTATTTTTTTCTGAAAACTACATTTGAAAACACAAATTTTCAAAAAAAAAAAGTGCCGAAAGATTAATTTGCGAGAAAGTTATAGCAATTTAAAAAAAAAGAGCGTTTTTTTTCAAAAATTCGTAACTTTTTTTGGGTTGGGTAAAAAAATCTGAAAAAATTCAGAAAAATGTCTTTGGAAGGATAAAAAATGATATAAAAGTTTCAGCGGAATCGAGGGGGGTCGAGTCAAAACCTCGGTGATTTGACATGGAATGCCCCATATATAATCATAAATGATTTATCACAACAATTAAAATCAAGTTCGACGTTTCGAGAGTTTGAACATTTCGATTAATTCGTAAATTCATGGTTCCAATCGAATAAATTTTTTTTGTATTCGATGCAAAAAAATTCGTCAGTTCAAATTATATAAGCAAACACCTTTAATATATATATATAAGCATAAATATTAAAAGAATCTGTGTTGATTTATTTCTTTGTTCAACTAAAGACGCAGCACCGATGTTGTGTGCGACAATAATAGTGACGAGAACCCTAGAATCATCTGAAGAAATTTTCTTCCCGTTTGGATTGATGACATTTACATTTATATTTATCAATGTCGTTCGCATATCGTTACCAGCAGATATATATTGGATGGGATTGAAAAGAGACGATTTCCATAAATGTTCGTCACTTAAGTTCGAGTATACTTTCAATTTTTTCAATATAACTACAAAAATAATCAAAATTATGTACTAATATTCTTGAATAACTTTTTCATTACAGCCGCATTCACGGCATGGGGGAATCCGTAGTGATGATTCTTTGCGTTCTGACTTTGCCCCTGTGCTTGTTGTCTACTCTGATGGATACATTACCACCACCTGCAGATCCTCATGAGGATCGAATTCAAAACAAAATAGTTCTCATCATCATGACCATAGTTTATTGCATATGGTTGTTTAATGTCGCATTTAAATTGATGATTAAATATATGGTATTTTATCGAAATAAACAAAGATCAAGTTCCAACAGTACAATTATAAGACAAAACATTTTTGACAATAAGTTATATTATATTTCCATGTAAAATCCTTGGATAATAAATTTTTTTGAAAAACTATTTTGTTTTTATCTTCAATATTACACTGTCAAAAATCCGGAGTGAAATAAAATCCGAATTTACTCCGGATTCACTCCGCCACTCGGAGTTCCGGAGTTTAACAAAAAATCACTCCGCATGCGGAGTGAATTGGGAGTTTTTTTTTAGCGGAGTGATTGCGGAGTGACGCGGATTTTATTTCACTCCCAATTCACTCCGGTCCGGAGTTTTAATGCTTAAATAAATTTATACTAAACTGCTAAACAATGTGTGAGTGTGTGTGTGTGCGAGTATGTGTTTGCGTGTGTGCAGGTGTTTGTGTGCATGTCCTAAAGCTAAAAGGGCGCATAATTAAATACATACGCCCTCTTAGCTTTGGGAAAACAATGTTTGACTTTCAAGCGTAAAAAATGTTCACTAGTCAACTGGCGATGAAAAGAAAATTTATGCGCCCTTTTACCTTTTGGCACGCTACATGTAATCACAACGTAAATTTTATAACAGGAGTTTCCTTTTATGGACAAAACCAAAATTAGTTTGTCAACATATCGGGCTCTGTAAAAAATAGACCTATTAGTCTATTTTTTCCGGAACACTTACTTTTGGCTGTGAAAAGGGCCATGACGCCATGAGGCCAAATCACTGAAAATAACTTGTTCTATACTTAGAAAAATCTTTTTACTCTCCCTGTGGTCTGTATTTTTTGTTCCTGATAGTGTCCTCTAGTAGAAAAAACTCCAATAATTTAGAGTTACTAAATTTTTAAAAAAAATAATTAATTCATTTCATTTCATTTAAAAAAAAAAAAATATTAATTGTTGTATTTTTAATTTTTTTTTTTTTTTTTTTTTTGTTGATATAAAAAAGAAGTATGCAAAATAAACAGATTCAAAGATGCGATATCTTCTGATAGAATAAGTATGTTCAGAGAAAGAATAGCCATCAAATTATCGCAATGGAATACCAGAGAAATAAAAACTGATAAAGAAGAAAATAGCGGCGACGAAAAAATGGATTGCAATGTTGATGTAAATGATGATAATCTTGATAATAATAATGATTATAATGATAATGATGACAACATCATGGTAGAATCAAGTACAGAAGTACGCAAAGTAGGAGTCGGATCCGCTGAATTGATAACAAAATTGGTAATTTATTTAAAAATTGAATGGCAATTATTAATTTATATATATATACCGAGTCCAAAAAATTTTACAGTGTATTATATGGAGAAATGTAATGGAATAAAGTTGATATTTCATTAGTTATGGAGTTTTTTATTATTATTTAAATTATTCCGGTATTGTTATTCTTGATGTCTACGTCAATATATTATCACATGTGAATTGATAATTTAACAATTACAATCCTAGCTAAATGTATGATTTTTTCTGATCGATACTCTCTAAACATGAATAAGTGAAATAAGTGAATATTCACTAATTCTGAGTGCCAATCGAGACACTTTTTGGATTTAGTGGTTCGATTTGCGCTTGGAATCAGTAAATATTCACCTATTTTCACAAATTCATGTTTAGAGAGTAGTAAATAAGCTGGCTTTATTGGCCTCCGACAGAGTCGAAGAAAAGTTTCTAAAAATTAAAATTAACACAATATATATGTTACCATAACAAATTTTATAGCAGGAATTTCCTTTTATGGACGGATCGAACCAAAATAACTTTGACAATATATCGGGTTCTATAAAAAATAGGCCTATATCACTGAAAATAACTTGTTCTATACTTAGAAAAATCTTTCTAACGCTCCTTGTGGTCTGTATTTCTAAACGAAAACTTGTATCGTTCGTAACTCACACGCGATATCAGTCTCCGTGAAGCCTCCGAAGCGCGTACAACAGTGGTATAGTTCTCGTAGATTCTATAAATTTAATAAATCAGAATTTTTTACACGAATCAGTTGATTGTTGTTCCCAAAGTTGTCATCAATAATGGAAACTGAACCGTTAATTGATAAAAGCTCTGATTACGACGAGAACATCGGTAGACGCTACATATGGAAAAATAGTCTTGATTTTTGCATATGTTTCATCATGTTTTTTTTTTTATGTAAGTCAGTATTCTCTCTCTTTATCACTTTCATGTATAAGAAAATCTAGGAATTTTTTCGGTCATGAATTTGTTTGCAATAAAAAAAATTAATCTTATCCTAAGATTGTGTTACTCAGAAAAAAGAATTTCTCGGGGAAAGGAATATATATTTTGCACTGTGTATATACGTCATAAAATAAATATTTTTTTAGGATTAGAATAAATTTATTGGCACAAGGAAATTTTGTTGCTCCGAGAAATCCTCTGTTATTGTGAATATGACTTTATACATATAATCATAACTAATTTATTACAATAAGTTACAAACAAGCCCGACGTATCGAGAGTTTGAACGTTTACGAATAATTCGTAAACTCATAGTTCCAATCGAATACATTTTTTTTTGTATCCGACGAAAAATAATTCGTCAGTTCAAATTATATAAGAAAATAAAAAAAACTGTGTTAATCTATTTCTTTGTTTAACTAAAGATGCAGCACCGACGTTATGTGCGTCAATAATAGTGACGAGAATCCTAGAACCATCTGAAGAAATTTTCTTCCCTTCTGAATTGATGACATTTACATTTTTACTTATCAATCTCGTTGGCATAGCGTTAACAGCAGATTTACATTCGATGGGATTGAAAAAAGACGATTTCCATAAATGGTCGTCACTTAAGTTCGAGTATACTTTCATGTTTCAATACAACTACAGAAGTAATCAAAATTATGTACAAATATTCTTGAATAACTTTTTTATTACAGCCGCATTCAAGGCATGGTGGAATCCGTATTGATGATTCTTTGCTTTCTGACTTTTCCCCTGTCCGCTTTGTCTACTCTGGGTACATTACTACCACCTGCAGATCCTCATGAGGATCGAATTCAAAACAGAATAGTTACCATCATCATGCTCATAGTTTATTTCATATGGTTGTTTAATTTCCATACAAAATTGACAAAGAAATATATCGTATTTTATCGAAATAAACAAAGATCAAGTTCCAACAGTACAATTATAAGACAAAACATTTTTGACGATAAGTTATATTATATTTCCATGTAAAATCCTTGAATAATAAATTTTTTTGAAAAACTATTTTGTTTTTATCTTCAATATTAATAAAAGTTTATAGTGTCGGTGTTCTTTTAAAATTAATCGGTGAATATTCACTGCACGGATTATTTATTTTAATATACTGAAAATTATTCGAATTATATACTTCGATTGGCGCTTTAAAAGTTAAATTAGAAAAATTTCGGGGGCTAATGCGTGCATACCCCGGCTATTTTTTAAAGTGTAATATTTACTATCAGGATAATAATATTAACTTTTTAAAATAATAATAATAATTAACTCTGGTTAACACACAGGATTGTAACTTAGTAGTAATTCCTATTATTCACTTTTCTCCGTATATCACAACATCAATCGATTTGATTGTATCCCAGCAAATGTAATTTTTTTATTGTAAAGACTATAAAAAATTTAATAAAGATACGGAAAATAGTAATTCCAGCGATAAAATTGTCATCAACTGCTGCGCACGCCAACGAGTTGCAGAAATTGCGAGTTGTCCAGTTCAAGCTGCCAAATTACGTCAAGTTTCGGACGAAAGCTATACCGGGGGTTCTATATTTATCCCAGCATGTTGATTAGGGTGGGCCGAAACCCGCCTTTTTAAAATTTTCATTATTAATACCAAAAATATTTTTCTTTGTACAGAAAAAAAATTTTTCGGAAAAAAAAAAAATTTTTAGGTCGATATTTTAGGCTCGCCAAATCCCGCTAAAGTTAGAAGTTGTTTAAAATTTTTTTTCCAACTTATTTTGATCGGAAATTTAATTCTCTACAAAAAAGGTCCTATAATAAAATTACGTAAAGTTGATAGTTACTGAGATAATTGCAAATTTGTTCTAAAAAAGATAATTTATCAAGATACTATCACTTTTTCAGGGTAAAAAATAAATTTTAACATAAACATTTCATAGGAAATTCAATTTTCTACATAACAGACCTAAGAAAAATTAATTCAAAGTTGATAGTCACAAAGATACTAGCGATCCTTGGTGATGAATGCCACCAAATAACGAAAAATGTGAATATCTAAACATAAAACTGCCGAAAATTTTTTCCATTTACTACAAATATTAAAAAAAAAAACAAAAAATTTTATTTAACGTATTTGAATTCCCAAAAACTTACTGGTTCCTTAAGTACCCCGTTTCACTCCTCCCTCCCCCATATATTAGACTGTGTAAAATAAAATCGATATTTTTTTTTTAGTTCCATACGAAAATTTTGTTGTATGTAACAAAACAAAAATTTAGGAACTTTTTTGTAGATCATTTTATTATCCATCAAATAATGTTATCCAATTATTCATAAACCTTGTAATTCAACAGTTACACGTAATTAAAATTAATTGTTTGGAAAAAAAAATCCCAATTTTCGTGATAAATGGATGAAAATTCTTTTATGTCACATTAAACTCTATCGAAAATTGTTGTCTTTGATTATTTTATCAGCCGAATGACGGATTTTATCTGTAAAAAAGTGCAGTGAGTATGCACTTATTCTAGTAAAAAATTTTAAGGTCAAAATATTTAACTAGTATCTAAGCGGCACAAAATAAAGTTGTTAGCTGTATATTATTGACATAATAAAATTTAGTTGTCCCAAATAAATTTTAGTTCAACAGAATTTAACAAAACCAATTTAATTGTCCGAAGAGAAATTTTTTCTCAGTGTAGTTTCAGAAAGTGTGTTATTTTTTATTAATTTTTAAAACGCGAAAAATGTTATAATCTTTAGGTACATGATAAATTAACGATGTTTAAAACATCACACTGAAGTTAAACGGATCACAAAATTCATAATTTTGGAATTAATTTTTTTCAACAAATTAATTGCAAAAAAATAAAATAAAAATATGCACATGTATAAAATTAAAAAAGATACAAGTGAAATTTTTTAAATATTTTATTTTCTTTAAATTTATATTTTTTTTTAAATTAAAAAATTATTAGACGTCGGCTAACTTCAGTATCTTGTTTAAAGTCGGCCATTTTTCGTGTAATTTTATTGCGGTAATTTATATTTACATTAAAGTATATATTATAGTTATTTATAATAATTATTATAATTATTATAACTATTTTTATAATTATTTATCAATTCATGATTTATTTTTTCTAACAGACATTTCTAAACGTGAAACAACTATGTTTTTATTCGCTGTCCTTGGAGTATTCCGTGGCTGCAATAATGTATTCTTACAACATGAGTTGGTCATCGATAACTAATCGGTACGTATCGCCTACAATGATTTGAACTATATAAAAATTGAATTAGAAGATTTTAACCCGTCAGCACTCCCATTATGAGCATTTTGCTCACGCTCAATTTTAAACATGAATAACTTTTTTTTTTAAAATGAAACGAATAGTTGAAATTTTTGCTATCTTTGAATAGTTTTATCTATTTTCAGATTCCGCTTGAAAAAAATTTGTTTGGTTGTCATAGAAATTATAAAAAAAATTTTTTTTTATGCTCCTCAAAAAATGTGAGCATTTTCCTCATCACGGGCGTAGAGGTGTACGTAAAAAAATTCTATGTTCGATTACTCTGTGGCCAAAAGGCTGACGGGAGTGCTGGCGGGTTAATAAGTATTTACTATTTATGCGTTAAGATTTATTATTTTTTTTTTTTTTAATTTAGTTCTACGACCGCCATGATTCTCTGTTTTACGATCTTTTATACACGCCTCAATCAATCCGATTATCGTTCGCCTGTGAGTCAAGATCGACCGGAATATGAATGGTTCTACGTTGTGCTATTATACGCAGGAACAATCGCACTTACTATGCTAACAGCATTCCTTGAAATACCCACAAAGAAAAAAATTAAGAAAACATTTATAACCATTTATGTAAAAATGATTTATAGTATATTAAACTTGTTTTGAGCGATTAATTAAATATAATAAAAACATGATTACACTGAGAAAAAAATTTTCTTCTGACAACTAAATTTTAGTTATGACAAGAAAATGATTTGATTGCCCATTGCCAATCATATATTTGGTGGTTTCAACTAAATTTTTTATAATCCACCAACAAAACAAATTATTAGAAACTATAAAATATTTAGTAAAGATAATTATGCGTTATGTAGCAAGCATAAAATCAAATTGATTATCTGTAGAACTTATAAAGAAGTCATAATGAAATATATTCGTGAGCCTTAGAGAATTACTTATAAATAATAATTAAATATTATTTTAAAATGACAGAATATTTATTTAACAGTTAAATAAATGCATATTTAGAAAAATAATTTATTTCCTTCACACGTACTTTTTTTCGTACTATGTCAAAAATTGTTCAGGAGAAACATTATTATTAAACATTAATGTCAGAGTGTAATATAGGATACCCATATATTATTATCAGAAATATTCAGCGGATAATCCATCCCATGAATGCTTCAAGCTGGCGAATATACAAACTCTGAAATAAGTATCTTACCAGGGACACCACAAATGGTGGGCGCGATCTAGTGGCGAGCACCGAACTACTCCCGCTGCTGCTGCCTAACACCATAACTTTTAAATCAATAATCATTAGGTTCAAATATATATTTATTAACTTCGAACAAATATATATATTTATTCTAAATGAATATATTTTTTTGTGTCTAATTAATATTTATTAGAGTTAATATAATAATATTTTGCTCTAATATTTGGATTTGTTGGCACTACAAAATAGTTTAGTTGTCCATTAAATAAATATTTTCTTAACTCTACCATATGATTTTATTATCTTAGAGAGAGAAATATTAATGTCAACCAAATAGAGTCTATTAAATCATTTGTTTAAAATGATAAAATAGATTATATTGACGTAATAAAATTTAGTTGTCCCAAATAATTTTTAGCTTAATAGAATTCAACAAAACCAATCTAATTGTCCAAAGAGAAATTTTTTCTCAGTGTACTATTGCAATCATTCCAATATTGTTATTCTTGATGTCGAGGTCAATATATTATCACATGTAAATTAAAAATTTAATAATTATGATTCTAGCTAAATATATTATTTTTTCTGATAGTAAATAGGCTGGACTTTATTGGTCTCCGACAGAGTCGGAGAAAAGTTTCTAAAAATTAAAATTAAGACAATATATGTAATCACAACGTAAATTTTATAACAGGAAATTCCTTTTATGGGCAAAGCCAAAATTAGTTTGTCAACATATCGGGCTCTGTAAAAAATAGACCTATATTAGTCTATTTTTTCCAGAACACTTACTTTTGGCTGTGAAAAGGGCCATGACGCCATAAGGCCAAATCACTGAAAATAACTTGTTCTATACTTAGAAAAATCTTTTTACTCTCCCTGTGGTCTGTATTTCTAAACGAACTTGTATCATTCGTAACCCTGACGCGATATCAGTCTCCGTGAAGCCTCCGAAGCGCGTACAATAGTGGTATAGTTCTCGTAGATTCTATAAATTTAATAAATCAGATTTTTTTACACTAATCAGTCAATTGTTGTTACCAAAGTTATTTTCAATAATGGAAACTGAACCGTTAATTGATAAAAGCTCTGATTACGACGAAAACATCGGTAGACGCTACATATGGAAAAATAGTCTTGATTTTTGCATATGTTTCATCATTTGTTTTTTTTTCGGTAAGTTAGTATTCATATTCATTATGTCACTCTCAGGCATAAGAAAATCTAGGAATTGTTTTGGTCATAAATTGTTTTGTAATAAAAAAAAATTAATTTCATCATAAGATTGTGTTACACAGAAGAAAGAATTTCTTGGGGACAGGAATATTTTGCTGAACAACACTGAACAGCATAAAAATAGAAATTTTCTTGAAATAAGAATAATTTTTTTGGCATAAGGAAATTTTTCTTGCTCCGAGAAAATTTTTACTTTAACTCAGAATATGTAAAAATTTTTTTGCGCCGAGAAATCCTCTTTTATTGTAAAAATGACTTCACATATGGGGCATTCCATGTAAAATCACCGAGGTTTTGACGCGACCCTCTTCGATTTCGCTGAAACTTTTTTATCATTTTTTATCCTTCCAAAGACATTTTTCTAAAAGTTTTCAGATTTTTTTACCCAACCCCAAAAAAGTTCCGAATTTCTGAAAAAAAAACGCTCTTTATTTTTAAATTGCTATAACTTTCTCGCAAATTAATCTTTCGGCACTTTTTTTTTTTCAAAATTTGTGTTGTCAAATGTAGTTTTCAGAAAAAAATACAAAAAATTTTTTCGGAAGTCACGATATATGAAATATTTCAGTTTTTTCAATAAAACCGTCGATTTTTCGAAGTCAGAAACCTTCGATTCTCAATTTTTTTGTCTCAAAAAAAACTTCGACCAAGACAGTATTTAACCCCGCTCTTCCCATTTTGTGCCAACTTGTCTTTATATTTTTTTTTTTTTTCGATTGAAAATACAAACATTTCTGAATTAGGCTTATTTTTTATGACTTTGCGCTGAAGTTTTTTTGAATTGTTTTTTAAAGCTCAGAAGTTGAATTAAATTGGACAGAAACTACCGTAAAGTGTATTAGAGGCAAGGATTGATTTTTTCGGAAGAAAATTCCCAAATTTTAAATATAGTGGAACCCAAACCTACAATTAACTTTCTCAATAAGACAATTTATAGATAAATTCAGAAAAATAGAGATAGCCTTATAGACAATTTTAGATCAAATTGAACGAAATATAGTGTAGTACCGTATATCTCAACTGGTATAGCACTCGGCACGATACCGACGGTCTAGGTTCGATTCTCAGTTCGGGTTATCGATATTATTCTCAGTTTATCTATAAATTGTCTTATTGAGAAGGTTAATTGTAGTTTAGGTTTCACTATATTTAAAAATTAGGAATTTCCTTCCGAAAAAATCAATCCTTGCCCCTCATCCACTTTACGGTTGTTTTTCTCCAATTTTATTCAACATTTTAGCAATTTAAAAAAAAAGAGCGTTTTTTATTCAAAAATTCGTAACTTTTTTTGGGTTGGGTAAAAAAATCTGAAAACTTCAGAAAAATGTCTTTGGAAGGATAAAAAATGATAAAAAAGTTTCAGCAAAATCGAGGGGGGGGGGGTCGGGTCAAAACCTCGGTGATTTGACATGGAATGCCCCATATATAATCATAAATAATTTATCACAAAAATTTACAATCAAGTTCGACGTTTCGAGAGTTTGAACATTTCGATTAATTCGTAAATTCATGGTTCTAATAGAATATATTCTTTTTGTATTCGATGCAAAAAAATTCGTCAGTTCAAATTATATAAGCAAACACCTTAAATATATATATATATAAGCATAAATATTAAAACAATCTGTGTTGATTTATTTCTTTGTTTAACTATAGGTGCAGCACCGACGTTATGTGCGCCAATAATAGTGACGAGAATCCTAGAATCATCTGAAGGAATTTTCGTCCCTTCTGGATTGATGACAGTAACATTTATATATATCACTATCGTTCGCATATGGATACCAGCATATATATATTCGATGGGATTGAAAAGAGACGATATTCATAAATGGTCGTCACTTAAGTTCGAGTATACTTTCAATTCTTTCAATATAACTACAAAAGTAATCAAAATTATGTACAAATTTTCTTGAATAACTTTTTTATTACAGCCGCATTCAAGGCATGGAGGATGCCGTATCGATCCTTTGCTTTCTGACTTTGCCCCTGTGCTTCTTCGTTATTCTGGATACACAACCACCACCTGCAGATCCTCATGAGGATCGAATTCAAAACAGAATAGTTCACATCATCATGCTCACAGTTTATTACATATGGTTGTTTAATGTCGGTATAAAATTGATGACTGAATATATGGTATTTTATCGAAATAAACAAAGATCAAGTACCAACAGTACAATTATAAGACAAAACATTTTTGACGATAAGTTATATTATATTTCCATGTAAAATCCTTGGATATTAAATTTTTTTGAAAAACTATTTTGTTTTTATCTTCAATATTACACTGTAATAAATCCGGAGTGAATTGGGAGTGAAATAAAATGCGAATTTACTCCGGATTCACTCCGCCACTCGGAGTTCCGGAGTTCAACAAAAAATCACTCCGCATGCGGAGTGAATTGGGAGTTTTTTTTAGCGGAGTGACGCGGATTTTATTTCACTCCCAATTTACTCCGGTCCGGAGTTTTTAATGCTTAAATAAATTTATACTAAACTGCTAAACAATGTGTGAGTGTGTGTGTGTGCAGGTGTTTGTGTGCATATTTGAAAATTTGTGCGTGTGTGCCAATGTGTGCGTGTGTGCAAATTTGTACGTGTGTGCAAATTTGTGCGTGTGTTCAAATGTGTGCAAATGTGTGCGTGCGTGTGTGTGCGAGTGCGCGTGCGCGTGTGTGCCTAAATATGTATGTGTGTATTTGTGTGCATATCAGCTGATCAATAATGTAATACGCGAATTTTTACTTCGATTTTATTATGTGGAGCAATTTTTTATTAATAATATTTTCAAAACTCCATTCCGGAGTGATTTTCACTACAGAGGGATTAAATTAATAAAAAATTATCTACTCCGCGAAAACTCCCCTGCGGAGTGAATTTCACTCCGAGGGGATTGAATAATTAAAAATTCATTCACTCCGCATTCACTCCGGATTTAATCCGCATTCACTCCGCGAATTTTTTACAGTGTAAATACAAATTTTCATAACGATTATAAAAAATAAAAATTTACTGATTTTTTTTAAATTATTATTTTGGATTATGGATCCGTCATAAATCAGAATAATTTGAAAAGAAAAAAAAACATATTAAAAATGAGGGTATGGGAGTCGTACCTAAATGACTGATTACATATTTCGGCAAATTTTTTTTTTTTGTTTTTTTTTTTTTTCAATTTAGTATAAGGATTTTAAAATAATTTTGTAAACTGTAATAACCAACGAAAAATATTAATACAATCACGCCTACTTTGTGATTTTTCTAAGCATATTTTTAATTTTGAAATAAAAAGAACGTATTAGTTAAAATACACCTTTTTGACAAAAGCATTTTTTTCTTTTTTTTTTTTTCATTTTTAGACTTCGGTTAAGCTTTTTAATAAATTTTTCAGAAAAAAAATTTATACGCCCTTTCAGCTTTTGGTTACAACATTTTCAAATTCCTAAAGCTAAAAGGGCGCATAATTAAAAACATACGCCCCCTTAGCTTTGGGAAAACAATGTTTGATTTTCAAGCGTAGAAAATGTTCACTAATCAACTGGCGATGAAAAGAAAATTTATGCGCTCTTTTACCTTTTGGCACGCTACATGTAATCACAACGTAAATTTTATAACAGGAATTTCCTTTTATGGGCAAAGCCAAAGTAGTTTGTCAACATATCGGGCTCTGTAAAAAACCTATTAGTCTATTTTTTCCAGAACACTTACTTTTGGCTGTGAAAAGGGCCATGACGCCATGAGGCCAAATCACTGAAAGTAACTTGTTCTATACTTAGAAAAGTCTGTTTACTCTCCCTGTGGTCTGTATTTCTAAACGAACTTGTATCATTCGTAACCCGCCTGACGCGATATCAGTCTCCGTGAAGCCTCCGAAGCGCGTACAACAGTGGTATAGTTCTCGTAGATTCTATAAATTTAACAAATCAGAATTTTTTACACGAATCAGTTGATTGTTGTTCCCAAAGTTATCATCAATAATGGGAACTGAACCGTTAATTGATGAAAGCTCTGATTACGACGAGAACATCGGTAGACGCTACGTATGGAAAAATAGTCTTGATTTTTGCATATGTATAATCATGTTTTTTTTTTTACGTAAGTCAGTATTCTCTCTCTTTATCACTCTCATGTATAAGAAAATCTAGGAATTTTTTTGGTCATGAATTTGTTTGCAATGAAAAAAATTAATTTTATCCTAAGATTGTGTTACTCAGAAAAAAGGATTTCTTGGGGAAAGGAATATTTTGCACTGTGTACGTCATAAAAATAAATATTTTTTTAGGATTAGAATAAATTTATTGGCACAAGAAAATTTTTGTTGCTCCGAGAAATCCTCTGTTATTGTGAATATGACTTTATACATATATAATCATAACTAATTTATTACAATAATTTACAAACAAGCCCGACGATTCGAGAGTTTGAACGTTTACGAATAATTCGTAAAAACTCATAGTTCCAATCGAATATATTTTTTTTTCTATCCGACGAAAAAAAATTCGTCAGTTCAAATTATATAAGAAAATAAAAGAAACTGTGTTGATCTATTTCTTTGTTTAACTAAAGATGCAGCACCGCTGTTGTGTGCGACAATAATAGTGACGAGAATCCTAAAACCATCTGAAGAAATTTTCGTCCTCTGCGTGACAGGAACATTTGTGTTTATCAATACCCATTGCTCAATGTTACAAGGATCTTTTTATTTCATGGGATTGAAAAAAGACGATGTCCGTAAATGGTCGTCACTTAAGTTGGAGTATACTTTCAATTTTTTCAATATAACTAACAAAAGTAATCAAAATTATGTACAAATTTTCTTGAATAACTTTGTTATTACAGCCGCCATCGAGCCATGTGTGATTCCGTACTACTTGTTTGCTTTCTAACTTTGCACCTGTGCTTGTTCTCTACTCTGGGTACATTACTACCACCTGCAGATCCTCATGAGGATCGAATTCAAAACGAAATAGTTCCCATCATCATGAGCATAGTTAATTTCATATGGTTGATTTATGTCGTTGTAAAATTGACGAATAAATATATGGTATTTTATCGAAATAAACAAAGATCAAGTTCCAACAGTACAATTATAAAACAAAACATTTTTGACGATAAGTTATATTATATTTCCATGTAAAATCCTTGAATAATAAATTTTTTTGAAAAACTATTTTGTTTTTATCGTCAATATTAATAAAAGTTTATAGTGTCGGTGTTATTTTAAAATTAATCACTGAATATTCACTGCATGGATTATTTATTTTAATATACTAAAAATTATTCAAATTATATACTTCGATTGGCGCTTTAAGAGTTAAATTAGAAAAGTTTCGGGGGCTAATGTCTGCATACCTCGGCTATTTTTTAAAGTGTAATATTTACTATTAAGATGATAGCATTAACTATTTAGAATAATAATAATAATTAACTCTAGTTAACCCACAGGATTGTAACTTAGTGGTAATTCCTATTATTTACTTTTCTCCGTGTATCGCAACATCAATCGATTTGATTGTATCCCAGCAAATGTAATTTTTTTATTGTAAAGACTATAAAAAATTTAATAAAGATACGGAAAATAGTAATTCCAGCGATAAAATTGTCATCAACTGCTGCGCGCGCCAACGAGTTGCAGGAATTACGAGTTGTCTAGTTTAAGCTGCATATATAATTACGTCAAGTTTCGGACGAAAGCTGGCGGGGGTTCTATATTTATCCCAGCATGTTGATTAGGGTGGGCCGAAACCCGCTTTTTTTAAATTTTCATTATTAATACCAAAAATATTTTTCTTTGTACAGAAAAAAAATTTTTCGGAAAAAAAAAAAATTTTAGGTCGATATCTTAGACTCGCCAAATCCCGCTAAAGTTAGAAATTATTTAAAATTTTTTTTCCAACTTATTCTGATCGGAGATTTAATTCTCTACAAAAAAGTCTTTTAATAAAATTACGTAAAGTTGATAGTTACTGATATAATTGCAATTTTGCTCTAAAAAATATAATTTTTCAAGATATTATAAATTTTTCAGGGTAAAATATGAATTTTAACGTTTAAATTTCATGTAAAATCAAATTTTTTACAAAATTGGCCTTCTGGTAAAAATTTGAAATTTATATTTATTCAGAAACCGGCAGTTTTATGTTTAGATATTTACATTTTTCGTTATTTGGTGGCATTCATTAAGAATCGCTAGTATCTTTGTGACCATCAACTTTGAATTAATTTTTATTAGGTCTGTTTTGTAGAAAATTGAATTTCCTATTAAATTTTTATGATAAAATTTATTTTTTACCCTGAAAAATTTATAATATCTTGATAAATTATATTTTTTAGAACAAAATTGCAATTATCTCAGTAACTTTCAACTATACGTAATTTTATTATAAGACTTTTTTTCTAGAGAATTCAATTTCCGATCAGAATAAGTTGGAAAAAAAGATTTTAAAAAACTTCTAACTTTAGCAGGATTTAGCGAGCCTAAGAAATCGACCTCAAATTTTTTTTGTTTTCCAAAAAATTTTTTTTTGTACAAAGAAAAATATTTTTGGTATTAATAATGAAAATTTCAAAAAAGCGGATTTTCGGCCCACCCTAATGTTGTTATGGCGGGAACAAAATTTTACTTACTTTCTTAATAATATAGAATAGACGAGCAACCCACCATCACTACACAGAAAAAACAGATATCTTGAGTCAAGAAAATATTTTTGAAGACAAACGTTTTCGGGAACCGAGTCAAGATTTTCTTGAGTCAAGAGAATTCGTCTTGGTTGGAGAAGATTTCTACTTTATCTGACAAAATTTAGGTCTCCAAAAAATTTTCCTTGAATCAAGAATATTTACTTTCAGTCGATAATTTTTTTTTTTGTGTGTACGTACGTAAGTCACGTGACTGCCCGAGTATCACTACCAAATTCAGTAAATTTAATTTTCTCGTTTATTTAGGTCCTCGCAAACCAATCGATTTAAAAAATTGTGTTTATTACATGATTTAAAAAAAAAATCTACACAATCAAATTTTTTTTTTGTCGTTTTCTAAAATATTTCAACTACGATGGAAAATACAAAAAACTGATTAAATTTCTTATATTGATACGAAAAAAATCCAGTATCTAATCTCTGAGTTTTTTAAATTTTTATGCCCGTAATTTTATGAAATCATTAATTATTATTATAGAGACATGACATGGACTTAATTTTCCTTATTCCCTCTTAATAATATAGTTATTAGATATAGGGGAGGGTGGGGCAGAGCGGCCCCCCTAAGCCAATTATTACTTTTTGTGGCTTTCAACCATAAGATCACTTTACTTTTGACCTATTTCGAACAAATTTATGGACATTTTGCCAAAATTCTGAAAAAAAAAATTTTTTTTGTGGGGCTGAGCGGCCCCCCTCAAAAAAATGATAAAAAATTTTTTTTTTTCGTTTTTTTTTTTTTTTTAAATTGTTTTCATCATTAAGAATGTATTTCTTTCCCTTGACAACTATTTTTGGTTTTATATTACTCGAAAAAAATTTTTTTAAGTGTAATAAATCGTTCACCCTCTATTACCTTAATTACTAATTGTTATTTAATAAAAAAAAACAATTCTATAGTTTTACTTAATTTCAAAAATTTATCAACTAAAAAAAAAAATGTTATTTTTATAAATTTTTGTGACCAAATTTGCCTCTTACATAAAGAAACGGCCGAAAAATATGAAAAAATAAATTTTTCGGAAGTTTCGGCTGGTCCATTTTGCCCCAGGTGTTATGCGTAGGGCTAGAAATGTGGAATTATAATAATTTTTTTTTTAATTTGACGATAAAAATATGAAAAAATTACTTTTTCAAAATTTTGGGCTTGTCCATTTTGCCCCAAATGTCATGCGTAGGGGTAAAAATGCGCAAACATATCGGATTTATAGTAATTAGGCGAAAAAAAAAAAATTTTTTTTTTGATCAAAATTTCAGGGGGGCCGCTCTGCCCCACCCTCCCCTATATTCAGTGATAGAATAATTAAAGTATTAATTTATTTATTAAAAGAATATAAATACGATCGCCTTTTTTTCGCGCCTAATTCAAATGTATTACGAATGATATGAATAATTTTGTTTCACTCAATACTTTGCTATGAAAAATAATTTAAAGTATAAAAAGGCACAAACTCAAGTAAAGACTTTACTAGCGATACCAAATTTGATAACATTAACTTATTTTATCATATAAATATGGCGGGAACAAAATTTTACTTATTCTATTAATAATATAGATTATAAACACAAACAATAATTAATTTTTCATTGTTTTTTTATTTAACATAATGGTTTTTTTTGCATACATTCTATAGCCTAAGATCTATTAAATTTAATAGGTCAATTTTTTTAATAGAATTAAAATTGTGATATATTTATATAGTTCGCCGACTATATTTACATTCCACTGGTAGACTTTTGTAATAATTGAGCAAATCTGGTTGTAATCAGCAGCGAGACATCAATAAATCGGTCGACGCAATTATTCAAACAGGTTTCTGTTTTACCATCGAGCTTGGTTCCCGGTTTGTCGACGCATTTTTCCCAGCAGAAATCATTGAATTCATGGATCTGTAATTCAAAATTAAACGATACTTAATTTATTTATTTATAATAATTAATATCTATTACAAAATTATAAATAAAATATATATGTATTTTATATTTACATTATATATAATTATATATAATTTGACTAATTAAAAATTGATTAATATAACAAAGAATATATAAGATTATTTAGACAGAATTTAAATCTACAGCTCCGTAGGTCTGCAATAATTTTACAAAAGAGTCCGTTGACTTAAATTATTTTTTTCTTATTAAGTACTAGGTTTTTTTGAAAAATGATTGAGGACTTTTGTGTAGAAAATTAAATTCCCTACAAAAAGATACTGATTAATTTTTTTCGTATCTTTGATACTTTAGCCAGAATTTGACTTTGAAGTAAAAAAAATATTATTATTTTTAAGACGACCCATTTTTCTCCTTTACGGTAAAAAAAATTTTTACGGATACAAATAATAAAAACTGGCGGTTAAAATTTTTATGTAAAAAATTAAATTCGCTGCTCATTAAAAAAAAGTCAATAATTTTCAATTTTTTTTTTTTTGCTCAAAATTATTTTTGTCTTAATGGAAAAATTAAAAAAAATTTATCAAAATTAAACTAATGAGTTTCGGATTAAAATTTTTCAATCTATACCTCAGCGAAATGTACACAGAAAAAAAAAAATTCTTGACTGAAGGTAAATATTCTTGATTCAAGAAAATTTTATGGAGACCGAAATTTTCTCAGATAAAGTAGAAATCTTCTCCGACTAAGACGAATTTTTTTTAACCAAGACAAATTCTCTTGACTCAAGAAAATCTTGACTTGGTTCCCGAAAACGTTTGTCTTCAAAAATATTTTCTTGACTCAAGATGACTTTTTTTTCTGTGTAACTGCGCTGTCCTTTCTTTCCTCTGATACTCTAATTATTTTTTTTTACTAATTTATAAAATTTAAATGCCGGCATTACAATTTAAAGAAATTGAAAATTTATGATACTGAAGTTATCCAACGTCTAATAATTTTGGGTTTTTTTTTTCATCGACAAATTATCAAAAAAAAGTATTTAAAAAAATTGCACTTGTAGTCTTTTAAATTTTCTACACGTGCATATTTTTTTAATATGATACTGAAGTTAGCGGACGTCTAATAATTTTTGGATTTTATTTAAGAGGGTAAATTAAAAAAAAAAAAAATTTGAAAAAATTGCACCTGTAGTTTTTTAAATTCCTTACAAGTGCATAATTTAATTTTTTATTTTTTTGTAATTTATTTGCTGGAAAAAAAAACCCAAAAATTTTTAATTATCTGCCAACTTCAGGATCATTTTTTAAATTGATTTGTTGAAAAAAAAAATCAAAAAATTGTCAATTGTCTGCTGACTTCATGATACTGAAGTTAGCCGACGTCTAACAATTTTTTGATTTATTTTTTAAACAATGAATTATAAGAAAAAAAACATTTCAAAAATTTGCACTTGTAGTTTTTTAAATTTTCTACATGTGCATATTTTTAGTTTTTGTTTTTTGTAATTGACTTGTTGAAAAAAAAAAATTCAAAAATTACTATTTGTCTGCCAACTTCAAGATCATGCTGACTTCAGGATCATAGAAATTTAAAAAAACTGGAGGTTGAATTGACTGAAATAATATAATAATTAAAATAATTAACCTGTGCTGTAAGTTGCGCTTTTTGTTTCTCCATCATTAAAAATTCGTTGAGTTCATTATCAACTCCCGGTTTTGTTTTTGGTTCATCAAAACTGGAGGTATTTCCAAATAAATCAGTCATTTTTTATTTTTTATTATTTTTGAAAAAATAATTTATGAAAAATTATTGCCGCTATCAACTCCAACCTGAAATGAAATATCAGTAACTAAATATATAAAAATATTAACAGTAATTATTACTATTATTATTAATATTGTGTAGAAATTGTGAAAAAATTTTAATTTACTTACAAATTTTCGCTGCTCCAAAATAAATTTAAATCAATTTTTGATTTACCACAAGAATGACGAAATTTACTTCAGAATGTGGACCAACTTAACCTCAAAAATTTATCAAGGCAAATTTACAATCACACGAGGGGTGAATTTATTTTAAAAAATACTTTTTTTTCATTGGTCAATCAAATTTCGAAAAAAAAAAAAAATTTGTGTCGTAGATTTGAAAATTTCCTCGTGTATTTTATGAGGTTATATTTTGATAAATAAATACACAAGTATATAAATAAAAATAATTAAAAATGAAAGAAATTTTGATTACAAAATGCGAGAAAAAATTTATAAATTCAGCTCTTGATGAAAATATCGTAAGTTTTCATTTAAATTTTAATTTTTTTAAATTTTGATTGTTGATAATAATGATAAAAATTTTTTATAATTTCAGAGACTCGATGGAAGAAAATTAAACGAAGCACGGAAAATAAAATTACACTTTGGATCTAGCTGGGGATCATGTCTAGCATCTCTAGGACAAACGAGGTTTTTATTTATTTTTTTTCATTAATTATTTATGATACTGAAATTAGCATAATATTGAAGTTAGCAGACGTTTGACAGCTTTTGATTTTTTTTTACAAACGATTAACTATAAAAAAAAATATTTTGGAAAATTGCACCTATAGTTCATTAAATTTTCTACATGTGTATATTTTTAGTTTTTTTTTTTTGTAATTTATTTGTTGAAAAAAAAATCCGAAAATTTGGAACTGTCTGCTAACTTCAGGATCGTAAATTAGCCATGATCCTGAAGTTAGCAAATAATTAAAAATTTTTGGATTTTTTTTTCAGCAAATCAATCAGAAAAAAAAACAAAAAAAAAAATATACACATGTAGAAAATTTAAAAAACTACAGGTGCAATTTTTTAAAATATTTTTTTTTTTATAATTTACTGTCTAAAATAAAATCCAAAAATTAAAAGACGTCTGCTAACTTCAGTATCATAATTAGCCGACGTCTAATTATTTTTGGATTTTTTAAAAAACGATAAATTATGAAAAAAAAAAACATTTAAAAAAATTGCACTCGTAGTCTTTTAAATTTTCTACATGTGCATATTTTTACTTTTTTTTTTTCTTTAGATTTAATTCTTCAAAAAAAAAATCCAAAAATTTTTTCTATCAATTAATTGAATGATACTGAAATCAGCTGACGTTTAATAATTTTTGAGTTTTTTAAAAACGATAAATTTAAAAGAAAAAAAAAAAAAAAACAAAAATTGCATCTATAGATTTTCCAATTTCCTACATGTGCATTTTTTTATTTTTCTTTTTTTTTTATATTTACAATTTAAAAAAAATTATTTATTTATTCTGGGGCAGGGTAATAGCAAATGTGTCATGTGACATCCAGCAGCCAAAATTATCACGACCAAATGAAGGCTTATCGTACATAAATGTTGAGTTGAATCCCTTGGCAGCAGCTCACTTTGAAGCTGGAAGACAATCCGAGGCTGGGGTATCACTAACAAGACAACTAGAAAGATGTTTCAAAGATTCGAGGTGCATTGACATGGAATCTCTGTGCATTGTCGCTGATAAAAAAGTATTTACTCAATAATTATTTCTATTTGTTTATAAGTACATGGATAATTTGCCTAAGAAAAAAAACTAATTACTTTATTTATTTATTTTTTTAGGTATGGAATATCAGAGTGGATATCAATGTCATCAATCACGATGGCAATTTAGTTGATTGCGCCAGTATCGCAACATTAGCAGCTCTTTCGCATTTCCATCGGCCTGATGTGACTTCAACTGGAGACGATGTTATCATTCATTCGTTTGCTGAAAAAGATCCACTGCCCTTGACGTTATTCCATCAGCCTGTTTGTGTTTCGTTCTCTACATTTGAAAAGTAAATATTTCATTTTTTATTTAAAGTTTTATTTAAATTTAAATAACTTCGGAAGCACAAAGTTCGCGCGATCATGAATTTAGACATTTTTTCATGTCAAGTAACAAATTTCCTCTGGAATGAGTACCCACATCACTATGTTTCAGTTAAAAAAAAATTATTAAGAATCCAAAAATTTAATTCTTTGAAAAAAAATTTAATTTTTAAATTGATAAGTTTTTTGTATCAAACGGTAAATTTCCTCTTGTTTGAGTACCCACATCACTATGTTTCAGTTAAAAAAAAATTATTAAGAATCCAAAAATTTAATTCTTTGAAAAAAAATTTAATTTTTAAATTGATAAGTTTTTTGTATCAAACGGTAAATTTCCTCTTGTTTGAGTACCCACATCACTATGTTTCAGTTAAAAAAAAAATTATTAAGAATCCAAAAATGTAATTCTTTGAAAAAAAATTTAATTTTTGAATTGATAAGTTTTTTGTATCAAACGGTAAATTTCCTCTGGAATGAGTACCCACATCACTATGTTTCAGTTAAAAAAAAAATTATTAAGAATCCAAAAATTTAATTCTTTGAAAAAAAATTTAATTTTTAAATTGATAAGTTTTTTGTATCAAACGGTAAATTTCCTCTTGTTTGAGTACCCACATCACTATGTTTCAGTTAAAAAAAAATTATTAAGAATCCAAAAATTTAATTCTTTGAAAAAAAATTTAATTTTTAAATTGATAAGTTTTTTGTATCAAACGGTAAATTTCCTCTTGTTTGAGTACCCACATCACTATGTTTCAGTTAAAAAAAAAATTATTAAGAATCCAAAAATGTAATTCTTTGAAAAAAAATTTAATTTTTGAATTGATAAGTTTTTTGTATCAAACGGTAAATTTCCTCTGGAATGAGTACCCACATCACTATGTTTCAGTTAAAAAAAAAATTATTAAGAATCCAAAAATTTAATTCTTTGAAAAAAAATTTAATTTTTAAATTGATAAGTTTTTTGTATCAAACGGTAAATTTCCTCTGGAATGAGTACCCACATCACTATGTTCCAGTTAAAAAAAAATTATTAAGAATCCCAAAATTTAATTCTTTGAAAAAAAATTTAACTTTTAAATTGATACGTTTTTTGTTTCAAACGGTAAATTTCCTCTTGTTTGAGTACCCACATGACCATATTTTGATTAAAAAAAAAATCATCGCAAGTGTTTTTATAGAAATTTAAATGAATTATTATTACAGTGGAAAGACAGTTATGGATCCAACGTACATCGAAGAACGACTAGGAGTCACTCAATTAACCATGGGGTTGAATGCGTATCATGAGTTTGTAAATTTATCATTTGCTGACAAATCATCGTCGTCTAAAGTGTCAACTGATGTATTGGCTTCTGTTAAATCTATTGCAGCCACACATGCCGTTAACGTCATACGTCAAATCCGCGATGCCGTAACACTTGACGTTCAGACCAGGTAATTATAGTCATTTATTTTAATTACTAATTAATTATAAATTAAAAAAAACACATGATTGTTAAAATTTAAACGCCATCCCATGTCCTCTATTTGAAAAAATCCTGAAAACTCCCAAGAAAAATTTTAGTCTTGAACCCCAGACATGATACGGATGGGGACAGATAACTGTCATGTTTTTTTTTGAAAAGTTGCCCGTAACTTTGCTCCTATGGGGAATATCTCCATGCAATATTTTTTTTTTTGTTCCTGATAGTGTCCTCTAGTATAAAAGACTCCAATTATTTAGAGTTACTAAATTTTTGATAGAAATAATTTATTTATTCCATTTAAAAAAAAGTATTAATTGGTATATTTTTAATAATTTTTTTTTTTGTAGATATAAAAAAGAAGTATGCAAAATAAATAGATTCAAAGATGCGATATCTTCTGATAAAATAAGTATGTTCAGAGAAAGAATAGCCATCAAATTATCGCAATGGAACACCAGAGAAATAAAAACTGATAAAGAAGAAAATAGCGGCGATGAAAAAATGGATTGCAATGTTGATGTAAATGATGATAATCTTGATAATAATGATGATGATAATGACAATGATGTTGTAATGGTGGAACCAAGTACAGAAGTACGCAAAGTAGGAGTCGGATCCGCTGAATTGATAACAAAAATGGTAAGTTATTTAAAAATTAAATGGCAATTATTAATTTATGCATTTTATTTTAATTTAAAGGAGTTGAAAAAATATATGTATATAATATGAGTAATTGTCACTTTGTTGGGTACTTAATTCATTTAAATGATTTCGTTTTTTAGGGGGAAAATATTGGTGAAGGTAAAAAAAATTCGTGGATTAATTCTTCTGACGATGATGATGATGATGATGATGATGATGATGATGTTGGCGATGAAGTGGAGACATTGAAAGTAACTAAAGTCAATAAAGTCCTCGACGAAATAGGTAATTTTTTTAATGATCAACTTTAGTTTTTTTTAGTAAATTATATATAAATATATATGTATATATGTGTAGGTATATGTATATTTGGAGTATGTGATTGTATAGAGAATTGAATGCGCTTTCAAATGAGTACCCACATGCCATATTTCATGTAAACTATTTTATATACATATATTTATATATGTAAATATATGTAATAAAAATATATTTAATAAATATGGCTTGTGGGTACTCGTTTCAGAGGAAATTAAATTTTCTCTCGGGTAATGAAATAAATATGTCAATACGTACATATATACTCATATGCACATAAATAAATATATGAGTATATATAAATATCTTTTAAAGTTTTGAAAATAAATATGTCATGTTGGTACTCATTTTAAAGGGCATTCAAATTGCTATCTACTCACATACTTAAAACATATATACATATATATTTATCCATATATATGTCATAAAAAAAAATTTTTCTTTTCCAGTACTGAGTGATAGCGAAGAAGAAGATACCCAAGTATTATCAAACCCCGATTTACTGTAAAGTAAAAATTTCCATTATCATTTTGTAAAATAAATTTTGAATAAAAAAAAAAATAATAATTAATATTTAATTTTTATTATGTTGTAAATTAATTTTAATTAACAATTTAAAAAGATTATTATCGTAAATGTAATTATGATTAATAGATTTAATTAATTACAATTAATGTAGTATTTTTTTAATATTAAGTATACAATAATATATATATTTAATTTTAATTATAGTTATAGGAGACAGTAATTTTTCTTAATTAATAAATTCTATCAGTAATTTTCATTATAAAATTAAAATAATAAATTAATTAATGGTTACGTTGTATCAGCACTGACGCCATTTTTTTGATCCAATTTATTGGCGTTTGTTTTAACGGTGTAAATAAAAATACTTGACACTTCTTTTTCCGATACTGGAATTGTTTTGAAGTGTTTCATCAGCGTCTGTAACAACAAATTATTAATTAATTAATTAATTAAGGCGTAGAAAAATCATTAGTCTGACACTTGTTTTATTTTCTTTCTTTAAAATCAAAATTGTGTCTAAACTATCAGAGATATGGAAAAAATGATAAGGAGCAAATTTATAGGAAATTTAATTTCCTACAAAAAAGGTCCTTATGAATTTTGCGATAAGTCTAGTAGTAAGTGAGTTAATAATCGATTACTAATTCAATAATTTTTTTTTGTTACTTTAATTTACTTTTTTTTAGTAAAAATAAATAAATAAAAAAAAAACTTACATCAGCAAGTTGTGCTTTATTTGATCCGGGTTTAGCAAGTACTTTGTAATATCTTTTATATCTTCTTAAAGTACCAACTTGCAGTTGAAATAAATCAACATCTGGTACATCGTTGTCAGTTTCGCCGGAATCTTCTTCTGAATCTTTTCTCCGTCTCTGCTGCTGTTGTTTTGATCTCGCGCACTGTATTACTTGTTTATGATAATCACATATGTAGATATGTCTTGCCTATAAATTTATAAATATTTACATACATTAATAATAAATATATCAAATAAGAACTCCATTTTATATTTTTTTACTTTTCTTATCTTTGAATTTGAATTTCTTACTAAACTATCAAAGATACAGTAAAAGTTGTAAGAAATGATTTTGTAGGAAATTAAATTCTCTACAAAAAAGGTCTCTTTCAATTTTTACCTAAACCAATTACTTTAGTAATTAAACATTTAAATGCAAAAAAAAAAATGAATTTTTTTCCAATCTAATATTAAAAATTCAAATACTGGCTAAAGTATCAAAGATACCGCAAAAATTTACTGATACATTTTTGTAGCAAATTAAATTCTCTACAAAAAAGGTCCTCATGCTTTTCCCCCTAAACCCAATCCTTTCGTAGTTAAAAATTTTTAAAACTAAAATTTTGAGTTAAAAATAAAAAACTTCAATTTTTTGTTCTAGACTAACATTAAAAATTAAAATACTGGCCAATCTATCAAAGATACCGCAAAAATCTACTGATACATTTTTGTAGCAAATTAAATTCTCTACAAAAAAGGTCCTCATACTTTTCCCCCTAAACTCAATACTTTCATAGTTAAAAATTTTTAAAACCAAAATTTGGAGTTAAAAATAACAAACTTCTATTTTTTGTTCTAGACTAACATTGAAAATTAAAATACAGGCTAAACTATCAAAGATAACGCAAAAATTCACTGATACATTTTTGTTGCAAATTAAATTCTCTACAAAAAAGGTCCTTATACTTTTCCCCCTAAACCCATTACTTTCGTAGTTAAAAATTTTTAAAACCAAAATTTTGAGTTAAAAATAAAAAACTTCTATTTTTTGTTCTAGACTAACATTAAAAATTAAAATACTGACTAAACTATCAAAGATAACGCAAAAATCCACTGATACATTTTTGTAGCAAATTAAATTCTCTACAAAAAAGGTCCTTATACTTTTCCCCCTAAACCCAATACTTTCGTAGTTAAAAATTTTTATAACCAAAATTTTGAGTTAAAAATAAAAAACTTCCATTTTTTGTTCTAGACTAACATTAAAAATTAAAATACTGGCCAATCTATCAAAGATACCGCAAAAATCCACTGATGCATTTTTGTAGCAAATTAAATTCTCTACAAAAAAGGTCCTCATACTTTTCCCCCTAAACCCAATATTTTAGCCAGCACATACAAAAACTCAGAACCAAACTCCAAATTAACCCAAACTGTCACTTGATGAAACTCAAAATCAATTAAAAAAAAAAAATTTTAGTCACCATGCGGTTTCGTAGTAAACAATTGTCTTACCATATGATCTAAATTTAATTTCAGCCGTCTTTGAGTAACAGTCTTTTGTATCCGTTTGCTGTACGACGCATTTCCAGCAGCTCTGGTACATCTTTCGCCCTCATCAACGAGGCAACAAATCTGATCAGATGCACCACGAGAATCTTCTTCACCGGTACTGAATCCGTTCATTTTTAATTATATATTTATATATAACTTATTTATTATTACCTAATATTTAATTCCATTAATTTACCATCCTCCAAAAACTCGACTCACTAAATAATTAAATCACTTGTTAATTGATTACATTAATTATTTAATTACTCGACTTTAAAATTAAAATTAAAAAAATTTAATTCAACAAAACAAAGATAATTTAACGCGTGTCCGATTAATAAATTCGTTTTTTTTTTTTTTTTAAATAAATAACTGAGAACTGGACGATGGAAAATCGCAAGTAATTTATAATTAATTTTTAACTAATTATTTAATTGCTTAAGCTTAAAAAACATACAATTACACAATTACGTATGGAGAATGCTTGAAATTTACTTGTCTGTCAGTGTAGTTATCGCAAGTACGAACTCAAGGTTTATTCATAAATTTTTTAACTCATTTTTAAGCCTCCGCCTGAAAACGCGCCTTTATTTTACGCTGCTACTAAAATATTATTCATTATTATCATTATCGTTAATTACATTAATTGTGGTACTAATTAATGAAGTTATATATATTTATGTGTTATATAAATATGTATATATGTAATGTTTATTTATAATTTCTGTAATTAACTTGTAGTTATTTTTACATTAATTAATTGCTCCGGAAAGTGCCGCCACCTTGTGAGTTTTAAAAATCCCGCGGAAATTTAAATAATTAATTTAAACTTTTTCTCATTAATTACAATACAGGCGCATATAAATTATAAAATATATGAATTATTTTATCACGTGGACTAGAATTTTTTGATAAGAAAAAAGGGGGGCAAAATGGGGGACTTATAAAAAATTTTTAGCTGCCGTTCAAATAAAATTTCATTTTTTTACTTAAATAATAAAAATTTAATTTAATTAATTAATTAATATTAACATGAATTAATTACTAAATAATTAGAATTAATCAATTAATCAATCAATTGTCTAATTAATGTAATTAATACCGTTTATCAATAAATACCAATTGTCCCTCCGAAACTAAATTCAAATTTCCCGCGGAAACAAATATCCCAATCTGAGCTTCCCAGGTGTCGCAGACTCCCGTTTCCGCAAAAAAAAATTAATTAATTGCTCCAGAAAGTGCCGCCACCTTGCGAGTTTTAAAAATCCCGCGGAAATTTCAATAATTAATTTAAACTTTTTCTCATTAATTACAATACAGGTGCATATAAATTATAAAATATATGAATTATTTCTCACGTGGACTAGAATTTTTTTATTTAAAAAAAGGGGGCAAAATGGGACACAAAAAATTTTCAGCTGCCGTTCAAATAAATTTTTATTTTTCTACTTAAATAATATGATACTGAAGTTAGCCGACGTCTAATAATTTTTGGATTTTTTTTAGGCGGCAAATTTACAAAAAAAAAAATTTGAAAAAATTGCACCTGTAGTTTTTTAAATTTTCTACATGTGCATATTTTTCGTTTTTTTTTTTCTTCAAGTTTAATTGTTAAAAAAAAATCCCAAAAATTTTTAATTGTCTGCTAACTTCAGGGTCATTAAATAATACAAATTTAAATCAATTAATTAATTAATATTAACATGAATTAATTACTTACTAATTAGAAATAATCAATTAATTAATTAATTGTCCAATTAATGTAATTAATATCGTTTATCAATAAATACCAACTGTCCCTCCGAAACTAAATTCAAATTTCCCGCGCAAACAAATATCCCAAACTGAGCTCCCCAGGTGTCGCAGTCTCCCGTTTCCGTAAAAAAAAAATTCCTGACATAAAAGAGTCGAAACTGTATAAAAGATCCAGTGTCGAAAATGACGCGCTCTCATTGGTTTATTTTTTGCGGCTTATCTTAAACGCGCCAATGAAAATTCCCTGCCAGACCTTTTACAACACAGACTATAGTAATAAAAAAAAACCTAAATATATATATATATGTACATAATATGATATTGTATATTGTCGCATACATAAGTGTGGCGTGTTTGGTCCCTAATACTTAAACATTATACCTTATACACCATTTACACACTACACTAAACTACACTACAAGTTCTACTAGTGTAACGATATACCAAGACCCGTATTTATAAAGAATCATATTTGCAGTGTCTTTTTCGGTGAGTAATAAATATATATACTTAAATAATATATTATACTGTAATTATTAATTATTAATTATGTCAATCGTTAAATATTTTTTTTTATTATATATTAAATATATATATAATATATATATTAAACTACAACATTGTTACTCCGTAACTCGAAACGCCATAGTCTGAAATACTTGTCCATATATATACATAAATATATATATATATATATTTTTGATGGAATCAAGTATAAAAAAAATATAAATAATATAAATAATTATTTAAATAAAAAAATGGATAATTAATTTTTTGAAATCCAATAATTTGGAAATAAAATAAAAAATGGCGGCCGCGTAATAACGTCATGTATTTAATATTATTATTGATGACAATAAATAATTATTAGGGGCTTATAATAATAAATATATGTATATTTTCTGGGTAATTAATTATTTATGTTTACGCGGTAATTTATATTTATTTGAATTTCTGTAAATTGTCATGTTGCTCAAGCGTCCATTAGACTCCATTACGTGAAGTCCAACAGCTATCAAGGCTGCTTGCTTGCTGTTTGTTGCCTGTATTATAAAAACCCTAAGCTACTTATATATACATATATATTTATGTCAGTAATATTTCAAATGTCAGAAAATAATTAATTTTATTTTTTTTTTTTAAATTAATTTTATAAAAAAAAAAAAATTTTTTTTTTTATTTTATTTATTTTACAAAATGTCAGCCATTACAAGCTCGCAATTTATCTCAGTTATTATAATTTTTTTCCCGCGTATTTTAGATTTTTTTAAAAATTTTTTATTTACGCGCCAATTTAAATAAACATTTTTTTTAAATTTGAATTCTTATGGTTTTTATTTATTTATTGTTTTTTTAACTTAGGGGCGGTATTTTTTCTCGTTACGACGCTCTATACTCTTGTATATCTATATATATATTTATATATATATATATATATATAAATGTACAATTCTATATGAACGTCTGGGTATTAGTATATGTAGTGGAGGGAGGACAAGAGGTTGCCAGGGAAGTAAAGAGTGAGAACGACAGAATTACGATTCAGCTCCCGCGTTAAGACGATACGTTTTTTTTTTTCTGAAAAATAAAAAAAAAAAGTTTAAGTTTATTGTTGATTTTTTTAAAAAATTATCTAATTGTGGAAATTAAATCTCAGGTATGACGTCGCCATTATTAATTTTATTTCTATTATTTGTTATTGTAATTATAATCATTATTATTATTATTATCTATAATATTTATGTGCGATAATTTATATTTTGAAGGTTATTCTATATTATGATCTGTGATGTTTTTGTTGCGAGCTTGTGGTGGGGATTTAAAAAATGGCGTCAGACGCTATAATTTACGCGCCAAAAAATTTAAAATTTATAACAAAAGACACAACACCCTAATAATTTTTTTTTATTCAAAACTTTATAAAAAATATCTGACAGTTTTAAAAAAAGTTTAAATTTAAATTTTTTGGCGGGTTTTTTTTTCGGCGTCAGCACGCGATGCAAAACCGGAAATGCTCATCTTTTGTTACGTGGGAAAATTATTATAAATGGATAAATAAATTTTTACAAATATATATATTGTTATATATATAAATATATGTAATTATAGAACAAGTGGGCATCTGTTAATTTTTTCGAATATTTAAATTTTTAAAAATAGATTCAAAAAAATAAATAATGAAAAATAACGGTACGCTTACGCTATTGCAACCGTTACATTCCAATTGAGTAAAATAATAAAATTCCTTGAAAAGTTATACCTGAGACGTAAAATTACAAATTTCAAATAAATACAACAATTGCAAGCCTATTGTAGGATTTGTAAAATTTAATGCCAAGGATTTCTTTGTCCTTGTAAAAGTTTCCGTAATTAGTTCTAAGAATTTTATTGTTATTTTGTAGTTTTAAATTTTAACAAAGTACTTAAGGTACTTATTATTATTTTTAAATATTTTTAATTACCTAAGTTACGGAGAAATCATAAGGAGAGGGGGGTAACAATAATAATAATAAAATAAAGTTAATGTTTCGTGCAAAAGCCGGCTGCAACGAAACAGACATAAATTGCAATATGCCAACGACCCTTTTTTTTTTTTCTTTTCTTTTCTAAAGTCCACCCTTGTTATAAATTATATTACTAACGCCACATGCTACATTATTTAAAAAAAAAAATATTTATCGTATTATAGAAAATAAATTATTAAGAAAATTATCGAAAATTTTTTTGCTAAGGAAATTCAAACTTTTCTTTACAAAGGAAAATTTTTACATTTTTAAAAAAATTATCTTTGAAATTTTTTTTTATAAAAGAAAATTAACAAAATTTAAAAAAAAATTTTTTTCAAAGAAAATTTCATAGATTTTTAGAAAAAATTTTTGTTTGGGAAATTTTTAATGATTTTTCTGAAGGAAATTCTAGTATAGATTTTTTTTTGAAATTTTTTAAAAGAAAATCCTCAGGACGAAAAAATTTATTGTTGGAAAATTAAAAATTTTCATGTATTTTTTCAAAAAAAAATTCTCAGATTTTTAGAATAATTTGAAAAAAAAAAAAAAAAAAATGTGGATTTTATTGAAAGAATTCTTAAGTTTTCTTTACAGTAAAAATTTATTAAACTTTTCTTAAAGAATTTTTCTCGAACGTATTCTTTATACGCAAATTATTCAAAATAAAAAAATAATTACTGTAAATTTAATTATTAATATAAATATGAGCAGTTTTTGTTTCCCCAAGAAACTAAACGTCAAAAACTTTACGACCGTTACCTAAACAGAATCCATTTTTCCAAAACCGACAAAAAGATAATTAAGATAGAAAAAAAAAAAAAAAATTCCATAAATTAAAAAAAAGTAAAATATTTGATCCGTCCCTGGGAATGTCCGCTTTCTGCCTCTCTCGCGTCTTATTGACCCGGACCCGGTTTTCTTCTCTTTCTCTCTTTTTCCCCTCAGCCCCACTATTTTACCATATTACCAACACACGGACGCCAGTTAATCGTAATCTCCCTTCTCTTTTACCTCTTCCATCCTCTCGTCCTTCAGTTACCCTCCCTCATAAAATAAAACTACCTCATTTCCCTCCCCCCTAAATTCCCCTAAAATTTTCCGCTGGCGTCCCTTGAAGCGAAAAATAAAAATTCAAAAAATCGTTTCCTCAAACTCAATTTTTCCCTCGAAAAATAATTTTAAAAATCCTCATTACTAAAAAATACTCAACAATTACAACGTAAAAAGCAACGTTGCCAAACGTCGAAACATTCCCGCCATGATCGTGACGACTCGCATTAAACGATCAGCATTTACGATCGAACATTTTCTTTGTGAACGTTAAAGTGAAAGCGCAACGTGGCAACTGCGCACGCAGTATCGCTCTCCCTCTCTCCCCCTATCCCTCTACCTCCTCACCCCTCAGATCCTAGTCCTCAGTGACTAACACACTCTCCCTCTCTCTTATTTAAAATCCATCGCCATCTCATTCTTTATATCCATTGGCCAACACAAAATGCTGCGTATGCGCTTCAAAAAGAGACAGATAAAATGCGCGCGCATCTTTAAATAATAATAACCCAACAATAATATTTTACAACAATAACTTATCAAATATTTATTATCCGCAAAATAAATCGATGAGTTTAAATTTAAAAAATTCAAATTTTTAAATTTTACCGCGTTTTTTTAAAAATTAATATTATTAATATTTAAAACGGTGGGGCTGAACGGAAGAGAACTGAGTGAGAAAGAAAGAAGGGGCGGCCACCCCCTCTCTGTACACCGCCACCCGTCTGGCCATGGAATGGCCGGAACGAGCGTTGGAGCCGTTGAACGTGTAGCGTCGAGTAGACCGCATCCTAAAGTGTGTGTAGTACTTCAACCATTTTTTCGTTATTATTATTCTTCTTTAACCATTTATTATTTATATATATATATATACATACATCTATATCTATATATACATATACACACATATATATGTATATATAATACATCTTGATTCGAAACGTGTCACATTTTTTTCCCGCCTACAATTATTGCAATTTACTATTTTTTAAAATATATTCAAAGTGCGCATCGTGGTCAGTTTTAAATAATTCATTTTTTTTTTTTTTTTTACTTTTTTATCCGTTACTGTGTGATATAATTCATATATATATATATATATATAGATACATATATCGAGTGGATTTCCAGTAAAATATTCGCGTCTAGTCGATCCAGAGGACTTTGACTACGAAGACGACGAGGACGCTTCGGAAATACGGGCGTGTGTTTATACCGTCGACACCCGTGAGGGTGCGCGCGTGTTAATGTGAAAAATAAAAACCGGTGGCATTTTAAAACAAAAATAATTTTCTACTCGATATTCAAAAGTTCATTCAAATTTTCATATAAAAGTGATGTGCGAAATTTATTTATAAATTGAGTATATATATATAAATAAAAATATATGAGAATTTTGATATAAAGTATAAAAAAAATTTTGAAAAAACTAAAAAAATTGTGAAAATAAAAATAATAAAAATAAGTTTGGTGTAGGAGGTAAGGGCGCGTGTGAAAAAAATGTCGGAACATCACCGCGTCGCCGCGGCAGCGGCTGCTGCGGCTGCTGCTGGTGGCTGGGGTACATCGAGCCCTGGGAATCGTGATGACAATGGTGGTACTGGTAATGCTGGTGGTGGTGCTAATAATTGGTGGTCTGGTATAAATGCTGAACAACAGCAACAACTTCAACAACAAGCTGCCGCTGCTGCTGCTGTTGTACAACAGCAACAAACATTACATCAACATTTAATGAATCAACAAGCAGCAGCTGCTGCTGCTGCAGCACAACAATTAAATCAACATCATCAAGACATCGTACGCAGTACTGCCGCTGCTACCCAACAATTATTTTCATATAAAATGGCATCAAGTTTTCAAAATCCAGCAAATTCTGGTGGACAATCAAATACTACTGTATCGACGACATCATCAAATAGTGGTGGTGCCGGTGGTAATAGTGGTAATCAAAATCAAAATCAAAATAATTCTAGTGGTGGTGCTAATTGTATGAGAGGAGGTGGATACGATTATCGTATGCCCCAGCAATCTGGTGGTGCTGGCAGTAATACATCTGCTGGTTCAAATCAACCTAATAATAGTAATAATCAACAAGCAAATACTGGTGGTAATACTGCTAATTCAAATACACAAACAAATAATCCACCAGCTGGTAGTGTGCAATGGTGGTATACCACCAGTGGTGCTGTTATGGACGCGAATAATGTTCATCAACAAATGCAAGGACAACATTTATCGGCAAATCAAATTCCCGCGGTATGTTACCACAGAAAGACAGAAATTCAAATCAATAATTGAAATTATTTATTATTTTACTCAAAATATTTTTAGTCCTGGGTCGCGTTATCCAGTTTCCTCTCTCTCACTTTCATGGCCTCGTGGTACGTTTTTTTTTTTTCTATAGCTACGGCTTGAGTACGGACTGTACCTTAAAGCCGAGCTGCTACCAGGCCCCAGATACCGGTTTCTCTCTCGGGTCAGCTACATTTTTTTTTACCTCCCCCTTTTTATCCTTCTCATCTATATAATTTTTTTTTTTTCATTTTTTACTTAAACTTTCACCTAAAAATATTATTTTGAATTTTTGAATATTTTAAATACGGCGGAAATTATGATCCTGAAGTTAACAGACAATTCAAAATTTTTTGAACAATTAAATTTGAAGAAAAAAAAAAACTTAAAATATGCACATGTAGAAAATTTTAAAAACTACATGTTCAATTTTTTTTCTTCTGGTTTATCGTCGAAAAAAAATTTAAAAAATTATTGGACGTCTGCTAACTTCAGTATCATCGCAAATTACCACGTGCCGAAAAATTTTACTCTTAATAAGAAAAAAAATTAATAATTATGATAATGATTCACTTGAAAAATGAATTTGGATTTAAGTTAAAAAAATTTATGCTCCGTTATAAATTAACTTTTTTTTTCTCTTTCTCCCTCTCGCTTTGTCTCTCTCCGTAGCCATCGTCGCTATTGATTCTGGTTAAAGCCGGGTCGTGCCCGCGCGCAATTCGCGTCGTTTTCTTCTCTCTCTCTCTGTATCTCATTCCCCTCGAACCATTTTTACCCTCCCTTACTCTGCTCATAACGTTATATATTTTACAAAATATACATTTATGGATTTTTTTTAATATATTTATTATTATAAAAATTTAATTACTGAAAATATTTAATCAATGAGATTAAAAAGCTTTGGAATTTCAGTATCGAGTTACGTGAAATAAAAACTTGATATATATTTACATATATATGCAGATAAATAATATTATAATATTGATGTAAATAATTATATGTAATTTATATATTTTTTTTAATTTGAGTAGCATCAGATCCAACAACAGCTGCCAGGTCAAAATAATTTACAACAAAATAACACCCAAGTAAATAAAATGCCGCGTGGTAAAACGGATTCAAAGCCGAGAGGGCGAATGACAGCGTATGCATTTTTCGTTCAAACATGCCGTCAGGAGCACAAGAAAAAACATCCTGAAGAGACCATCATTTTCCAAGAATTTTCGAAAAAATGCGCTGATAGGTGGAGGGTAATTATTTTTTTTTTTTTATTTTTATTTACAAGATTGAGTTAAAAAAAATTGGAGTAAAATTCAAATAAATTGGAGTCGCGGGTCTTAAAATTGAAATATCTACTAAAATAATGAAAATATGAAAATTTTGTTAGAATACTTTTTTGAAGAGAATTTAATTCTCTACAAAAAAGTTCATGAGCATTTTTTTTGTAAACTCAATAGTTTATGAGCAATCGTGAAAATTATGAAAGTATGTAATTGGTTTTTTTGAAAATTGTAGATAATGTCCGACAAAGAAAAAAAACGTTTCCAAGAAATGGCTGAAAAAGACAAAAAAAGATACGACGCTGAAATGCAAAATTACACACCACCCAAAGGTGAAAATATTAAAGGAAGAGGAAAGAAACGCAAGCACCTCAAAGATCCCAATGCGCCCAAAAGATCATTGTAAGAATTTTTTTTTTGGGTTGAAGGAAAAGAGATTTGGAGAAGAGTTTGAATTAAATTTTTTTGTTTAATTTGTTGATAGATCGGCATTCTTTTGGTTCTGTCATGATGAACGTGGAAATGTAAAAATGCGTAATCCAGAGTATGGTGTCGGTGATATTGCTAAGGAATTGGGTAAAAAATGGTCTGACGCAGATCCAGAAACCAAATCTAAGTACGAGGCTATGGCTGAGAAAGACAAAGCTCGATATGAAAGGGTAAGAAAATTTTTTATTTGGAAAATTTATTATTTGGATTCGTGATAAAAATTGATTATTTAAATTAATTGAATTTTTTGAAAAATTTATCGATAATTTTTTTGAAGTTTACTGTAGTAACAATTTTTTATTAATGACAGCCGTAATAAATTTGAAAAAAATTTTTTTTTTAAACAAAATATTCCCAGGAATTTAAGCGACTGAGTAAAACAAAATGGCGGCGGAATAAAAGTAGGACTCAATTTTTTTTTGTAATTTCAAGATAAAGAGAAAATATTTGAGATTTCAATTTCCATATTTATGAGAATAAATATATATATATATGATTCAGTTGATTTTTAATTTTACTCAAAAAAAAATGAATTCAATTTAAAAATTATCAATTTTTGTCACCACAAATTTCCACTTTTATTTAAAAAAAAAAACAATTTTTTTTAAATAAAAATAAAGCGTTAAAAATTTTTTATTTTTTATTTATTTATTTAAGTTTTTTATTTTTTACAAAATTATCCTTTCAAAATTAACAATTCCGTTTTAATTGACGTAATTGTTAATTTAAAAAGAAAAAATGAAAAAAAACAATTTAATATATATTTTTTTTTGTAAATAAATCATATATATATTAACAAGTATATATATGATATATAAAACTACTCGTCCCAAAAAAATAAAAAATAAAATAAATAAATAATTAATTTGAATAATTAAAATAATTAAAAAAAAAAAAAAAAGATAACGCGTAGAATTGAGTTGTAATAATTGCAAAAAAAAACTTAAAACTTTTCATTAAAGGAATCGACTGCATACAAGAAGAAAATGGCAAACGGACCGGGAGAAATTTTATGATCGGAATTTCGATTAATAAGTCACTGAGAAGTAGAGAAAAAATGAAAGAATGAAAATGCGCTATTCTCATCGGGGATAATTATAATATTAATGATTAATAATTAAACTATAAATAATAATAATACTTTGAGACATTAAATAATTGATAATTACGAACGAAAAAGATTGAAAAAAAAAAAAAAAAAACATAAAAAAAACTTACAATTTTAATCATACATTAAATAATTATTAATTAAAAAATGATTAATAACACGTAGGATTGAAAATAAAGAAAAAAAAACAATTATTTAATAAGAAAGGAAGAAAAGAAGAAAAAATAATTTATGAAAAATCTTCAGGAAAATTGATAATTTTTTTTATTTTTGTTACAAAAGAAAATCATTTTTTTTTTTACCCATTTTCTTTTGTATTCATTTTTTCTTCATTTTTTTCCACGTAACATTTTTTTTATAAATATATGTTATATATTTATACATATATAAATATATGTGTATTTATGCTGTGTGTGAAAAAAATTTTTGTGTAACGAAATTTGTATGAAAAAATTTTTTTTCATTTATTGCATACATAGTATATATATAAATGTATATTTATATATATATCAATATATATATTTTTACCATAAAATTTTTTAAAAACAAATTACATTAAGTTTAGTATTTGAATAATGAATAAATTTAATTAAAAAAAAATTAATTAATTAATTAATTAATTAAGAATTATAATTATAATTAGTTATTAAAATTAGTAATAATAATTAGCTGATAATAATAATTATTATTAAAATACATGATTAATTAAAATATTGATAATTATAATAAAGAGCGTGTGTGTAACAAAAACAAAAAGTAAAAAAAAAATATATATTAAAAAAAAGAAAAAAAACTGACAATTAAAGAAACAATTATTTGATGTAATGTAGTTGCGTTAATTAAGTAATTTTCGAACTATTAAAAACTTTTCATTAAAGGAAATGACTGCGTACAAATTGAAAACGAAGGATGGTCCTGGTGTTGTGATGGGAGCACCTGCAAATGCTATGATGATTAAGAACGAGAGTGAGGAGGACATGGAAGAGGATGATGCCGAGGAGGATGATGAATAGCGTGGATTTATTTATTAATTTTATTAAATAATTAATGGAATTAAGGTATCAGTTGCCTACCCATCGATCCATTCTCTATTATATTTTATAATGCTCACTGTTTTTATTTATTACTGTCGGAGTACCGAAAATATTGACAATTACTTTATCGATATTCTGTAAAATTGTAACTTTTTTCTGAAATCGATAAAAAAAAAAAAAAAATGATTGTGACCAGAGAATTCGTGAGAAAATTTCCGATAATTTGAGTACCCACATCGATATATTTGAAAAAAGTTCAAAGTATCCATCAGCTCGCGACTAAACCGCGAACGACTCGCGGAATGTTAACAGCTAAATGACTTTATTTAAATATATCGTTGTGGGTACTCATTTTACCGGGAATTTTGTCTACTTGACGAAAATGAAATTCATTTCATCGAAAAAAAATTCAGACGAGTTATTTTTTCTTGAGCAGTAATAAATATATCAGTGACTTTAGATAATTTACTAATCGGTAATAAATTTCTAGGTAACTGATACTTGTTCCAATTAATTGATTTCAATTTAATATTAATTAACAAAAAAAAAAATACGTCACTTTGATTAAATTTAACAAGTTGAGAATTGACGTCCTTTTCCTTAAGAAAAAAAGTTGTCACCTCATTCCTCAATAATTTTTTTTTATTTAAATTTGAAAATTTCTCACTGTACATACCAATTTACCTTGTGAGAGTACTTACTTAATTGTATGAAAATCTAAATCCTCATTCTCCTCAATCGTCCTCTCAATTATTTAATTAAAATTATAAATAATTAATTTATATTTTAATTGTTAATATTTTAAGACGTAATTTATAAAAATTAACACATTTTTTCTTTAACAATTAAAATTAATTAATTATTTATTTATTATTTTTTTTTCTTCACGAGATCTTCCTGCCTTTTTTTTTATTATAAATTTATTTTAATTATACACTGGATTTAATTTTAAATTTATTTATAAATGAATGAGAGTTTAATGAGCGAATGAATAATAAAATAAATTTTTTGTCTGAACAATTTGTATTTTAACATATTGATAGTAAGAAAAATAAATAATTACTAATTATAACAATTAATTACATTAATTTAAAAAAAAAAAATAATAGAAATTTACTTGGCAGGAAATTTAAATGTAATGAGTATGTATTTTTTTTTTATTTTACGATAGACAAAATAATAAATAGTGATTATTAATTATTAATTATTAATTAATTAGTACTGAGAGATGTTAATTATTTTATGGTCTCAGTTTCTTACGTTAATTTAAATTTTGTGTACTTCAATATTATTATTTTCTTCTTTTCTTTTTCTTCTCTATTTTTTTTAATTATTTTTTTGTATTAGAAAATTTAGAAAAAAATAATACAAGATGTTTTTTTTTTTATTAATCGATGATTAATTAAAATAAAGTAATTATTGAACAAAATTATTGGCTTTTTATTTATATTTTGAAACGCAGAAATTTTTTTTCATACCGAGCCTGAAAAACATGAGTGTGAATGTAGCAGACATCAGACAAATTTTAAATTATTAATGAATGAGTAAATAATTTAAAAAATGCGCATTTAGAAAATTTCAAAATTAATAAGTGTATTTATTAGGGTGTTTCAAAAAAAATTTTTTTTTTTTTATGATATCCAAAAATTGAAAGTATAACTAAATAAAAATTTTGGTAGCACTCCGAGCTCTTAATAATGATATTAAGGTTTGCCTCAATCCATTTTTCTATTTTCCATTTAAATATGATCCAGAAGTTAGCAGACAATTAACAATTTTTGGATTTTTTTTTCACCAAATCAATTGCAAAAAAAAAAAAAAAAAAAAAATGCACATGTAGAAAATGAAAAAATCTACAAGTGCAATTTTTAAAAATATTTTTTTTTTTATAATTTATCATTTTTTTTTAAATTCCAAAAATTATTTGACGTTTGCTAACTTATGATACTGAAATTAGCCGACGTCTAATAATTTTTGGATTTTTTAAAAAACGATAAATCATGAAAAAAAAATATTTAAAAAAATTGCACTTGTAGTCTTTTAAATTTTCTACATGTGCATATTTTTAGTTTTTTTTTTTCTTCAAATTTAATTGTTCAAAAAAAAGCCCAAAAATTTTTAATGGTCTGTTAACTTCAGGATCTTGCTAACTTCAGTATCATATTTAAATAACACGGGAAAAAAAGTTTTTTTTTTTTAGAATTTTCCAGCTCATAAACCAATCAACAGATTTTTATGCATAACAATTTTTTTTGTAGGAAATTGAACGCTTTACAAAAAAAGTCTCTAATCATTTTTTGATAAATCCCACTGTTCAAAAGTTATTTAAGTTTCAAGTCAAATTTATAGTAAATTTTGAGATCTTTTCACTTTTCCGGCGAAACTATCAGTCTTATTACAAAATGTCATAGAAACTTTTTTGTAGACAATTTTATTCCTTACAAATTATTATAAATAAAATTTTTCGAAATTCCGCATTGTTTTCAGTTTATTTTAATTTTAATGTCAAGCTCTTAAAATTAATCAGAAATCTATTTTTTTAAGAGCTTGACATTGAAATGGACATAACTTGAAAACAACGCAGAATTTCGAAAAATTTTATTTATAATAATTTGTAAGGAATAAAATTATCTAAAAAAAAGTTTCTATGACATTTTGTAATACGACTGATAGTTTCGCCGGAAAAGTGAAAAGATCTCAAAATTTACTATAAATTTGACTTGAAACTTAAATAACTTTTGAACAGTGGGATTTATCAAAAAATCATAAGAGACTTTTTTTGCAGAGCGTTCAATTTCCTACACAAAGTTTTATTGCGCATAAAAATCCGTTGGTCTGTAAGCTAGAAAATTCTAAAAAAAAAATTTTTTTTCCCGTATTATTTAAATGGAAAATAGAAAAATGGATTGAGGCAAATCTTAATATCATTATTAAGAGCTCGGGTTGGCACCGAAATTTTTATTTTCAGACTTTCAATTTTTGCAAACCAAAAAAAAATTTTTTTTTTTTGAAACACCCTAGTATTTGTTATAAATATTTTTTTTTTATTTGTAATTTTAAATGTGTCTGATGTCTGCTACTTTACACTCATTCAAAAATGAGTATTTTTTACACCTGTTTTGAAAATTCAATTTTTCTTATGTAAAGAGAACTTTTGATGTGCAATGCAGAGAAATTAATTAAATATATGGTAATTTCACTGAAGATGAGTAGCCGTCATCACTACGAGTTGATCAAGACCCGAATCAATGATACTAAAGTTAGCAGACGTCTAATAATTTTTGAATTTTTTTTAAACGATAAATTATGAAAAAAAAAAAATTTGAAAAAATTGCACCGGTAGTTTTTAAAATTTTCTACATGTGCATATTTTTATTTTATTTTTTTACAATTGATTTATTTAAATACAAAAATTCAAAAATTTTTAAATGTCTGCTAACTTCAGGATCATCCCGAATCATTACAATTTTTTGAAAAATTCTGCGGTAACTTGGACGGAAAGTCGGATTTAAAATAAAGCAGCATCAATTCCAAAAAAATAAAAATATGCACATGTAGAAAATTTAAAAAACTACAGGTGCAATTTTTCCAAATATTTTTTTTTTAATAATTTACCGTTTAAAAAAAATTCAAAAATTATTAGACGTCAGCTAACTTTCATGTCATTGAATTCAAGGACATTTGGGATCCGAATCACCGGGTTTGAATCCCGCTAAAATTTTTTAAATATTCGCGCTCAAATAAATGAGCGCACCGCCATTTGCGCACGCGCGAAAATTTTTTTTTAAAGACAGCGACGATTTTTTATAGAAACCCACCAATAGTCTGTCTAATTCTAATATTCATAGACGTCTACAAATTAATTGTAGTTACTCATATATATTTTATGGTAAAAAAAAACATGAAAATTTTTTATAATAAATACGTAAGCTAAATAATTTACAAGTGATAAATAATAAATATTTCCCATTACTATTTTTATCAGTGAGTATTAATTTTTAAAAATAAACTAACCTACAAGATTTTTATTTATTAAACGAATTGTTAATTACTTTCAGAACAGTAAATTTAAATGAATACATAAAAATATAAAATGTCAAATGACTGTGAAAATTCATTGATAACAAGATTAAATAATAAAGCTAAAGTAGATTTCACGAACAAAAAATTAAAAGATGTTGCTTCCCGACTACCTATGATATATGAAGAAGGTTTAAAAAACAAAAATATAAATAAATATGAAAGCTCATATGTATTTTTCAAACGTTACTTAAATATAGTAGCATGGGCTAAAAAACAAAAAGCGTATAATGATGCCCCTAATAATTATCAACAAATTGTGCCTAAACAAGTGAGTAAATAATTTATAGTCATGAGACCACTCAAATTTTAATTAAAAATTCAAAAATTTATTTTGATTTTTTAAAAACTTGGATTTCCTACCCCGTGTAAAAAAAATTTGTTCCAAAAAGATTCAAAAAAAGTTCTGCATGTGGAACTTCTAAACATGAGACAGATTAGAACTTCGAATGGAACTTTTTTTGAACGTTAGTCATTTTGATGGTAAATAAAAAGTTTTTATGAGTGAATTTAGAGTCAAAAAAGAACGTTCTTAGAAATTTTTGGAATTTTAAATGGATATTCCAAAAAAGTTCCATAATCACCACTTTTGGCCTTTTTCGAAAGCTAAAAAAGACGTTCCAAAAACATTCAAAAATGGTTCAAAAATCGTTACTTAACAACCTATTATAGAACTAAAGTAGATGTTCCAAAAACATCCCAAAAAAGTTCCAGAATCATCACTTTTGACTTTTTATGGACTAAAAAGGCGTTCCAAAAACTTTCCAAAATCACTTCTTTTGTATCTTTTGTAGAATAAAGACGTTCCAAAAACATGCCAAAATAGTTCAAAAATCACTACTTTTGAATTTTTTATAGAACTAAAAAAAACGTCCATAAAAAATTCCAAAAAATTCCAAAAACGTCCTTTTTTGACTCTAAATTTGCTCATAACAACTTTTTTTTTACCATCAAAATTACTAACGTTCCAAAAAAGTTCCATTCGAAGTTCTAATCTGTCTCATGTTTAGAAGTTCCATATGCGGAACTTTTTTGGAATCTTTTTGGAACGAGTTTTTTTTTACACGGGACAGAATTCTACTTTGAATTTTTATGATTCTAAAGTCAGCAGACAATTAAAAATTTACTGATTTTTTTTTTCAACAAACCAGTTACAAAAAAATGAAAAATAAAAATATCCACATGTAGAAAATTTTAAAAACTACATGTGCAATTTTTTAAATTTTTTTTTTAATAATTTACTGTCTATAAGAAAATCCAAAAATTATTAGGCGTCAGCTAACTTCAGTATCATGAATTTTTATGATCCTGAAGTTGGCAGACATTTGAAAATTTTTGAATTTTTGTTTTTCAAAAAATCAATTGCAAAAAAATAAAATGAAATTACGCACATGTAGAAAATTTTCAAAACTACAGGTGCAATTTTTTTAAATATTGTTTTTTTATAGTTTATCGTCTGAAAAAAAATCCAAAAATTATTAGACGTCAGCTAACTTCAGTATCATTCATTTTTACTGTAAATTTTTGAATTGTTTATTAGGGCGGGCCGAAAATCCGCTTTTTTTGAATTTTCATTATTAATACCAAAAATATTTTTCTTTGTACAAAAAAAAATTTAGGTCGATATTTTAGGCTCGTCAAATCCCGCCAAAGTTAGAAGTTTAAAATTTTTTTTCCAACTTAGTCTGATCGAAAATTTAATTCTCTACAAAAAAAGTCTTATAGTAAAATTACGTAAAGTTGATAGTTACTGAGATAATTGCAATTTTGTTCTAAAAAATATAATGTACCAGAAAATCGGAACGTTTTCCGTGGAACGAAAAAACAAATCAAATGAACAGTAAAAAATCTACTGAATATAGATTTCTGAAATGTTTCGCATAGACGTTAGTACGTCAGATAAAAATTGCAGCCACCCCCAACTACTCCTTAAGCTGTCAAATTACATAAATTTTTTCATTTTCGTTGCGCGAAAAACGCTCCGATCTTCAGGTACATAAAATATAATTTATCAAGATATTATAAATTTTTTAAGGTAAAATATGAATTTTATCGTATAAATTTCATGGAAAATCAAATTTCTTACAAAATTGGCCCTCTGGTAAAAACTTGAAATTTATATTTATTCAGAAACCGGCAGTTTTATGTTTAGATATTCACATTTTTCGTTATTTGGTGGCTTTCACCAAGAATCGCTAGTATCTTTGTGACTATCAACTTTGAATTAATTTTTATTAGGTCTGTTTTGTAGAAAATTGAATTTCCTATTAAATTTTTATGATAAAATTTATTTTTTACCCTGAAAAATTTATAATATCTTGAAAAATTATATTTTTTAGAGCAAAATTGCAATTATCTCAGTAACTATCAACTTTATGTAATTTTATTATAGGACCTTTTTTCTAGAGAATTAAATTTCCGATCAAAATAAGATGGAAAAAAAATTTTAAACAACTTCTAACTTTAGCGGGATTTGGCGAGTCTATATCGACCTAAATTTTTTTTGTTTTCCCAAAAATTTTTTTTCTGTACAAAGAAAAATATTTTTGGTATTAATAATGAAAATTTTAAAAAAGCAGATTTTCGCCCCATCCTATTGTTTATGACAGCCGTCAAATAATGAGTGTGAATGTACCAGACATCAGACAAATTTAAAATTATAAATAAACAGAGTAAATAATTTAAAAAATAAATTTAAAAAAAATGCACTTATTGATTTCTTAATTTTTTAAATGTACATTTTTTTAAAATTTTATTTTTTGAATTATTTATTCCATTTATTAATAATTTTAAATTTGTCTGTCTGCTACATACACTCATGTCAAATATTCACGATCCTGAAGTTAGCAGACAATTAAAAATTTTTGGATTTTATTTTGAACATTTAAATTTAAAAAAAAAAAAATCAAAAAATGCACATGTAGAAAATTTAAAAAACTACAGGTGCAATTTTTTCAAATTTTTTTTTTTTATAATTTACTGTCTAAAATAAAATCTAAAAATTATTAGACGTCGGCTAACTTCAGGATTATCAAATATTCAATTTTTATTTAACGGAGAGCTCAGTTTTTTCAAGTCACCAAAAGTCTCTACTTAGCTCCGACAATAATTTGATTTATTGAAAAAAATATCAAAATTTCAAGTCGTTTAAGATAAAATTTACTAATAATTCAAAAATTCCCAAACAATTTGTATGATACAGCAGTTAGCCGACGTCCAATAATTTTTGGATTTTTTTTGAAACAATAAATTATAAAAAAAAAATTGCACCTACAGTTTATTAAATTTTCTACATGTGCATATTTTTATTTTTATTTTTTTAAAAATTAAGTCGTTAAAAAATAAATTCAAAAATTTTTAACTGCTAACTTTAGGATCATACAATTTGTACACCTCTATATTTATATATTATCCCAACTATAATTAATTATTTTCTTACAAATTAACAGATTGAAGAGGTTAAAGCTCTCGTAGATAGTTTATTAACAAAATTAAAATCTGATCAACAAGTGATAAGCGAACCAAAAAATAAAAAACAAGATGAAGATTCATACCTCGACAAACTTTCTAGTTGTCCCGACATTCCAGATGACGAACCTGTTCATAATAACAATAATAATAATAACAATAATGTTATTAAAATAAATAATAATAATAATATTAATAACAATAGCAATAATAAAATTATCAATGATAGTGATAATAAAAATCAATTGGAAGGTTTTATAAAATGTCAAGAATTATTCCCAGCAATAAGCAACAGTAGAACTTTGATACTGGATGTCAGACCTGAAAATGATTACAAATTGTCACGAATTCAAGCGAGGAATTGTATTAATATACCTGAAAGTTGTATCCACCTTGGGTAAGTTTATTATATTTATTTTAAAAAATTTTAACATTGATAAATTTTTTTTTCATAAAATAAATAAACGAATATTATTTTCTTAAAGTTGATGGAATTCCCTGTAAAATGAGTACCCACAACATAATATTTAAGTAAAGTCATTAAATTGTTCAATACCCGCGAGTTGATCGCGAGTTGGCCGCGAGTTGATCGGTAACAATGAATTTATCCAAATATATTGATGTAGGTACTCAAACAACAGGAAATTTCATCACTAATTCAACTATGCATAAATATATACATATATATTTATATACATTAGAGTGTCTAAAAAAATCGACTTTTTTTTTTTTTCTTGAAGAACATTGAAAAATCGACAGAGTATCTCTAGATAAAGACCCTGTTAAAATATGAGACCTTAATATTAATATTTAAAGGTGGCGATTCATGATTTTCTATTTTCCATTTAAATAATGTGGGAAAAAAAATTTTAATTTTGGAATTTTATACCTCGGCGATGGCTTATTGAACGGATAAGTTCAGGATAGATTTTTGTAGGGAATTGAACGCTCTACAAAAAAAGTCTCTTATCATTTTTTGATAAATCCATCTGTTGAAAAGTTATTGGAGCTCGAAGTCAAGTTAGAGTAAATTTCGAGATCTTTTTACTTTTCCGGCGAAACTATCGGACTTATCATAAAATGTCATGAGATCTTTTTTGTAGACAATTTTATTTCCTACAAATTATCATTGATAAATTTTTTTCAAATTCTGAATTTTTTTCTAGTTATTTCCATTTTAATGCCAAGCTTCTAAAAAAGTAGTGTTCTGATCGATTTTAAGAGCTTGGCATTAAAATGGAAACAACTAGAAAAAAATGCAGAATTTGAAAAAAATTTATCAATGATAATTTGTAGGAAATAAAATTGTCTACAAAAAAGATCTCATGACATTTTATGATAAGTCTGATAGTTTCGCCGGAAAAGTAAAAAGATCTCGAAATTTACTCTAACTTGACTTCGAGCTCCAATAACTTTTCAACAGATGGATTTATCAAAAAATGATAAGAGACTTTTTTTGTAGAGCGTTCAATTCCCTACAAAAATATATCCTGAACTTATCTGTTCAATAAGCCATCGCCGAGGTATAAAATTCCAAAATTAAAATTTTTTTTTCCCATGTTATTTAAATGGAAAATATAAAATCGTGAATCGCCAGCTTTAAATATTAATATTAAGGTCTCATATTTTAACAGGGTCTTTGTCTAGAGATACTCTGTCGATTTTTCAATGTTCTTCAAGAAAAAAAAAAGTCGATTTTTTGAGACACTCTAATCTACATAAATATATCAAGTCGTATCTCCAGAGGGTTTACTAATTACTGTTCAAATCACTTTAATTATCACAAAAAAATTACATTGTCTCAGAAGTTATACAGGACTTGTTTATTTTTTTTTTTCGCATAACGCAGAGGTCTGATTTTGCGTTCTTATCATTAGTCAACTAATTAATAACAAACCTCAAATAATTAGATAAGATAATAATGTAATTAACACTTTTTTTTATTACGAAATTTTATTGCTTATAAAACTTACAGATTTTTATGATAATAAAAATAAAATATCTCGGGAAAAAAAAATTTCATTTATCAATTTTTTTTTGCAGCTCTGTTGCTACGAAATATTCCAATTACATTAAGGATCCTAATGATGTAACACTTTATGAAGAACGCAGCAAACAATACATCGATTTATTGGTACTAGTAGACTGGCATACAACTCATGATAAATTAAAACCGTCTAGCCCAATAGCGTTGATGAAAGAAATATTAACAAAATGGGATCCAGGAAAAACTAAAGGCGATCTCGTGATGCTCGAAGGTGGTTTCAACGAATGGATAAATGTCTATCCGCAATTTGTAACTGATCCGAATGTCACCTGTCCATCAGATTGGGATGACCATCCCGAGTATGATGTAATGCCGAAGATAGAATATCCTAGTTACTTGAACACAGATCCAAAGCGACCTGAATCTACCACTGGTAGATTTAATCCTAAACGTATTACTGAAATTAATGAGACATTAGACGAAATAAGTAATTCAGTTTCACGGCTGTCACAAGATTTTAATCAAATAGACATTGATACAAGTAAAAGTAATAGCTTTGATAATAATAGTGATAATGATGATACGAGAACTAAATTTACTGCTAAAGTTAAAACAAGTATGCCAGTAATTGATCGTACTAAGAAACCTACCAATAAGGATCCGGATATTTTGGAGTACTTTGAAATTTTGAAGCAACGTAATGATCTTGCTGAATATCAAGAGAAATTAGAAAATCAGTGGTACAGAATTGAACAGGGGATCCTTGAGTTGGTTAAAGACGACGTTGATACCGCGGAAAAAATACAGGAGAGAAATCTTGTCAAAGAAACACTTGAAAAAATAGTTAGTGTTTTTATTTTCTTAATGTACATGAAATTTCTTCTCGAATGAGTACCCACATCGATATATTTCGATAAAGTCATATTATTCTTACCTGGCCGCGAATTAACCGCGAATTGATCGTTAACGGTGACTTGATTTAAATATATTGATGTGGGTACTCAAATGAGAGGGAATTCCATCACAAATTCAACTGTCAGAATCATTTTTTTTTTGCCCTCAAAAAAAAAAAAAAATTGTGGAAATTAAAAATAAGACAACTGACACTTGCTTATAATTATTTATTTATTTAATTAATTAATGAATTAAATTGTTTTTAGCTTACAGATAAAAAATATAATAAACGACAGGTAAATGATAAAAAAGTTTCACTTAAAAATAAACTTGCGTATTGTTCTGCCGAAGAAACAAAATTAGATATTCGATATGGGGATATAGAAAATCGAATTAAAGAGACTCAATTAAAGCGTGAAGAAGTGTAAGTATTGTAAATAAATGAATTTAATAATTTTTAATAAATATAAAATAAAATATTTACCAAGTTTTTGTATTTATAAATAAAATTTGTTTATTTATTGGATTTGGTTTATTTTTAGCTTGAAAAATATCGAAAAAATAATAACAGAAAGAGAAGAATTTAATAAAAATAAAACAAATAAATATGACAATGAAATATATAAAGAGCCATTAAAATCAGAAGATGCTACGGTAACAATAAACTCTGATTTAAAAAGATCTTTGTCAAGCCCAAATCTCGCCCAGGTAAAAAAGATTAAATTAACCAGAGACGTAAATATTATTTATTACTATTCTTTTATTACCACATTTTCAAATATATTTACGTTATTATCTGTATATATTTTCATTAATTTTTTTAATAAATTTCTTATTTAATTTATAGTATGAAAATTTGAAAAAGCCAACATTTGATCGGTCATCCAAGCCCTCGGATTTACGTAAAAATCAATATGGCAACAATTATAATAAATCTGTTGATGACTCAAATCTTTCTCATATGAAACCAGTTTTTATGGATAATATGGTAAGATATTTATTTAATTATTAATTAACCGCGAGATGATATACAGCAAAAGTTTTATCCGAATATATTGATGTGGGTACTCAATTACCCGGAAATTTTATCATAAATCGAGCTGTCATAGTCAAGTTTTTTCTTAAATAATTTTTTTTCGAAAAATCAGTATTTATTTTCTTAAAGTAGACAAAATTCCCTGTAAAATGAATACCCACAACATTACATTTAAATAAAATAATTTACTCCTTAAAATCCGCGAGTCGACCGCGAATTAACCGCGAGCTGATCTTCATTCCTGACTTTATCGCAATATATTGATGTGGGTACTCAATTACCCGAAAATTTTATCATAAATCGAACTGTCATAGTCAAGTATTTTTTTAAATAATTTTTTTTTGACAAATCAGTATTTATTTTCTTAAAGTAGACAAAATTCCCTGTAAAATGAATACCCACAACATTACATTTGAATAAAATAATTTACTCCTCAAAAACCGCGAGTCGACCGCGAATTAACCGCGAGCTGATCTTCATCCCTGACTTTATCGCAATATATTGATGTGGGTACTCCAATAACAGGAAATTTTATCATAAATCGAGCTGTCATAGTCAAGTTTTTTTTTAAAATAATTTTTTTTTGACAAATCAGTATTTATTTTCTTAAAGTAGACAAAATTTCCTGTAAAATGAATACCCACAACATTACATTTAAATATAATAATTTACTCCTCAAAATCCGCGAGTCGACCGCGAATTAACCGCGAGCTGATCTTCATCCCTGACTTTATCGCAATATATTGATGTGGGTACTCCAATAACAGGAAATTTCATCACAAACTCAGCTGTGACATCCATTTTTTCCCTGCATTTAAAAAAAAAAATTTGCAGTCCAGAAATTAAAAATAAAATAACTAATTTTTTATTATAAATATTAATGATATATTTATTTGTAAAATAAATTATTCAAACGCAGTAAAAAAACATATTTACCCACGTGATCAATTATTTGAACACGTGAATTAAAAAAAAATTACTACACCTCATTTTAAATTAAAAAAAAAAATTTAATAATTAACTAATTAAAAAAAAAGTAATTACATAACTTTGTAAAATTAAAACAAAAAATTGAATAATATGAAAAAAATAAATATATAAATATTAAATAAGATATTTTATGACAAATGACGTTGACAGTTAATTCGTTTAAACTATAAGAGGATTTAAAACTCTCATATTAAAATTTTATTCGCTGAAGATCTCATACATTGTGTACTGAGTAAATGTTTAAATTAATAAGAGCAGCGTAAAAAAAATAAAAAAAAATTAAACAGAAGTTTGAGTAAATATAAAAAATAAAATAAATATTTGATGATAATGATATATGAGATGAATTGAAAATAATTATCAAAGATTGAGAAATTGACCTTGGGTTTTTTTTATTTTTTAATCTTACGAGGGACATTTTAACGTAAGATAAATTTTTTTATCACATGCCATTACATTACTTGTCAGTTTAATGAGAGTTTTAGTCCGAGTTAGATTAGAAATTAATTAAGTTAAGATTTATATATTTTTCCAAAATGTTGTGATATTTTATTATATAATTAATCGATAATTAGTAACCGAAGGTTATTAATTTTTTTAATATGGTACAAATTAGATTTTTTTATGTCGACATCTATAATCTAGTAAGTTATTACTTTATTTATTAACTTGTTGATTTAATTATTTATTTATATCATTATTATTATCATTATCTTTAAGGAAACGAAATAAATCTTGTTTACGTAAATTTTTTTATTTAAATAACTGGGTATTTTTAAATTTACTCAAACGTCAAGTTCAGTCTGCAGCATTCGCGCTTAATTGTGTCATTAATTTTTTACAAAATTAAATTTAAAAAAAATAAATTTTTTTTCAAATTCAAATTTTTCGCGCTCAATTTTTTATTTATATAACTGGGTATTTTTAAATTTACTCAAACGTCAAGTTTTGTCTGCAGCATTCGCGCTTAATTGTGTCATTAATTTTTTACTAAATTGAATTTAAAAAAAATAAAATTTTTTTTCAAATTCAAATTTTTCGCGCTCAATTTTTTATTTAAATCACTGGGTATTTTTAAATTTACTCAAACGTCAAGTTCAGTCTGCAGCATTCGCGCTTAATTGTGTCATTAATTTTTTACTAAATTAAATTTTAAAAAAATAAAAGTTTTTTTCAAATTCAAATTTTTCGCGCTCAATTTTTTATTTAAATAACTGGGTATTTTTAAATTTACTCAAACGTCGAGTTTAGTCTGCAGCATTCGCGCTTAATTGTGTCATTAATTTTTTACTTAATTAAATTCGACCAAAAAACTTTTTTTCAAATTCAAATTTTTCGCGCTCAATTTTTTATTTAAATAAATTCTGTAGAATTTTTATTAAATAAATAAAATTTTAAATACACATGTACAAAATGTTGATATACAAATATCTATATATATTTTTTATATAAAAACACGTGTACGAAAAAACGAGTTATCGATGAGGCTTCGGAATCCCATTAAATCCGATAGTAGTAGTAATTTATTTTAAAACAACAAAAACCACTTGCTCTGTGACGTAACATTTTATTATATCGTAATTTATTTACTATTTAAACTCTGACACTTTACCCGCCGAACTTTACTCACAACACTAAAGTTTCTCAGTTAATTATTTACTAAAAATGTTAATGACAAAAAATTTTTCAAATTTAAATAATTTAAATTATCAAGAAAAAATAATTAAATTGTTTATTAATTCGTGATAAAAAAATTATGATTTATTTTTTTATTTACGAATTTTATAAAATATGGTTTATATTTATAAAAAATTAGCTCCGTTCCATATTGTCATACAATTTAAGAAGGTAATTAAATATGATACTGAAGTTAGCAAACGTCAAATAATTTTTGAAATTTAAAAAAAATAACAAATTATAAAAAAAAAAATAATTTGAAAAATTGCACTTGTAGATTTTTTTATTTTCTACATGTGCATTTTTTTTTTTTTTTTTTTTTTGCAATTTATTTGGTGAAAAAAAAATCCAAAAATTTTTAATTGTCTGCTAACTTTTGGATCATAATTAAATATGATACTGAAGTTAGCAAACGTCAAATAATTTTTGAAATTTAAAAAAAATAACAAATTATGAAAAAAAAATATTTTGAAAAATTGCACTTGTAGATTTTTTTATTTTCTATATGTGCATTTTTTTTTTTTTTTTTTTTGCAATTGATTTGTTGAAAAAAAAATCCAAAAATTTTTAATTGTCTGCTAACTTTTGGATCATAATTAAATATGATACTGAAGTTAGCAAACGTCAAATAATTTTTGAAATTTAAAAAAAATAACAAATTATAAAAAAAAAAATAATTTGAAAAATTACACTTGTAGATTTTTTTATTTTCTATATGTGCATTTTTTTATTTTTTTTTTTTTTGCAATTGATTTGTTGAAAAAAAAATCCAAACATTTTTAATTGTATGCTAACTTTTGGATCATAATTAAATATGATACTGAAGTTAGCAAACGTCAAATAATTTTTGAAATTTAAAAAAAATAACAAATTATAAAAAAAAAAATAATTTGAAAAATTGCACTTGTAGATTTTTTTATTTTCTACATGTGCATTTTTTTTTTTTTTTTTTTTTTGCAATTTATTTGGTGAAAAAAAAATCCAAAAATTTTTAATTGTCTGCTAACTTTTGGATCATAATTAAATATGATACTGAAGTTAGCAAACGTCAAATAATTTTTGAAATTTAAAAAAAATAACAAATTATGAAAAAAAAATATTTTGAAAAATTGCACTTGTAGATTTTTTTATTTTCTATATGTGCATTTTTTTTTTTTTTTTTTTTGCAATTGATTTGTTGAAAAAAAAATCCAAAAATTTTTAATTGTCTGCTAACTTTTGGATCATAATTAAATATGATACTGAAGTTAGCAAACGTCAAATAATTTTTGAAATTTAAAAAAAATAACAAATTATAAAAAAAAAAATAATTTGAAAAATTACACTTGTAGATTTTTTTATTTTCTATATGTGCATTTTTTTATTTTTTTTTTTTTTGCAATTGATTTGTTGAAAAAAAAATCCAAACATTTTTAATTGTATGCTAACTTTTGGATCATAATTAAATATGATACTGAAGTTAGCAAACGTCAAATAATTTTTGAAATTTAAAAAAAATAACAAATTATAAAAAAAAAAATAATTTGAAAAATTGCACTTGTAGATTTTTTTATTTTCTATATGTGCATTTTTTTATTTTTTTTTTTTTTGCAATTGATTTGTTGAAAAAAAAATCCAAAAATTTTTAATTGTCTGCTAACTTTTGGATCATAATTAAATATGATACTGAAGTTAGCAAACGTCAAATAATTTTTGATTTTTTTTTCGCACAATAAATTATTAAAAAAAAAATATTTGGAAAAATTCCACCCACAGTTTTTTAAATTCTCTACATGTGCATTTTTTTAGTTTTTTTTTTTTTGTAATTTATTGTGCAAAAAAAAATCTGAAAATTTTAAATTGTCTGTGAACTTCTGGATCATGATTAAGTTTAATAATAAAATTTTTTTTTTAGCAACGAGGTACAACTGGATTAAAAAATCTTGGCAATTCATGTTACATGAGCTCGATAATTCAGTGTTTAAGTAACACTCCATATTTGTCAACGTACTTCAGAAACAACAGTTACGAAGATGCGTTAAGTAAAAACGGTAGTTATGGAAAAAATGAAAAATTAGTAACAGCATTTGCCCAAGTTATTAAATCACTGTGGACTGGTACCATACGTCACATTTCACCAATCGAACTCAAGGTAAAAAAAAATAATCTATTTATTTATTTATTTACACTTTTATATAATTGATTATTTTTTATTGATTTGACTCTTCGGTTATCGAGAAAGTTATTACTGAGATTATTTGGAGTATGAGTGATAAATTACTATCGCGTAATTAGGGAAGTTATCAGTTTTTAAAAATAATAAGACGAGTCTCTAAAAAATTTTTGGTATTTTATTTTTTTGAATATTTAAAATTGTGTGAGACTGAAGTTAGCCGACGTCGAATAATTTTTGAATTTTTTTTTTAAACGGTAAATTATTTTTAAAAAAAATAAAAATAAAAATATGCACATGTAGAAAATTTAATAAACTGTAGGTGCAATTTTTTTTTTATAATTTATTGTTTAAAAAAAAATCCAAAAATTATTGGACGTCGGCTAACTTGAGTATCATACAAATTGTTTGGGAATTTTTGAATTATTAGTAAATTTTATTTTAAACGACTTGAAATTTTGATATTTTTTTTAATAAATTAAATTATTGTCGGAGCTAAGTAGAGACTTTTGGTGACTTGGAAAAACTGAGCTCTCCGTTAAATAAAAATTGAATATTTGATGATCCTGAAGTTAGCCGACGTCTAATAATTTTTAGATTTTATTTTAGACAGTAAATTATAAAAAAGAAAAAAATTTGAAAAAATTGCACCTGTAGTTTTTTAAATTTTCTACATGTGCATTTTTTGATTTTTTTTTTTTTGAAATTTAAATGTTCAAAATAAAATCCAAAAATTTTTAATTGTTAAAATTATTAATAAATGGAGTAAATAATTTAAAAAATAAAATTTAAAAAAAATGCACATTTAAAAAATTTAAAAATCAATAAGTGCATTTTTTTAAAATTTTATTTTTTAAATTATTTACTCTGTTTATTTATAATTTTAAATTTGTCTAATGTCTGGTACATTCACACTCATTATTTATGAGACTGAAATTAGCCGACGTTGAATAATTTTTTAATTTTTTTTTAAAACGGTAAATTATTTTTAAAAAATATTTGGAAAAATTGCACTGATAGTTTTTTAAATTTTCTACGTGCATTTTTTTAGTTCTTATTTTTTTGTAATTTATCTGTTGAAAAAAAAAATTCGAAAATTACCTTCTGTTAACTTCAGGATCATAAAATTGTAGTCAATAAATTTTTAATTAAATTCATTAATTGAAGATTCAAATAAAATAAATTATAATTTAAGTCAGTATTTATTAATTAAAATATTTTTAAATTACAGTTGACGTTAGGAAGTTTAAGTAACGCCTTTGGTACAAATGAACAACAAGATTCACACGAATTTTTAATTCTTTTGCTGGAGTGGATGCATCTCGCCCTCAGAACGGTAATTATTAATTTTCATTTTAAATATCCTTGGATTTTCCACGAAATTTCTCACATTTTTATTAATTGACCTGTAGGATAACAAAGAAATTCGTCCGAATACTCCGATGACTGAGGCCGAGAAACAATACCAGCAATCATTGGAAGGGAAGAGATCGGTGTTGAGTGAATTATTTAATGGACAATCACGTTCTACATGTACATGTATATCTTGCGGGTTTCATAGTGAGACTTATGAAACCTTCAATAGTTTAACACTTTCAGTGCCTGAAAATTCACCATGTGAATTGTATGTAAGTAGACTTCATTAAATTAAATTACCCGTGTAAAAAAGTTGCGGGATTCCGCAGGTGATTAGCTGAATATCATGTGGAAGTCATATTTTGACACAAATATAAATTTCAGATGATTTTCGGGTGAGTATCCAATCAGCAGTAATAAAGTAATAGGGGAACCTGGGGCATGAAGGCCCCCCTCAAAAATTTAGTAAATTTTTTTTTATATCTGGGTCATAATGAACCACCTGTAAAAAATTTTCTACAGAAACAATTTTTTTTTCTAAACTAAAATGAATTTGAAAAATTTATTAATTAAAGCTCTTTTAGGTCAATACACTAAAAAAAATTCGCGAAGTGTTTAACAGTTTAATATAAATTCATTGAAATGTTAAAACTCCGGACAGGAGTGGAATAAAATCCACCACTCCGAGATCACTCGGCTAAAAAAAACTCCTTCATGGAAAGAAAATTATGGCAGCGGTTCCCATAATTCTGTGAAATTTTTTCCTATACCATCATAGGAATTACGACCATAAATTATGGGAGCGGTTCCTATGATTATAGGAATGTTTCCCATAATTATAGAAATAGTTCCTATAATTATGGGAATGATACCCATAACACTATAGGAATGGTTCCTATAATGATAGGAATGGTTCCTATAATTATAGGAATGTTTCCCATAATTATAGGAATAGTTCCTATAATTATGGGAATGATACCCATAACACTATAGGAATGGTTCCTATAATGATAGGAATGGTTCCTATAATTATAGGAATGGTTCCTATAATATTATGGGAATGTTTCCCATAATTATAGGAATAGTTCCTATAATTATGGGAACCATTCCTATAGTGTTATGGGTATCATTCCCATAATTATAGGAACTATTCCTATAATTATAGGAATGGTTCCTATAATTATAGGAATGTTTCTCATAATTATAGGAATAGTTCCTATAATTATGGGAATGATACCACTATGGATGGTTCCCATAACATTATGGGAATAGTTCCCATAATATTATAGGAATTGTTCCTATACCAATATAGGAACCATTCCCATACCATTATGGGAACCATTCCCATAATGGTATGGGAACTATTCTCATACTATTATGGGGATGGTTCCCATAATATATGGGAACCATTCCTATAATGCATAGGAAAACTTCCAATAATTTTCTTTCCGTGTATTTTCCCCGCAAGAAAAAAAAATTTTTTTGTAATAGAATTTTTCATACAATCTATCACTAGAAGTATATTTCTATACTATCTTTGTGTATTCATCAGGAATTTACATTTGTGTCAAAATATGACTTCCACATGATATTCAGCGGATCACCTGCGGAATACCGCAACTTTTTTATACGGGTTAATTGTAACAGAAATTCCAAATAATCGGTAAATTACTCCAAGTAATTTCCTTAAAAAAAACGTCAGTATTTAAATTATCAACGTAGTGACCAAGTAGAAAATACGCGAGTCTGCTATCGGAGGGACTCGGGTTCGAATCCCGGCGTCGGTAGACTGTAATTTATTAACATGTATAAATTTTTTTAACAGGATTGTATTGGACAATATTTAAGTGAGCAAAGTATAAGTGAATGGAAGTGTCCTAAATGTAAAGTTGCGCGGCCAGCAACCAAAAAATGTGATTTTGTAAAATTGCCGCCAATTATTATTATTCATTTGAATCGTTTTAGTGGAACTGATGGAATAATGACTAAAAAAAATACTTATGTTAAATGCCCGCTTGTTAATCTTAAGTTACGTCATCTTGTTGCTAATGACAGTACCAAAAATTATAGTTATGATCTGTACGGTCTTTCGCATCACATTGGTGGCATTCATGGCGGGCATTATACGGCCTATTGTAAAAATAATCAAAAGTGAGTAATTGTTTAATTAACTACTACAATTATTTTCGTACTTAACTGTAATTTTTTAAATCCGCGTTTATTTAAATTGATTCCCTGCACGGAGAAAAAAATATAGTAAATTTTACTTAAAAATATGAGAATAATTACTAAATTTGGATAGTAATCTTGAAACACTGATGATTTATATGAAAAATTCATAAACAGATTAGCATATTTTACAAGTCGTTTAGTAAATTTTACGATCCCGTCTAGTAAATTTTACTATATTAGAATGGAAAAAAATAAAATTAAATTTTTAATAGTTTTTCAACTTTTTATTATTATTGATTATTATTATTATTATTTCTGTCATCTGTATTGGGGTTGGTGTGGATTTTTGTTTTTTAAAAAATCACTTGATTCAACCGAGATTCGAACCCTGATCTCCCGCGCGCGAGTTCTTTCCAATGTCTGACGGCCCGATGTGTCCTTTGAACAAAAGTTTCAGAACTTGTAATACATCTTTGTATATGCTATCCCCACCAACTTTTAATTTTATCTATACATAGTAGAATTTACTATACAGATAGTAAAAAAATATAATCGTGTTAGCAAAAAATACATTGCGTATAGTAATTTTTAATATTTTGTATAGTAACAAATCCTATATTGTACTCTCTAAATATGAATTAGTGATTTTTCACTAATTTCAAGTGAATATTCACTAATTGTGAATACTACAATCGTACCACGCAGAATTAGTGAATATTCACTAATTTCAAGTCAATATTCACTAATTTAAAGTGAATATTCACTAATTGTCAATGCTACAATCGTACCACGCAGAATTAGTGAATATTCACTAATTTTAAGTGAATATTCACTAATTTTAAGTGAATATTCGCTAATTTTAAGTGAATATTCACTAATTGTCAATGCTACAATCGTACCACGCAGAATTAGTGAATATTCACTAAATTAATATGTGAATATTGGAATTCACTGATTTGATAAGTGAATATGAGAATCCACTAAATTGAAAAGTGAATATGGGAATCCGCTGATTTTTCATCGGTGAAAAAAAATATTATATTGCGAAAAAAAATATAAGACACTTGTAATTAGATTCGAAATGTGATTAATGTATTAGAATCATTACTTAGAGGAAGTATACATGATTTTGATTGATGAAAAAATCCCGGTGACTGCTGGGCTCGAACCTGCATCCTTCCGATTCAAAGTCTTTGATGCTATCCACTGCGCTGACCTACGCATGTGATCGCGAGAGTGTAAATAGTATATTGGTTATGATACCAAACAATAACTGATGAAGAAATAAAAAATCCGTGATGTTATGATTGACGTATTCTTCATATAAATATATTATTGTTCTGTACTTCTATTTTTTTTTATTTTGAAAGTTTTTTATTAAAATTTTTAAAAATAGCACCATAATTATTAATTATATTTATATCTAGTAAAATATTTAATTATTTGGTAGTTAAAGTTACTAGTGAAATTGTGAAATTCATAAATTAAGAAGTGAATAAGAGTTTGACTTGTAGAAATTATGACAATATCGGTAGTTCAGTAGTGAAAATCACTAATTTGCTAGTGAAAATTATAGTACTAAATTTATTAGTGAGAATTCACTAATTTGTTATTTAAATACACTGATTCTGAAGTGAATAATACTTCACTAACGTAATTAATGAAATTTCCACTAATTCATGTTTAGAGAGTATTAGAAAATTTACTTTCTTAAATTTGTATTTATTAATAGTACTTGATAGTAAAATTTACTATACAAATAGTAAAAAATATAATCGTCTTAGCAAAAAATACATTACGTATAGTAACTTTTAATATCTTATTATGTAATTATTACTAACTAGTAAATTTTACTAAACGTTTAGTAATAATTACAATACAGAATGGATTTTTTCATATCAATTAGTAAATTTTACTATAGGATTGTAATTTTTACTATACTTTTTTCTCCATGTGGGTCAATATTTTTTTTTTCTGTATTAATTTTTATATTTAATTATTTATAGATGGTTTAAATATGATGATGATCGAGTATCAGCTGTAAGTGAATCAGATGTTAAGAACATAAGCTCCAGTGCCTACTTATTGTTTTACTCATCAATAAGACACGATTCCTTTATAAATTCGCACTAATAAATTAATTATTATTTAATGAATTATATATTTGAACAATTAATTAAGTATGGCTTCAAATATTTTATAAATATAATTTATAAATTTTAATAATCTGCCATATTTATTATTATGTATATATGTTTATTTAGAAACAAATTATAGTAAGCAATTGTTGATATTAATTATTAATTATTATAAATAATATAATTTAAATACTGTAATATTTTTTTTTTGATTATAAAAAGTAAATAATATAATTATTAATTAGTATTGCGTAATAATAATTTAAAAAAAGATAAAACGTATATTTAAACCAAAAATTTTATTTGAATGTAAGCTTGTATTCATTTTAAATTCTTTATTTAATTGCATTTTAAAAATAAATTTAATTAAAATAAATTATTTTATTTATTGTACTCATATATATTTTTTTTTATTAATTTCAATGGAAAGTTAAAAGTGAAATTCAAATTAGAAATTAATTGCCGCCATTGCGCGGTAATAGAACAGCGCGCGCTGCGCAGAATTAACTGCGCATTCAAAATGGCGCTGAGTTAAAATTTCCGGCCGCCAAAATTCTATTGTTTTTTTTATCCGGTTTTCAAGTCAGTCGACTCTTGTCTGTCATAAATTACACATCAGTCCGAGTCACTCTTTTAATTATTACAGTTGTAGTAAATTATATTTTAATTATTTAAATTTCTCAATAGTTTTTTTTTAATTAATAATTATTTAGTTTTTTAATTAAACTTCAAATAATATATTGAGTTAATTTTAAAAATCGATAAAATATTTTTACGTCGATGGTGAAAGTTATCAACAAAAACGGAGTTTTTATTATGAACGTAAGTAATTTTTTTAATTTAAACCCAAATATTTTTTATTTTTAAAATCCCGCGGGAAATTTGATTTTTTTATTAATTAAATACTTAATTTATTTATGAAGTTAAATAATTAATTAGTTTGTGTTAATTACATTTAAGATTTATCTTTATAATCTTTTTTGTGGGAAAAATTTAAAAAAAAAAATGATACTGACGTTAGCCGACGTCTGATAATTTTTAGATTTTTTTAAACTCGACAAATCATAAAAAAAAAATATTTGAAAAAATTGCACTGAGTTTTTTAAATTTTCTACATGTGAATTTTTTTAGTTTTTTTATTTTCGTATTCGATGTATTGAAAATAAAAATCCGAAAATTTCTGATTGTTAACTTCAGGATCATAAAAAAAAGAGTGAGATTTTTTAAAGGGAAAAAAAGTATGATCGAGTTCTAGGTAGAAAGTGTACGTTATAGAGTAAGTAGAATAGTAAATTCTGAGAATTGACAACAAATAAAAAATAATTCGTGTCTCTGGTATTTGTTTTTTTTTTTGTCTCAATTTTTTTCTCCAATTACTCGGAAATAATAATTGAATAACAATTAATAAAATATATCATTTTTTTTTTAACAAATAAAATTTTAAATTATCAATAAAAAAAAAAAACAATTACAGTTTTTTAAATAATTTAATTTAAATAAAATACTAAATTTAAATAATTTAAAATACGCGCCAAATTCAAAAATTATTTTTAGTAAATTTAAATAAATAAAAATAATTTTTTAATTTTTTTTTTAAATAGCAAATCATAAAAAAAAAAAATGAAAGAATTGCACCTACAGTTTTTTAAATTTGAAAAAAAAATCAAAAAATTTTAAATTATCAATAAAAAAAAACAATTACAGTTTTTTAAATAATTTAATTTAAATAAAATACTAAATTTGAATAATTTAAAAAATTGCGCGCCAAATTCAAAAATTATTTTTATTAAATTTAAATAAATAAAAATAATTTTTGAATTTTTTTTTTAAATAGTAAATCATAAAAAAAAAAACTGAAAGAATTGCACCTACAGTTTTTTAAATTTGAAAAAAAAATGAAAAAATTTTAAATTACCAATAAAAAAAAAACAATTAGTTTTTTAAATAATTTAATTTAAATAAAATACTAAATTTAAATAATTTAAAAAATTGCGCGCCAAATTCAAAAATTATTTTTATTAAATTTAAATAAATAAAAATAATTTTTGAATTTTTTTTTTAAATAGTAAATCATAAAAAAAAAAAATGAAAGAATTGCACCTACAGTTTTTTAAATTTGAAAAAAAAATGAAAAAATTTTAAATTATCAATAAAAAAAAAACAATTAGTTTTTTAAATAATTTAATTTAAATAAAATACTAAATTTAAATAATTTAAAAAATTGCGCGCCAAATTCAAAAATTATTTTTATTAAATTTAAATAAATAAAAATAATTTTTGAATTTTTTTTTTAAATAGTAAATCATAAAAAAAAAAAATGAAAGAATTGCACCTACAGTTTTTTAAATTTGAAAAAAAAATGAAAAAATTTTAAATTACCAATAAAAAAAAAACAATTAGTTTTTTAAATAATTTAATTTAAATAAAATTACTAAATTTAAATAATTTAAAAAACGCGCGCCAAATTTAAAAATTATTTTTATTAAATTTAAATAAATAAAAACCGCTTGTAAAAAAATTCCGTACCAAATTGCCCCGTTTTATTTTCTACTTAATTTATTACCATAAATAATTAATTATTATTTTAATTAATACCAATAAATTAAAAAAAATAATTAATTAAAAAAACCGGATTAATAAAATTAAAAAAAAATAGAAATTTATTTAAATAATTATGACAGTAGAAATAATGATCCTGAAGTTAGCCGACATTTAAAAATTTTTGAATTTTTTTTTAAATAGTAAATCATAAAAAAAAAAAAATTCAAAAATTGCACCTACAGTTTTTAAAATTTTCTATTTTTATTTTTTTTTATTTTTGTAATTCATTTGGTGATAAAAAAATAAAAAAATTTTTGTCTGTTAACTTCTGGATCATTATAAATATTATTAAAATATATAGTAAGTGAATAAAAAAATAAAAAACCAAAACATAAATCCGTAAAATAAAAGAGAGGGAAGAGGGTCAGGCGCACAAGAGTCTAGAGCCGACGTCGACTGAGTTGTCTGGTGATATGAGTCGCGAAATCAACACCAACGCAATTCAGTTACAATTCAACACACACGTAGACCCACAATAAAAAAAAACATCTATATGTATATACATACATATTTATACATAACTATGATAGTCTGTCAAAAATATGATAATTAATTTTTTAAATGAGTAGCCGTCAGCCGTGAGTCGTTGACGTTTAGTAAAAATGACTTAAAGTTTATTAATTTTTGATACAATGGCTCTCTCCAAGGTACTAAATTTAACGTCAATTGGAAATAATACCAATGAGAAGGTAGAAAAATAATTCATATATTTTTTTATTAATTAAACATTTTAATTTAATGATCTTGGACAATTAAAACTTTACGATTTTTTTAAACAAAGTGTAAAAAAAAAAAATAAAAAAATGCACTTGTAGGTTTGGAAATTTTCTACAAGTGCATTTTTTCAAAAATTTTTTTTTGCAATTTATCGTTTCTAAATTCAAAAATTATTAACTTCGTTTTTTCAAATTATTAATTATCATTTATTTTTTTTAGTTAAGTGATATCAATATGTACGACACATCAGTAACCAATAGCATATCAGATCCCACTAGATGCCGGGAATACAACCCATGGAATTACGATTTAATGAGTCGGAATAAAAATCACAAAGTGAGTAAAGATTTTAATTAAAACATTTTTAAAATTACACCGGCACACAAAAAAAAATAAGTTCTCTGTACTTTTGACGGGACCGATTTATTCCCATGTATTTTGACCCGCTGAATCTGAATCCGAGGTCCGTTTAACCCGTACACCCTCAGATTTTTAGAAAACTTTAAAAAACCTCAAAAATACACAAAAATCGACCGTTTTTTAAATTTATAAATTTTTTTAACCCTAACTAAGCATGATTTTTATGTATTTCGGTCCTCCACATACTAACCTGAAGTTTATTTAAAACATTAGCCATTTAAAGTCTGAGTAAATTCCAAAAAACCCCAAAAAATTGCAAAAAAGCAAAAAAATTCTTAGTATTGTGATGAAAAAAATTTTTTTAAGCATATTAAAATTTTTTTATGTTTTAGGCCAAAATATTTTTTATATATATATCACAGATCGAACAATATGATTTCTTTTATTTATTTCGATTTAAAAATTGATTTTTGTTATACCAAATTTTATTTTTTTCGATTTTTTGGGAATTTTTGACATTTATTTAAAATTTTAGAGATATCTGAGCCATGGATGTTTGAGAATTATATGTGACAGATAAACATACATGAAAATAATTATTTATTTAGCCCTATAAAATTTTTTTCATCACAATACTAAGAATTTTTTTGCTTTTTTGCAATTTTTTGGGGTTTTTTGGAATTTACTCAGACTTTAAATGGCTAATGTTTTAAATAAACTTCAGGTTAGTATGTGGAGGACCGAAATACATAAAAATCATGCTTAGTTAGGGTTAAAAAAATTTATAAATTTAAAAAACGGTCGATTTTTGTGTATTTTTGAGGTTTTTTAAAGTTTTCTAAAAATCTGAGGGTGTACGGGTTAAACGGACCTCGGATTCGGATTCAGCGGGTCAAAATACATGGGAATAAATCGCTCCCGTCAAAAGTACAGAGAACTTATTTTTTTTTGTGTGCCGGTGTTATCAACAAATTATTTATTGCGATGATATTTAAGATGGAAGATGAAGAGACCCAAGATCTCAACAATTCGATGGTCAATGACCTGGTGTCAAAAGTATTGGACGATGATCCAATACCAGACAAGCCGATCAACAATAATTACAACGTAAATCAATACGACATCGATCAAATAAAATCACAAAATCACTCGTATTACAAAAGTTACGATTTACAACATGAAGAATTCATAAAAAATCATCAGTCAGCCCAAACAATTAAAGACAATCGTGATATATTTGATATATATTCAAATTTGGAGTCACTTTGCATAAACGATTTAGTTTCTCAAGACACATTTTATTTAAATAACAACAAATACAAAAATTTATCACCGGCATACAACGATCTAGGGATGGCCTACTCGGTAAATGATTTGATATCAAAAAAATTTACTGATTTACAACCTCAGCATCAACTCCAACCTCAACCTCAGTACCAGCAGCCAGGCCATCAAACCTGGACAGATTTTGATGACATATTCGACAGCCATCAACAGTTTCCATCCCACGATTTAAATTACAACCCAATTTCCCCGTCAATTCATCAGGATCATCAAGAATTGAACCATCAGCAGCCGTCGCTGATAAACATCCAGGACTTCAACTCAACAAATCAACCCTACAATCGTTCCAACTCAGCCATGACCGATTTCTCAACCGACTCAGGATTTCTGTCAAACTCTCCCCTGCAAAATCAACATTTATCACCAGATTACAGCAGCTATTCATCAGGATATCGGTACGACGATGCTGCTAATTCACAAAATTCATCATCAGCATCATCGCTGATGTCTGCCACTGGATTCAAAGCTTACGATTATGATTACAAAGGACATTCTGCTGATTACATAAACAATTATCATGAAAATGATGCTAAATCAATGGCAGTTAATCAAAAAATAGATGACACATTAATTAAAATGTTGACGCCATCATCAATTAAATTAAATGATAATCATAATAACAAAAATAATCAATTATTTAACTACCAGAGCTTACAAAATAATCATAATCAGTTACCCGGACATCAAAATAATTCAAATCAAGGATTAAATTGCTATCAGTATCGCGTGACACCGCGTGTTAATGGACAACAATCACAACCAATAATAATGGACCAATTAAATAAATATAATTATCCATTGAATGTCGATCAAAATTATCAGCAACGTTACACTGCCAATAATTATGATTACAAAACAAATTCTACAATAAATACTTCGCTATCGATGATAAATAACAACAACTGCTACCAGACAAATGGATCAAAATCACTGAACAATCATAATTATGACACGAGAACTGATACCTCTGCTATTGGATCAATAAATTATAGTAATTTAGCAGCGCAATTGCGTAATGCTGATCCTAATTTATTGCACTCAATTATCAAGCAGCAGCAGCAGCAGCAACAGTCCCAGCCAATGAGAATGCCGGACATGCTGATGAATGCCAGATTAATTAGAGCTAATGGCGGTGGTAATCCTGGAGCCAGTGCAGCTGGAACTGGAACTGGTACAGGTGTTGGTGTTGGTGTCGGTGTCTATCCGTCGATGCTGCCGGTGCCTTTGGTCCAGCCGATACTGAATGCTGGTGCGATTGGACTCCGTGGTATCAAAGCAAGACGTGCTGGTGCGTCGAGTATTCTGCATCTAAGATTGGAGCAGACATTCGATCAGTTCAAGCAATTGGAGAAAGAAAGAAAAAAATGCGAAGCCGGACTGGCTGCTCATTTTCCAGGCAAAAGGGTCACCAGCGCTAACAATATCCCGGTACCTAGACTTCAGGGTAATCCATCGAGAGCTGACAGACTCATCATTGATCACTTGAGAGAACATGCGCGAGTTATTACTCTTATTGCCAAGGTAATTTTTTTGGTGCAGGCTTGGGACTTGGACGTTAATTAATTAATTTTTTTTGTAGATGGAGCACTTGCGGGGTGTGACTATGAATGAAAGAGTACACAAGGCGATGGAATTCTGGCTTGAGTCAATTAAATTTGTCCAGGAATGCCGTAAAAAAGAAATTACTCACGCAACTAAACGTCAAAAAGAAAATCCACATTGCAGTCCCATTCATGATGACAAAGGTTCCTATTTTAATTTTTTTAATTATTCAGGATTTTGATTTTTAAATTTCCCACACTTTTACTCTATTATTTATTTTTAACAGTGATGGGCGTACTTAAGTACATTTGTATTTTAAGTACTAATTAAGTAATAAATACTTTGATATATCGCGTGCCAAATGCCAAAAGGGCGTATTACAGCAGTTAGATAGGGTTCCATGCCAAAAGGGCGTATAAAAAAATTTTTTTTGCCATTCTTTTTAGAATCGCTCGAAACGTAAAGATCTGCAAAAAAAAATTTTTTGACGTACTAACGCCAAAAGGGCGTATCTTAAGATATACGCCCTTTTGGCTTTAGGAAATTGTCGGTCTAAAGCCAAAAGAGCGTATAAAAAAAAATCAAAATTTTTCGAAATTTCGAATAGAAATTCCGTATTATCAAGTAAACAAATAAATTTTTTAAAAATTATAATTAAATATAAGTTGTTTCTCTTCTCTTTTAATTTTGAAAAATTTTAATTATTATCTTTATAAAATTTTAAATTAAATATAATTTGTTTCTAGTTTTACTAGTTTAATAATAAAATATTTTAAATTTGAAATATTCAATCTTATTTTTAAACTTTAAATACAATTAAAAGTCGACTACTACCAAAAAAAATTATACGCCTTTTTGGCTTTAGATCACTAAATTTTCAATTCCCTAAAGCCAAAAGGGCGTATAACTTGAGACATACGCTCTTTTGGCTTTGGAAATTTTTTTTTTCATTTTTAGGCTTAGAACATGTTTTCAAAACGATTGGCACAAAAAAAAAAAAATTATACGCCCTTTTGGCATTTGGCACGCGATATAATAATTTTTTTTTGTAGAGTCAAAATATACAAGTAATTAGTATTTCGAACAAGTACTAAATACGACATACCAAAGTACTTAGTATTTTATTTATTATCTAATTACAAATACTTTTAATTTTTCCTAGTACTAAATACAATAGTATTTAGTATTTTATTTTTCAACTAAATAAAAATACTTTTGTACTCATAGAATGGTTCAAGTACTAAGTACATTTGTGCTGAGATTAAAAGTTGCATTTAAGTACTAGATCATTGGTATTTCTAACAAAAAATAATTAAAAACTCAAAAGTTATTCAAGGTTGAAGTTAAGTAAAACGACTTTAATAATCTTGAATAACTTTTGAAGGAGTGAATTTAGCGAAAATTGTTAAGAGACCTTTTTTGTAGAGCATTAAATTTCCTTTAAGAATATTGATTGGTTTTTTCCAGAAACTTATTTTTACATATATTACAAAATTCAAAAGTTGAACAATCAAATTTTAAAATCATACCAATGTTCAAAGCATGATTATAAGGAAACGATTGAACTGACGAAAAAATTCAATCAGACCTTTTTTGTAGAGCATTAAATTTTCTTCAAAAAATGTATCCAAGTCGATTTCGATTATCTCGATGGTTTGAGAGTTATGAGACAAAAACCCGCTCATTAAAAAAAAATCAAAAATTGCGATGATACACCTCTCAATTTCAATATTAAGGGCTCAAATTTTCACAATAATTTTTTTTTGTCATCCCAAATAATATTTTCACAGTATCGTTAAAAAAAAAAATAGTCAATTTTTTTGGCCCAGTCTAGTATAGATAAATCGTAAAAAATACTAAGTTACAAACTATTTAGTACTTTTTATATTTTTGAGGATAAGTATTTTTTAGACACGTACCAATAATTAATTTGGGTTTCAAGTCAAATTTTACAAATACTCAGTATTTATTAAATCCTATTTTGCCCATCTCTGATTTTTAATAATAAATTTTTTTTTTTAGATATAATAATTTTAGCAGAAAGTATCCGTGAATTAACACGGGCAGCACGTTTGGCGCGCACCGCAATGTTCAATGCAATGCAGTCAACTTTACTACAAAATAAAGACATAGAAAAAAAAATAATCGAAACTTCAAGTGACGTAATACTTGGAATAATTACTAAAGAATCATCAACAGCAGTATCTTCAGTGTCATCAATATCAACAACATCACCGGCAGCTGACGGTAATTGTACATCATCACCTATTACGACTTAGCAAATTAAATTTAATTACAAACAATAGCAACAATGAACAAAAAAAATATATATTCACATTTTATTAATAATAATTAACAAAAATATCAACGATAACAAAAAAAAAAAAGCTCAATTCTTCTTTACAATGTCTGTTAAATTGCAACAATCTGCTCACAATTGCGTCCATATTGGGAACAGTGTTTAATTAAATTAATTTGATTAATTAATAAATATAAACACTTTTATTTAATTCTTCAGTCTACAATACCTCAATCAAGTATTAGTTAATGGTGCTAATGAGCATCTGAATTACTTAAACAATTAATTAAAACTGCACAATAAAATCTTCCAGAATAAACAAAAAAAATCCCCATGGATTTTTATAATCAGTAATCAATGATAGTTAATTTAAAAAAAAAAAAAAACGAAAGTAAATGGCTTTAGTTAATTAATAAACATAAAATATTTAAAATAAATGGCTATTAGAGAGTAGTTTTTTTGCTACTTAGCAAAAGGAAAATTATATTTAGTAATAATAATGATAATTATTATTATTATAATGATGTTGTCTCTATAGAATAGTTTAATGTGGCCTTCCTCACGTGTGTATGTGGTGTGACCCGTCTTAGATTTTTAATAACGCTAGAAATTCCGTTATTAGGTTTTTTTTTATTTCATTTCTGGGTTTAAATATTCATATATGATCGTATTGAAATATATATGACCATATCTGATCATATATGGTAATACTTACATATATATGATCGTATATGACTGTACTTAATCACCTGACTTGATCATATATGGTCATATCTGACAATCATGTATAGTCATACTTAAATATATATGATCTCATATACAATTCTACTTCTTAATATCTGACTTAATCATGTAAGGTCATATATGGTCATATCCAAACTTATATGGTCATAGTTGGTCATATCTGAACATATATGATCATAATTAGTCATATCTGGTCATATGATCATTTTTAAATATATGTTCTTATATGATCATAAAACTTGTCTGACTTGACCATGTATAATCAGACTCGAATATATGATCATATATGGTCATGCTTGACCATATCTGAACATATATGGCCCTACTTGGTCATATCTGAACATATAAAGTCATAGTTGGTCATATCTGAACATATATGATTATAATTAGTCAAATCTGGTTCGATCATATGATCATTTTTAAATATATGTTCTTATATGATCACAAAACTTGTATGATTTGACCATGTATAATCAGACTCGAATATATGATCATATATGGTCATACTTGACCATATCTGAACATATATGGCCCTACTTGGTCATATCTGAACATATATGGTCATAGTTGGTCATATCTGAACATATATGGTCATAGTTGGTCATATCTGAACATATATGGTCATAGTTGATCATATCTGAACATATATGATTATAATTAGTCATATCTGGTTCGATCATATGATTAGTTTTAAATATATGTTCTTATATGATCACAAAACTTGTCTGACTCGACCATTTGTAATCAGACTCAATTATATGATCATATATCGTCATACTTGACCATATCTGAACATATATGGCCCTACTTAGTCATATCTGAACATATATGGCCCTACTTAGTCATATCTGAACATATATGCCCATACTAAGTCATATCTGGTTCGATCATACGACCATATCTGATCATATGTGGTCATATCTGAATATATATGAGCATATCTGATCGTAATTAAATATATGTTCTTATATGACTACAAAAATTTGTCTGACTTAATCATATGTAATTATAATTTAATATATGATCATATCTGGTCATTAAAATGTATATGATTATATATGAATATTTTAACCCGGAAAAAAAATTTCGAGTGACTAAAATTGTTTTGTTAATTAATTATTAAATAGAAAATAATTAATTAAAAAAAAATTTACACCGGCTTATCTTGACAAAAAATATATTAATTAAACAATTAAAAAAAAATAAAATTAGAATGACGTAGATGTTTTCCTATTGACTTTGATAAATAAAATTTTCTCGTAGATTTTTTACTGAAAAAAATGATCGAGATTTATTAATTAATTAATTAATTAATTAATTAATTAATTAAAGCTAATGTGCTACTATGCCTATTTAATAAAAAATTGCCTGTAATGCCCTTCCTGCATTCGTCCATTACTAATTATATTTTAAAAATTAATTTATCTGTTTAATTAATTAATTTTTTAATTAACTCAATCAAATTTTGTTTAATTAAATTATTTTCTGTTTATTATTAACTGTGATAACTTTTAAATGCCAACTAAACTTTAAAGCCTAAACAAAAATTTTAACCAAATCATCGAATTAAAAATCCAAATTTGAAAAAAAAAAAAAAATCCAATTATCGTATTACTTAATTACATTATCATTCGATATAATGACCTGAGATAGTTATAAACGAAACATAATTATTAAACAATTATAATAATAATTGAAATTTTATCGGCAACTCCGTTCATAAAAAAGCTTAATAATTTAATTAAAATAATAATATAGAGAATTTAGAGCGTAGAGATATGGATAGCTGATGATTAGACTGCATTGAATAGATAAAAGACGTGTCCAAGATTACGTACTTATTATTTATATTAAGAAAAATGATAATAATAAACATTAAATATTTTTTTTTTGGTGCACGAGACACAGAGTGTTAGATTCTCATGCACTTGTATAGGAAAATAATGAAAGATTCGCTTTTAAAAATATATATAATTATTAATATTGTTTATTTAAATGACGGTAAAAGTCAATTTTATCGAATAAAAATATAATAAATATGTGTCCGACAATCCTAAATAAAAATTCAATTGCATGTGATACTATATCATACAATTAAAATATTAAAAAAAAATAATTATAGAATTATACTCCTTAGTACTTATTATTTTTATTAATGAAAAATTGGATTTTAAGAAATAAATTTTTATTTTTAATCTCAATTATTATTTATAATATTTGAGATAAAAATTATCAGATATGATCATATAGGTCATATATGGTCATATGTAGTCATGTATGATCATTTGTAGTCATATATGATCATATGTAGTCATATATGACCATTTATGATCATATATGACCATTTAGGATCATATATGACCATTTATGATTATATATGTGGTCATTTACAATCATATGCAGTCATATATGCTCATTTGTAGTCATATATGATCATATGAAGTCATATATGACCATTTATGATCATACGCAGTCATATATGATCACATGTGGCCATATGCAGTCATATATGATCATTTGTAGTCATATATGATCATATGTAGTCATATATGACCATTTATGATCATATATGTAGTCATCTACAATCATATGCAGTCATATATGATCATTTGTAGTCATATGTAGTCATATATGACCATTTATGATCATATATGTAGTCATCTACAATCATATGCAGTCATATATGATCACATATGATCATATGCAGTCATATATGATCATTTGTAGTCATATATGACCATTTATGATCATACGCAGTCATATATGATCACATGTGGCCATATGCAGTCATATATGATCATTTGTAGTCATATATGATCATATGTAGTCATATATGACCATTTATGATCATATATGTAGTCATCTACAATCATATGCAGTCATATATGATCACATATGATCATATGCAGTCATATATGATCATTTGTAGTCATATATGACCATTTATGATCATATATGTAGTCATCTACAATCATATGCAGTCATATATGATCATTTGTAGTCATATGTAGTCATATATGACCATTTATGATCATATATGTAGTCATCTACAATCATATGCAGTCATATATGATCACATATGATCATATGCAGTCATATATGATCACATATGATCATATGCAGTCATATATGATCACATCTGGTTACATGTAGTCATATATGATCATATGTAGTCATATATGGATATGCAAGATCATATATAATCTCGTACGGTCATATATGGTCACGTATGATCATATATGATCATATAGGTACTATATGATCATATCTGATTATTTTATCTCAGATAATTAAAATTAACAAATTAATTTTATTGATTAAAATCAATTTTAAAAAAAATAATAAATAGTGAATTTTAGCTTGTGATTAAAAATAATAATTAATTGAATTATATTGAGATATTTAAAATATATAAAGACTAATCATTGATTTTAAAAAATAATTATAAAAGATTTGATAATCAATTACAACAATAAATTGAATTATAGCTGATTAAAAAAAAAAAAATAAAATTGATTCAATCGAAGCATATCTGTAAAAATTTTTTATATTAAAAAAAAAAATAACTAAACAATTAAAATCATAAAACGAAAATAATCTTACATCGACCAATTATTTGTTATTCATATACTTGACAAATAAGTTTTAATTGTTTAATAATAAACTATTGATAATTTTAAATCCTAACTGCTTTTAATAATTTTTTAATAGATCGAGAAAAAAAAATATCTAAACAAATGTTTATATATCAGTACACTTATGTATTTGTATGGAAAATTTAATTAATATATTAATCGATTAATTGAATAGAAAGTAAATAAAAAAAGTGGATGGATTGATATAATAATAATATTAAATAAATATTAAATGTTTGGTAGCTTCGGCTTCCACTTTAGTCGCATCCTAGATGGCTCAATGTGAAATTTAAAAGTCTGGTATTGAAAAAAAATAATAATATTTAATACTGTAATTTTATTAGTAATTAACAATTATATTAACGTTGAATATCCTACTGTCATATTATAAATATATATATGAAACAAAAATAATTATATATATGGATGTCTACTATAGAGAAATGTCTAGTGCAAATTAGAATTTTTTAGGGTAAGAAGCACGTGTAAGTCTTAACTATCGAATTTTTTAAAATTTTATTATTTAATTTTTTTTTTCAATAGAAAAACGATAGATAATTTTAGCTACATATCAAATTAATATCGCAATTGCAATGAGAATTGAATTTCTTTGAGGAAGTATCGGTTTCTTATTTATTACAGATCAATTTTTGCTTATTTTTAATTTCTATTATTATAAAATTGTAATTTATTTTTTTTGGAATTTAAGTAAAAAAAAAAATTGTCATCACAGTTGAGTTCGTGATGAAATTTCTTGTTGATTGAGTACCCACATCAATATGTTTTGATAAAGTCATTTATTCGTCATCCGCGAGCTCGCGAATTATCCGCGAATTGATGATCAAAAATGACTTTATCGAAACATATTGATGTGGGTACTCAAATAAGAGGAAATTTCATCACCAATTCAACTATGGTACCACCCCCCCCCCCCCCCTCCCACCCCCCAAAAAAGTCTTCATAGTTCAGTGATGGAAATTAGAAATAAACAATCGATCAGTAGTAAGACAGAAGACAACTGCTACCTTCCTTATTTATTTTAATAATTAATTTAACAAATAATATTAATTTTATTAAATTAATTAACAATTATTGTCATTATCATTTAATTTATTTAGTAATTTTAAAAAAATTAAAATAAAATATTTATTTATTTTATTCAGTACTTAGATTTTAAATTCAAATTTATAAATTTACGTGTTTTGAGATTAATTGACAACACGTAGCAATTAACTGTAAATAAAATTAGTTAATTTATTTATTATTTTTTTCTTTTAGTCAATTCAGTCTTTTTTTTTTTTTTTTTTGCTAGTATTTTATAACTTTTTTTTATCAACTTAATCGAGAATGTAAATTCTCAATTTTTAATTTTTTTTCGCTCTTTTTTTAAATTAAAATTTTTTTTTTTTTTAACCAAAATTTAATATTCAAAAATTAATGCACGTTTTCTTTTTTCTTCAATCAATTGTCTAATTATTTACAAATAATTTCGATCGAACGTGCGTTAATTGCATCATATCTCATCTTTATATAAAAATATAAAAAATTTTTGCTTTACTTTAATTTTTATAATTTTATCTTGTCAAAATTTTCGTAAAAAAATTTTATTTTAACGATTTTTTGAATTTTTAAAATACCAATAAATTACTCACGAAAATTTTATTTTTAAAAATTCATACTCAAGTAAAAAAAAAACCAAGTGATCATATTTAAAAAATATCATTAATTATTCATATTTATTAAATATAGGCTGTGTTAAAAAATTTCCACTTCCAATCTATCGCTTACTAAAAAAAAATTAATCCAAAAAAAAAAAAAAAAAAAAAAATGTACGGATCCTTGAGTCCTCAGACAACGATTACAAAAAAAGTTAAATAAAAAAAACGTACCTAAAATTAGTGATAGAATTAAAAGACCACATTAAATAAATATATGATAAAATAATGAAAATCTTACTCCGTCTTAATTAATTATAATTAAAAATTGTCAATAATGTACCTACCGTGCTTCTTACAATACATATGACATTATTAAAATATATATAATAGAGTGTCTCAAAAAAATCGAATTTTTTTTTTTTCTTGAAGAACATTGAAAAATCGACAGAGTATCTCTAGACAAAGACCCTGTTAAAATATGAGACCTTAATATTAATATTTAAAGCTGGCGATTCACGATTTTATATTTTCCATTTAAATAACATGGGAAAAAAAAAATTTTAATTTTGGAATTTTATACCTCGGCGATGGCTTATTGAACAGATAAGTTCAGAATATATTTTTGTAGGGAATTGAACGCTCTACAAAAAAAGTCTCTTATCATTTTTTGATAAATCCATCTGTTCAAAAGTTATTGGAGCTCGAAGTCAAGTTAGAGTAAATTTCGAGAACTTTTTACTTTTCCGGCGAAACTATCGGACTTATCATAAAATGTCATGAGATCTTTTTTGTAGACAATTTTATTTCCTACAAATTATCATTGATAAATTTTTTTCAAATTCTGCATTTTTTTCTAGTTATTTCCATTTTAATACCAAGCTTCTAAAAAAGTAGTGTTCTGATCGATTTTAAGAGCTTGGCATTAAAATGGAAACAACTAGAAAAAAATGCAGAATTTGAAAAAAATTTATCAATGATAATTTGTAGGAAATAAAATTGTCTACAAAAAAGATCTCACGACATTTTATGATAAGTCCGATAGTTTCGCCGGAAAAGTAAAAAGATCTCGAAATTTACTCTAACTTGACTTCGAGCTCCAATAACTTTTCAACAGATGGATTTATCAAAAAATGATAAGAGACTTTTTTTGTATAGCGTTCAATTCCCTACAAAAATCTATCCTGAACATATCTGTTCAATAAGCCATCGCCGAGGTATAAAATTCCAAAATTAAAATTTTTTTTTTCCCATGTTATTTAAATGGAAAACATAAAATCGTGAATCGCCAGCTTTAAATATTAATATTAAGGTCTCATATTTTAACAGGGTCTTTGTCTAGAGATACTCTGTCGATTTTTCAATGTTCTTCAAGAAAAAAAAAAAAGTCGATTTTTTTGAGACACTCTAATATATAAATATATAACAAATTAACAAAAAAATATATAAACAATTAATTAATAGACAAATTATATGATAATAGAAAAGGCTGGTTATGATTATTATTAATTAAAAAAATTGCTTTAATTGCTAATTATTTATTTAAATTATTTATATTTATTATATATTTAAGTCTTTATAGATCTACAGTCAATTGCCGACGCAGTAAATACTCAAAAAAAAAATATATATATACTCATATATTTGTGCTCAAGTTAAAAATATTAAAATAATTAAACGCTTTAAAATTTCTGAAATTTTAATTAAATTTTGACTTGCGTTTAAAAAATTTTATTTTTAATTATTTATTTTTGACTAAAAAATTTACGAGTATTGTAATTGCAAAAAAAAGTTTAGATGCAATTTACGACTGCTGATAATTGATAATTATTTTAAGTCGAGTAATTAACAATAGTGATAGTTTTTATGTAGTCATTAATTATTAATTATTCAATTAAATGTTTATGTATATCTTGATATATATAAAAAATAATAAGGAAAAATAATCCTGCTAATGGCTGCTAAACTCTATTCCAAGTGTCCTTTTTCAATGTAAAATTGTTTATCCTCAATAAATGTTACTTATGTTCAAAAAAAAATTTTAGTTAATTTTTTTTAAACTCATTAATAATTAAAATTTTTTACAGGTACAAATTAATTACTCTTTTGCTAATTAATAAATTAAATAAAAATCAGCCTTTTAAATTTAGCGCCGAGTACCGGACTCGAACCCGAGACCTTCTGACTTGCAGTCAAAGAACGAAAGCGCGCGACCGCGGAGGATTTTTGAACCCAAGCTGAAGGTTCCTGAGGGCTGATTTAAAAAATGAAAGTGTATATTTTTACATATTAATTATTTATTTATTTATTTATAATTACAATATAATTATTTACAAATAACAATAAATTTTAATATGTAGAGCGGAAATAAAAAATATAATAAAGGTTTAAATAAATGCTAAATGCAGTATGAATTTTAAAAAAATAATTATGAGGAAAAATAATAATAATTATTGATATTATTATTATTGCATCTTAATGAAAAAAAGTAACAGTAGAAATTATTGAATAATAAATTTATTTATTTTTTTATTTAAAAGTTATGATATTAAACAATTTGATTTTTCTTGAACGTTGCCGTCGGCTTTTTCGATTTCCATTAGTAGTGTATGAAATATATCGGCGACAGACTCATTTTGTTTGGCGCTTGTTTCCAAAAAAACTGCTTGCCATGAATCGGCTAATTTTTTTCCCTGTTCGGTTGTCACCATTCTGTCTACATATAAATCTGTTTTGTTTCCGACTAAAACGATTGGGACACTGCAATTAAATAATTTAATTATTAATTTGTTGAATTTTTATTATTTTAACCCACGATTGTTGAACTTCCGGTGAGAATCATTAGGAAAATTTGATTAAAAAAAAGTATGATTGGTTTTTTGTAAATATCTTTATGAATATTGAATTTTTCAAAAAAATATAAGAGACCTTTTTTGTAGGGCTTCAAATTCTCTATAAAAAAGGTGTCTTATACTTTTTTCAAAAAGTCAATAGTTGTAGAGATAAATGGAGTTTAAAATTCTAAGAATTAGATACAAGAAGAACTGTCAAAAAACTAATGATTGGTTTTTTGAAAATATCTTTATAAATATTGAATTTTTCAAAAAAATATAAGAGACCTTTTTTGTAGGGTTCCAAATTCTCTACAAAAAAGATTCCTTACACTTTTTTCAAAAAGTCGATAGTTGTAGAGATATTTGGAGTTTAAAATTTCAAAAATTAGATACGCAAGAAAAACTGTCAAAAAACTAAAGATTGGTTTTTTGGAAATATCTTTATAAATATTGAATTTTTCAAAAAAATATAAGAGACCTTTTTTGTAGGGCTTCAAATTCTCTATAAAAAAGGTGTCTTACACTTTTTTCAAAAAGCCAATACTTGTAGAGATATTTGGAGTTTAAAATTTCAAAAATTAGATACACAAGAAAAACTTATAAAACTAAAGATTGGTTTTTTGGAAATATCTTTATAAATATCGAGTTTTTCAAAAAAATATAAGAGACCTTTTTTGTAGGGCTTAAAATTTTGTATAAAAAAGGTATTTTACACTTTTTTCAAAAAGTCAATACTTGTAGAGATAATTGGAGTTTAAAATTTCAAAAATTAGATATGCCAGAAAAACTCGTGATGTCAAAAAACTAGTGTTTGGTTTTTTGAAAATATCTTTATAAATATTGAATTTTTCAAAAAAATATAAGAGACCTTTTTTATAGGGCTTAAAATTCTCTATAAAAAAGGTATATTACACTTTTTTCAAAAAGTCAATAGTTGTAGAGATATTCGGAGTTTAAAATTTCAAGAATTGGATGCGCAAGAAAAACTGTCAAAAAACTAATGATTAGTTTTTTGGAAATATCTTTATAAATATTGAATTTTTCAAAAAAATAAAAGAGACCTTTTTTGTTAAGTTTAAAATTCTCTACAAAAAAGATGTCTTACACTTTTTTCAAAAAGTCAATAGTTATTGAGATAATTGGAGTTTAAAATTGTCTGTCTTCAAAAAATTGATTTTGTAAGTAAAAATATAAAGGCAATGTATACAAAAAATTAGAATATCAACTCTAATTATGATAAAAAAAAAAAACCTAGTGTCAATAATTTGCTGATAAGTTTTACAAAAATAACTTACTGATTTTTTCCAGTGATATCCAATAATTTATCATAAATTATTTGTACAACTTCGAAACTTTTAGCACTTGTTATACTATAAACTAAAACGTATCCGTGTATATCCATGGAATATTGAGTTGGAAATATACTATACTCATCTTGACCAGCTGTATCAACTAATTTAACTTCATAATCTTGACTATTTACCCGAGTATTTTTAGTAAATGCTGTAATTTTAATTATCATACATTAGTTTACGTAGAAACCGGAATAGTAATTAAATTTATTGTGTAAAAAATAGTGCGCCGTTAATTGATCCCATGATAAGTGATCCCGTAATATAGACAACCAAAATATATACAAAGAAATGATATCCTGATCTGTGGAATTCAAGTGTGTTGGGATCAATTGTCATGGGATCAGTTAATATGGAATTGTAAAAAATAAGAGAAAAATGTCTGAGTCTACAAAACAAAAAGGAAAAACTCCGTGTTATCATAAAAATTTTACTTAGAAATATAGTGGGATCAGTTGTCGTGGGATCAGTTGATATGGAATCGTAAAAAATACCAGAAATTTTTCTGTTTACATAAAAAAAAATCTTAGATATAATTTTGATATTTTAGATTATAAATATCGTGGGATCAGTTGTCATGGGATCAGTTATCGTGGGGTCAGTTGTCATGGGATCAGTTGATATGGAATCATAAAAAATATTAGAACAATGTCTGAGTCTACAAAAAAAAAAAAGAAAGAAATACTCCGTGTTATCATAAAAATTTTACTTAGAAATATAGTGGGATCAGTTGTCAGGGGATCAGTCGTCGTGGGATCAATTGATATGGAATCGTAAAAAGTACCAGAAATTTTTCTGTTTACATAAAAAAAAGTCTTAGATATGATTTTGATATTTTAGATTATAAATATCGTGGGATCAGTTGTCATGGGATCAGTTATTGTGGGGTCAGTTGTCATGGGATCAGTTGATATGGAATCATAAAAAATATTAGAACAATGTCTGAGTCTACAAAAAAAAAAATACTCCGTGTTATCATAAAAATTTTACTTAGAAATATAGTGGGATCAGTTGTCATGGGATCAGTTGTCGTGGGATCAGTTGATATTGAATCGTAAAAAATACCAGAAATTTTTCTGTTTACATAAAAAAAAATCTTAGATATAATTTTGATATTTTAGATTATAAATGTCGTGGGATCAGTTGTCATGGGATCAGTTGACATGCAATTGTAAAAAATACGAGAATAATCTCCGAGTCTACAAAAAAAAAAAAAAAAAGAAGAAATACTCCGTGTTATCATAAAAATTCTGCTTGCAAATGTCGTGGGATCAGTTATCAGAGATCAGTTGTCATAAAACCGTAAAAATACCAGATAATAAAATAAAAAAAAATAAAAAGTAGACTTACTATTTTCAATTGTTGGATCATAAGAATCAACAAACTGTCCTTCAACAAACTGTATACTCAATGAGGATTTACCAACAGATCTATATCCCATAATTGCTATTTTCCTTTGTTTCGGTGGCATTTTATTTTTTTATTATTTATATTATCGTTAAAACAATCACTCAAATTAAAAATATTTTTAAAACAAATGTTTATTTTATTTTTATTATCACCAATAAATTCAAAATTATTTGTCCAAAAAGACTTGACCATACTCTAATTATCCCTATAAATTTAAAGTACAAAGAAATAAGTATCCATTATTATTAATAATAAAAAAAAAAGATAAATATTTATGAAAAAAAAATAAAATATGAAACGTACGTACATATATAAATAAATTACGTACTGTTCATGACCTATTGATAGCCTAGAATTAGAATTAATAATAATTCTAAAGCACATTAATTAATAAATAAATATATCAAATATAAGCAGTCACTAAAAATTTTAAAAAATTCTATATAAATTTTTTTTCAAAAATACTTATAAATATTTATCATATATTTTTAGTATCAAAAATATATAAACAATTGAAACAACAAATTTTTTAAATTTCAAGAGGGAAATTTAAATAAAATAATTTTTGAATTTTTTAAAAAAAGTTTGAGTTCAAAGGTCGGGTGTGGGTGTCATATATATATATATATATGACGTATAAAATATATATATATATATATAAATATATTTATGATAAAATAATGATAATAATAATAAAGGGTTGAGTATTACAGGTCATATATTGCGACGTTATTTATATTAAATATATAAATAAATATATGATTATTATTATTATTGTATTTACTTACGTTATGATAAATAATAATAATAATAATAAGTGTTATTATTATTATTACAATGGTATTATGAATAATAAAACGCAATAAGTTTATTAACTTAAAGTTCGTATGATTTTTAACTCATACGCACAATACGTAATATATATTTATATACTGTATATATTAAACTGTTAAACTGTACTCATTTTATTGAGTATATTTTGCTATACATACATATATATATATATATATATATATATATATATATATATATATATATATATATATATGAGTGTGAATGCAGCGACAACTGCTAATTTTTAATGACTGAAGTGAATGTAGCAGATGTCCGACGATTTTTAAATTTTAAACATTTAAATTTTTTTTGAAAAACGCGCGAATGAATTTTTCATTTTTCTAAGCGCGTTTTTAATTTTTATTTTACTGACAGTTTTTTTTTTATGGAATTTCAAAAACTGTCAACTGCCATTACAATGACACTCGTCTGAAGTTAGCTGACGTCAAATTTATTTTTTGATTTTTGAAAAACGATATTAGAAAAAAAATGTCAAAAAATTTTGCGTGCATTTTTTAGTTTTTTTTTATTTGTAGAAAAAAAGGAAAATTTTGAATTGTGTTCAGGATGACAATTTTTAAATTTTAAACAATTAAATTTTTTTTGAAAAACGCGCGTATGAATTTTTCACTTTTCTAAGCGCGTTTTTAATTTTTATTTTACTGACAGTTTTTTTTTTTTATGGAATTTCAAAAACTGTCAACTGCCATTACAATGACACTCGTCTGAAGTTAGCTGACGTCAAATTTATTTTTTGATTTTTGAAAAACGATATTAGAAAAAAAATGTCAAAAAATTTTGCGTGCATTTTTTAGTTTTTTTTTATTTGTAGAAAAAAAGGAAAATTTTTAATTGTGTTCAGGATGACAATTTTTAAATTTTAAACAATTAAATTTTTTTGAAAAACACGCGTGTGAATTTTTCACTTTTCTAAGCGCGTTTTTTATTTTTATTTTACTGACAGTTTTTTTTATGGAATTTGAAAAACTGTCAACTGTCATTACACTGACACTCGTCTGAAGTTATCTGACGTCAAATTTATTTTTTGATTTTTAAAAAACGATATTAGAAAAAAAATGTCAAAAAATTTTGCGTGCATTTTTTAGTTTTTTTTTATTTGTAGAAAAAAAGGAAAATTTTTAATTGTGTTCAGGATGACAATTTTAAAATTTTTGAGTAAATAAATAAAAATAAAATGCGAATTTTGATGACTGAAAAATTGCGCGGATTTTTTGAAATTTTTTATTTAAAAAATTTGTAAATTTTTTTTTATTTTGTTGGTAAAGTAGAAAATACTTTAGAAAATGTATAGATGGCAGAATAACTTCATTCTTGCAGTGAAAATATATATATGTATACACACATATATATATATGTTTATGTGATATTTATATATAAAAAAATAAACAAAGGAGTCGAAAAATTGTACGTTGTAATGCGAACAGGAACCAAGAATTTATTAAAAATAAAATAATCGTCATTAATAATAATAATAATCATTATTATTTATATAAATAAATGATCGATATTTATATGAGATATAAATATTTATAAAATGGCTGCTGGACGAGGTATTATTAATTTACGGTTTAACCAAGATCAAGGTAAATACAAAATTTTAGTCAATAATTACTTTAGTGACCCAGTAGTTGACCTGCTCAATATTCTGAGTTCAAAAATTTTTTTTATAAATCAAAAATAATTCTGTTGATGTAAATTTTTTAAAATTAATTTTCAATGACCGTACACTAGGTATTTAATTACTGAGTATTTATTAAATCCAAAAATTTAATATTTACTGCGTAATTTACATACAAAATTTTTTTTCAAAAAATAAATTTCATTTTCTTAAAGTAGACAAAATTCCCTGTAAAACGAGTACCCACATCGATATATTTAAATAAAGTCATTTATTTGATGACCATCCGCGAATTAACCGCGAGTTGATGGCCAAAAATGACTTTATCAAAATATATTGATGTGGGTACTCAAATAACAGGAAATTTTATCACTAATTCAACTGTGACATCAATTTTTTTTTATTCGCCCTCTGAAAAAAAAAAAACTAAATTTCTTTATCAATGGAAATTAAAAATGATCTAAATTACTAATTATGTATTTTTATGATACCAAGGATGTTTCACCTGTTGCATGGAGTCTGGCTTGAGAGTTTACAACGTCGAGCCATTGGTCGAAAAGGCCCACTTTGAAAACGACCTGATGGGCAGTATAGCAATCGGAGAAATGTTATGGCGAACAAACATAATAGCCGTCGTCGGGGGAGGAACAAGGCCAAAGTTTGCTGATAACACTGTCCTAATTTACGATGACGTCGTCAAGAAATTCGTCATGGAAATCACATTCACCAGTCCAATAAAAGCCGTACGGTTACGTCGTGACAAGTAAGTTTCCTCCGATAAACTATTCATTCAATTATTAATTTTGATAACTTTTTTTTAGATTAATTGTTGCACTGCAACGTGAAATTCACGTCTTTTCATTCCCATTTCCTACAAGACGATTGTTGACTCTCGAAACACGTGACAATCCAAAAGGTCTAATTGAAGTCGCGACATTGGGGACTGCGCACAAACAATTGTTAGCATTTCCTGGTCATAAATTGGGGAGTGTACAGCTGGTTGATTTGGCTGCTACTGAAGCTGGCAGTTCATCAGCACCAGCAACACTTGCTGCACATCAAGTAAATTATAAATACAAAATATATATATTAGGGTGATCCAAAAAATAACAAACTTTTTTTTTTTTCTTCCAAACAGGTTCAAAAGTTTCATTTAGATAAAAAAAGACGCCTGTGAAAATTAGAGCTCTTAATATTAAGATTAAGAGGTTCCTCAACGCACTTTTCTATTTTCCATAAGAATAACATGGAAAAAATTTTTTTTACGTCTTCTGATTTTTATAAGTAGCTAACGATGCGTCATAGAAATAATTGGCAGACATATTTTTGTAGGGAATTGAATGCTCTACAAAAAAAGATTCTTATCATTTTTTGAGGAATCTAGTTGTTCAAAAGTTATTTGAGGTTGAAGTCGAATTCATATTAAATTTTGAGATTTTCTTACTTTTTCGGCGAAACTATCAGACTTATTACAAAATATCATTGGACCTTTTTTGTAGACAATTTTATTCCCTAAAAGTTATTTCTAATAAAGTTTTTTCGAATTCCGCATTGTTTTCTAGTTATTTTTATTTTAATGACATGCTCATAAGAAAATAGTCTTCTGATCGATTTTAAGAGCTTGACATTAAAATAAAAATAACTAGAAAAAAATGGGGAATTCGAAAAAACTTTATTAGAAATAACTTCTAGGGAATAAAATTGTCTACAAAAAAGGTCCAATGGTATTTTGTAATAAGTCTGATAGTTTCGCCGGAAAAGTAGAAAATCTCAAAATTTAATATGAATTCGACTTCAACCTCAAATAACTTTTGAACAAATAGATTTATCAAAAAATGATAAGAATCTTTTTTTGTAGAGCATTCAATTCCCTACAAAAATATGCCTGACAATTATTTCTATGACGCATCGTTAGCTACTTATAAAAATCAGAAGACGTAAAAAAAATTTTTCCCATGTTATTCTTATGGAAAATAGAAAAGTGCGTTGAGGAAACTCTTAATGTTAATATTAAGAGCTGTAATTTTCACAGGCGTCTTTTTTTATCTAAATGAAACTTTTGAACCTGTTTGGAAGAAAAAAAAAAAATTTGTTATTTTTTGGATCACCCTAATATATATCATTATTTTTAAAATAAAAATAATTAATTACAGGGACCACTGGCTTGTTTAGCCGTTAATCCAAATGGCACAATGGTGGCCACGGCATCAGCTCAGGGTACACTTGTGCGTGTATGGGATAGTGTAAGAAGACACTTGTTGGTTGAACTAAGACGCGGTGCTGATCCTGCTACACTTTATTGGTAATTTTTAAATCCAATTTTCACCCAAATTTTTATTAAAAACTTTTTACTTTTCAGTATAACGTTTAGTAGAGATTCCGAATTTCTGTGCATGTCCAGTGATAAAGGCACTGTCCACATTTTCGCATTAAAAGATACTCATTTAAATCGCCGGTCTACGTGAGTAATTAAAAAAAATGATTTTATTTAATTACAATTGTGTAGTGATGAGTAATTTTTTGAATGATATCTTTTAGGTTTTCAAAAATGAGATTTCTTGGTAATTATGTCGAAAGTCAATGGGCCCTGGCAACATTTACGGTACCACCTGAGTGCGCATGTGTGTGTGCATTCGGATCACGTAATTCAGTAATTGGTAATTTATTCATTTACTTTTTTTTTTTAATTATTAAGTAATACCGGAAGTTAAAATTCCAATTGAAAGTCAATTGGAAAGATCGAGAGATGCGCTCTCGTTATGATCAGAGTCGCTCCGTGATAAGCTTGAGATCTGAGTACTTGTACTCATATTTTTATGAAAAATTTTAATTACAATTACTATTGTAAGTTTTCAAATTTTTCTGAGTGATTCCGATTAAAACTAGAGTGCGCTCTCTAAAAGAAATCCATGTGGGATTGCATAGAAATCCAAATAGGAAAGTGCGAATTTCTATGAGAATCGATAGGAATTAATATGAAAAATTCACATGCGAATACTAGATTCCCATAAGAATCCTGACAGTGCGAATTCCTATGGGAAGTCATAATAAAAATCTTCATGGAAATCCATACTAGATTTTCCTATGGATTTTACATGGTGTGAATTTTTATAGGGATCCATGTGAGAATCGATATCAGGATTTAGGCTGGATTCCCATAAGAATTCCGACAAGGTGCTAATTCCTATGGGAAGTAATCGTAGAAATTCACACGGGAATTCATACTAGGTTTCTTTATGGATTTTACATGGTGTGAATTTTTATAGGGATCCATGTGAGAATTGATATCAGGATCTAGGCTGGATTCCCATAAGAATTCCGACAAGGTGCAAATTCCCATGGGAAGTCATCGTAAAAACTCACATGGAAATTCATACTAGATTTTCCTATGGATTTTACATGGTGTGAATTTTTATAGGGATCCATGTGAGAATCGATATCAGGATCTAGGCTGGATTCCCATAAGAATTCCGACGAGGTGCTAATTCCTATGGGAAGTAATCGTAGAAATTCACACGGGAATTCATACTAGGTTTCTTTATGGATTTTACATGGTGTGAATTTTTATAGGGATCCATGTGAGAATCGATATCGGGATTGACGCTGAATTCCCATATCGATTCTTACATGGGTTCCTATGGAAATTCACACCATGTGAAATCTATAGGAAAATCTAGTATGAATTTCCATGTGAATTTTTACGATGATTTCCCATAGAAATTTGTCCTTTGTCCGAATTCATATGGAAAGTCACCGTAAATATTCACATGGAAATTCATACTAGATTTTCCTATGGATTTCACATGGTGTGAATTTCCATGGGAACCCATGTGAGAATCGATATCGGGATTGACGCTGAATTCCCATATCGATTCTCACATGGGTTCCTATGGAAATTCACACCATGTGAAATCTATAGGAAAATCTAGTATGAATTTCCATGTGAATTTTTACGATGATTTCCCATAGAAATTTGTCCTTTGTCCGAATTCCTATGGGAAGTCATAATAAAAATTCACATGGAAATTCATACTAGATTTTCCTATGGATTTCACATGGTGTGAATTTCCATGGGAACCCATGTGAGAATCGATATCGGGATTGACGCTGAATTCCCATATCGATTCTCACATGGGTTCCTATGGAAATTCACACCATGTGAAATCTATAGGAAAATCTAGTATGAATTTCCATGTGAATTTTTACGATGATTTCCCATAGAAATTTGTCCTTTGTCCGAATTCATATGGAAAGTCACCGTAAATATTCACATGGAAATTCATACTAGATTTTCCTATGGATTTCACATGGTGTGAATTTCCATGGGAACCCATGTGAGAATCGATATCGGGATTGACGCTGAATTCCCATATCGATTCTCACATGGGTCCCTATGAGAATTCTCACCATGTGAAATCTATAGAAAAATCTAGTCTGGATTTCCATGTGAATTTTTACGATGACTTCCCATAAGAATTCCGACAAAGGACAAATTTCTATGGGAAGTCATCGTAAAAATTCACATGGAAATTCAGACTAGATTTTTCTATGAATTTCACATGGTGTGAATTTCCATAGGGACCCATGTGAGAATCGATATCGGGATCGACGCTGAATTCCCATATTGATTCTCACATGGGTCTCTATGGGAATTCACGCCATGTGAAATCCATAGGAAAATCTAGTATGAATTTCCATGTGAATTTTTACGATGACTTCCCATGGGAATTTGCACCTTGTCGGAATTCTTATGGGAATCCAGCCTAGATCTCGATATCGATTCTCACATGGATCACTATAAAAATTCACACCATGTAAAATCCATAAAGAAACCTAGTATGAATTTCCATGTGAATTTTTACGATGACTTCCCATAAGAATTCCGACAAAGGACAAATTTCTATGGGAAGTCATCGTAAAAATTCACATGGAAATTCAAACTAGATTTTTCTATGAATTTCACATGGTGTGAATTTCCATAGGAACCTATGTGAGAATCGATATCAGGATCTAGGCTGGATTCCCATATAGATTTTTTTGATAGGGTCTCCATAAGTATTCCGATTGATGTCTAATTGGAATTAATAGGACTCGTATATTTTAAATTATTAATATTAACTTTTACCATAAAATTAATATTGAATTTTTAAAATTAATCCTAATTATAATTATTTTTTCAGCTGTCTGTGTAGATGGTACATTTCACAAGTATGTATTTACATCTGAAGGTAATTGTAATCGCGAAGCATTTGATGTTTTTCTTGATGTTTGTGATGACAATGAACTTTGAAGAACAAAAAACAATTTAACAAAATGCCATTCTAAAAAAAACAAAATCACATTAATAAATTTTAAAAATAAGTAAATTTATGTCTACAAAATAATGTATATAGTCTATATTTATATTGAATAATAAAATATTTTAATTAACATAAATAAACATTTTTATTAATTACAGTACATTTTTTAAATCACTCCTTTTTTTTAAATTATTTACAAATTAGTCTCGTTTTCCCGCGTCGTGGTTCTGAGCGTTTAATTTTTCTCTGTACTCTTCTGTAAAATAAAAATAAAAAAAATAATAATTATTAATTACGATAAAAAATTGAGAGTAGATCCAGTTTACTTTTTATTTGATTCTCTTTGAGTGAAAAAAACCCGGGAGTTTATTTTAAAATTCAAATTATCGACCAGAGTAAATGGGGATTTTTAAAAATTCAAATTCACTGGACTTTTTTTAGACCTAGTGTAAATTATTATTATATATATTTTTTGTTTACTTACTCCATGGCTCGGGATTAAACATTGGGGAAATAATCGCTGGGTAAAGTGCGCAACTGAGTATTGTCAAAAATCCAGCGATAAAAAATTTATAAGTTTTATTGTTTCCAACCGGCTTTGGTAATCTTCTTTTTGACTCCATCTAATTTAAATTTTCAAATTTCGTTAATTTTTTATCGCACGTGACATCAACCTGAGTGACTTTGGCTGTCAAAATAATTTTATACCTCAAGAATATTTTTAAACTTCAATTATTTCCCACTAAAATTACAGCAATTCCATTAATAATTCCTGAAAAAAAAAAAAATTGATCATTTTTGAGTACTAGAATTTTTATGATCCTGAAGTTTGTGGACAATTTCGAATTTTTGGATTTTATTTTTTCAACAAATAAATTAGAAAAAAAAAAACTAAAAAAATGCACATGTAGAAAATTAAAAAATCTACGGGTGCAATTTTTTCAAATATTTTTTTTCTTATAATTTATCCACTAAAAAAAAATCCAAAAATTATTAGACGTCAGCTGACTTCAGTATCACAATTTTTTTACTAAAATTTACCAGCAAATTTACCCACGTTGATGTAATACATGAAATTACCCGAAAAAATGTTACACAACCTAAAATATATACAAATGTATACAAAATATATTTTTATTTTATTAATTTGTTACTTCAATTTTTTTTTCAATTTCACCGAATTAAAAAAAAATTTATATTTTGAAATATAAAATTTATTTAAAAAAAAATTTATAAACACAAACTTGTGCCAGAGAGAGACAGAACTTCGGAATACCCCCACTACCAATTGGTAGAATCTGCGCATGCGCAAGAAAAAATGCGCACAGTAGCTCAGCAGCGAATTTTTTTTTCGGGGATCAATTGACTTGAAATCAATTCTAGTTCATCCGTGGGCATGAAAATAAGTAAAATAAATTCAATTCATGGTAAAAAAAAATTTTTACTCAGCCCCAGATCCACTACAGCATTTCATCCCCGGTGGAAATTTTTATGATCCTGAAGTTAGCAGACAATTATAAATTTTCAAATTTTTTTTGACCAATTAAGAACAAAAAAAAGAAAATTCCAAAAAAATGCACATGAAGAAAATTTAATAAACTACAGGTGCAATTTTTTCAAATTTTGTTTTTTTTATTATTTATCACATTAAAAAAAATGATCCTGAAGTTAGCAGACAATTCAAAATTTTTTGATTTTTTTTTTGAACAATTAAATTTGAAGAAAAAAAAAACTAAAAATATGCACATCTAGAAAATTTAAAAAACTACAGGTGCAATCTTTTCAAATATTTTTTTTCTTCTGGTTTATCGTCTAAAAAAAAATCCAAAAAATTATTAGATGTCTGCTAACTTCAGTATCATAAAAAAAAACCAAAAATTATAAATCGTCGGCTAACTTCAGTACCGTAAATTTTTCGTAATTTTCTCTGCAAAACTCAATTCTAAAGTTCTAAAGACTTTTCCAAAGTTCTAAAGACTTTTTCAGAGTTTTTCAGAGAAAAGTCAGAAAAATTTCCACCAGGGATAGCAGCTCACAACACAAAAGTGGACCTCTGAGGGATCGACCCATCACCAAATTTTTTTTTTGAGTATTGATTGGCTTCAAATTAATGACAATAAAATTAGCAGACATTTAAAAATTTTTTAATTCTTTTTAACAAAAAAATAAACGAGTGTGAAGTAGCAGACATCAGACAAATTTAAAACGACAAATAAATAAAGTAAATAATTAAAAAAAAAATATTTATAAAAAATGCACTCATTAATTTCAAAATTTTTTAAATGCGAATTTTTTTTAAATTTTATTTTATTCATCATTTACTCGATTTATTATGATCCTGAAGTTAGCAGAATTCAAAATTTTTGGATTTTTTTTTTGAACAATTAAATTTGAAGAAAAAAAAAACTAAAAATATGCACATGTAGAAAATTTTAAAAACTACAGGTGCAATTTTTACAAAATTTTTTTTTCTTCTGGTTTATCGTCTAAAAAAAAATCAAAAAATTATTAGACGTCTGCTAACTTCAGTATCATGATTTATTAACAATTTTAAATTTTTCTGATGTCTGCTACATTCACACTCATAAAAATAAATGTTAAAAAAAATATTTTGAAAAATTGCACGTATCGTTTATGAAATTTCCAACATGTGCATTTTTTTAGAAATATTTTTTTTTCATTATTTATCTGTTAAAAAAAATTTTTTTAATTTCAAATGTCTGCTAACTTTACTCATTTCAAATTATGCTTATTTTCGCGCCTTTTATTTGAATTTGAAAACATCCAACATTCTTTTAGATCTACGATTGGTAGACAAGGAATTCAATCTGTGATCTAGGTCATTTGTGTCGTAAGCAACTTCAAGTTGTTTTCAAAAAATGTGCAGTGAAATAAATTTTTGATTTTTTATCAGGTAAATTTGAATTATTAATTTGAAATCTACTATTTTACTCATTAAAGCCATTATTTAATTAATTAATTATTTTTTTACAGTAAAAGTCAATGAAACATCAAAAATGTGCGCAATTACTGTTCGTAATTTTTGTAGGTTAACTATATAATTAATATTAACAATATCATCAATAATAATCATCAATTACAATGACACCAAAATTCCCGGACGTCAAATAATTTTTCTACTTTTCAAAAAACGATAAACTACAAAAAAAAATCCATAGAAATTCTGCCCACGTTTTTTTGCAATAGATCCGTTGGAGAATCCGTCAATTTCTTGATATCAAAAGCGCAGACCAGAAAATTTTCAAATTTTTAAAACCAAGAAATCGTAAGTAAAATTTCATCGACATGCGCAATAATATTTTTAAAAATTTTTCAAGAACTTGACCTACAAATTTATGACTCCATATATATGACATATATTATACAGTAAAAAAAATTCCAAAACTAACGAACCAGAATTGAGTCAAAAAAAAATTATCAAGAAAACTACGAAAATGGTATCAGTTAAAGTTTCGTCAATTTCTTGATATCAAAAGCGCAGACACCAGAAAATTTTCAAATTTTTAAAACCAAGAAATCGTGAGTAAAATAAAATTTCAACGACATGCGCAATAATATTTTTAAAAATTTTTCAAGAAGACCTACAAATTTATGACTCCATATATATGACATATATAATTTACAGTAAAAAAAATTCCAAAACCAACGAACCAGAATTGAGTCAAAAAAAAAATTATCAAGAAAACTACGAAAATGTCATCAGTTAAAGTTTTACCATTCAGTTTAATTTACCACCAAGTGCGTGAAAAAATTCTCCAGGGATCAATGAGCGTCAACACAAGATATCCAGGTGATTCTGATGAAAATCCATCGATTTTACAACTGGCGATAAGAAAGCACGACTTCCGCCTGATAAATTATTTACTGAATCACAAAGTTGACCTGAACGCGACGTCAAAATGTTTCGAACCCGCTCTCCACCTGGCGATTCGTCTAGACTCCTACGACCTGGTGAAAAAACTCGTCGAGTTCGGCGCCGACGTGAACGTAAAACAAAACTTCACTGACAGACTTTTTCAGTACACGACAATTTACCCAGCAGTCAGCGAAGAAATAAAACAAGTCATCGAATTGTTGCTGGAAGACAAGAATAATGACAACATATATTTAGGGGAGAAAGGATTTTTTATAGCAATGGGTAACGAGAATTTTAATCCATACGACCGAGTGCTCGAGTCAGGTGTTGATAATCTACCAGTCGGTGATGTCGTCTCTCCCCTACATCTCGCGATCCAGGAGAATAATTATCAAATAATTGAATACTTGATAGCTAACGGTGCTGATGTCAATGCGAATTGCGATGGTGTCACGCCATTGTATGTTGCCGTTGAGAATAAATATACAGAAGTAGTTGAGCTGCTGTTAAAAAACAACGCGAAAGTAAACATCCAAACGCGACCTAAATCACTCATTCATTTACTGAACTGGAGCAGTTCCTTTGAAATAGTCGACATGTTGCTGGCCGCTGGTGCAGACATTGACCTAGATGTCGATGGCACCCCACTACATCATGCCATCAGCAATAAAGTAGAATCGATGGTTGAGTATTTGATAAACAATGGCGCGGATGTTAATTTAAAAAGCAATGGGATGTCATGTCTGCACACTGCCCTCAGGTCTCCTAATGATAGAATAATGAGCAAGTTATTGGTAGCGGGTGCTGATGTAAATGTTTTTACGAAGAAGGACATTGCGGTACTTGATGAGTCTATATCATCGATATTCATCAGCCAGCAAATGAAGAGGGAAATTAAGCAGCATATTGTCAAACTAAAAGCTGCTGGGTTACATCTCGTAAGATGCAACTTGGAGGCTGTGGAGAAAGGCTTTGATGACTACTACATGGACTGCTGTCAGGAAGTTGATTCGCTGAAGGAAGAAAAAATTAAGGGGACTCGGTTGAGTCTTTATGATGTGCTGCGTAAAAGTAATTATAAGTTGGCGCTAGCGTTGAAAAATTTTGAACCCATTTTCAGTGATGAAGGTGACTTGGAATCGACGTTTCCGTTTTATGGTAAAATTCTGAGTTTTAAAATGTACAGAGCGTTGGAGACGAAGGAATATTTGAAAGTCGCGAGTGAACTTCTGCATGATGTTTTTGTTGGCAAACTACCGGATGTGGTTATCAGAGAAATTTTTGAGTACTTCAGTTTGAGCCATTTGAGAATTATGAGTCTATGAGTTTTTTTTATGATCTGGGCGGCGTTATTGTATAGCGCGGTGGAGATGATTGCGAGTTTCCTATCAAAAAATCCATGGAGTCTGGCTTGGATTCCCATGGCGTTTTCGAGTGGATTTCCATTACTATCCACAGAGTCCTAAATCCTTATGGGAATCTAGTATGGATTCCTATGGGGATTTTTGCTATAATTTTCTATGAGAATCCACAAAGTCCTAAATCCATATGGGAATCTAGTATGAATTCCTATGTAGAATTTTGCTACAATTTCCTATGAAAATCCACAGAGTTCTAAATCCATATGGGAATCTATTCTGGATTCCTATGGGGATTTTTGCCATAATTTTCTATAAGAACCCACAGAATCTTAAATCCATATGGGGATCTAGTATGGATTCCGATGGGGATTTTTAATACAATTTCCTATGAAAATTCACAGAATCCTAAATCCACATGGGAATCCAGTATGAATTCCTATGGGAACTTTTAATACAATTTCCTATGAGAATCCACAGAGTTCTAAATCCATATGGGAATCTATTCTGGATTCCTATGGGGATTTTTGCCATAATTTTCTATAAGAACCCACAGAATCTTAAATCCATATGGGGATCTAGTATGGATTCCGATGGGGATTTTTAATACAATTTCCTATGAAAATCCACAGAATCCTAAATCCACATGGGAATCCAGTATGAATTCCTATGGGGATTTTTAATACAATTTCCTATCAGAGTCCGCAGAGTCTTAAATTCATATGGGAATCTAGTATGGATTCCTATGAGGATTTTTACAATAATTTCCTATGAGAATCCACAGATTCTTAAATTCATATGGGAATCTAGTATGGATTCTTATGGGGGTTTTTGCCATAATTTTCTATGAGAATCCACAGAGTCTTAAATTCATATGGGAATATAGTATGGATTCCTATGGGGATTTTTACAATAATTTCCTATGAGAATCCACAGATTCTTAAATTCATATGGGAATCTAGTATGGATTCTTATGGGGGTTTTTGCCATAATTTTCTATGAGAATCCACAGAGTCTTAAATTCATATGGGAATCTAGTATAGATTCCTATGGGGATTTTTACAATAATTTTCTATGAGGATCCACAGAGTCTAAATCCATATAAGAGTCTAGTATGGATTCCTATGGGGGTTTTTAATACAATTTCCTATGAGAGTCCGCAGAGTCTTAAATTAATATGGGAATCTAATATGGATTCCTATGGGGATTTTTGCCATAATTTTCTATGAGAAACCACAGAGTCCTAAATCCATATGGGAATCTAGTATAGACTCTTATGGGGATTTTTACAATAATTTTCTATGGAGATCCAAGTTCTCATATGTATTTTTTGTATGGGAATCCAGGTACTTACAGTTTCTTATACAGAATCCCCATATGAAAATTTAGGTGTCCATATTTTCCACCATGGATTTTTTTAATAGAGCTAAAAAAACATTAATTCAAAATTTTCCCGCCCTTATGGTTCCTGAAGGGGCTACCAGTAACCATAAGGGCGTGAAATCAATTTTTTTGAGACTGATGTTTTTTTTATTTATAAATTTAGAAATTAATAAATACAAATTTGAATTTTTCTTGTAAGCCCTTATGGTTCCTAGCAGGGCTACCAGAAACCATACGGACAAAAAATTCAAATTTTTTAATCGATAACTTTAAATTTAGAATTTTTAAAATCAAAGACGAATTCAAATTTTTTACGCGCCCTTACGTTTTTTTCAACTCGTTCTTTTTTTTTACTTTTTTATTTTTCTATTCAATATTTTAATTTAAAAATTTATTTAATTACCGATAGTAATTAATTGTAAATTTAATTTCCATTAAAAACCACAATTTTAATTACACAAAATTTCAATTTTAAAAAATTCAAATTTCGCGCCACAGTTATAATTTATTTTTAACCGAATAATTAAAGTACTAGTGTTAGTAATTAATGAATTAATTAATTAATAATTAATTATTGTATAAATATCTTTATATTTAATTGTGCGAATAAAATAAATAAATAAAAAAAAAAAATTATATTTAAAAATTGACTTGACTTCTTGAGTAATTCACGTCTACCTCAACCTCAAAATAAAAATATACAAATAAATAATAAATATAAGTATTATTAAAATTATTGTTATTATTTTAATTATAAATTAAAGTAATTAATAGTAATAATAATTAATAATAATGATAATTAATTAGCTTCCAGTAAAAATAAAAAAAAATGTATTTTTTTTAAAAAAGTCAATAATAGTTTTAAGTCAGTAGTGAAATTGAGGTTATAAAATAATAAACAAAGTGATAAATTTTATTTAAAAATATAAATAAAGTAAAAATGATTACACTGAAACAATTATTGTATTGTACATTAGCGGGAGGAATTCGTTTAATTTTAATGAATTCGGAGTTACAAAAAATAATAAGCGATCGAGTTGAAATATCAACGGCATTAAATTCATGGAAAAGAGGTAAAGAAATTTATTTATGATCCTAAAGTTAGCAGACATTTAAAAATTTTTGAATTTTCGTTTTTCAATAAATCAACTGCAAAAAAATATGATACAGAAATTAGCCGACGTCTAATAATTTATGATCCCGAAGTTAGCAGACAATTACAAATTTTTGGATTTTTTTTGAACAATTAAATTTGAAGAATAAAAAAAAATAAAAATATGCACATGGAGAAAATTTGAAAAACTACATGTGCAATTTTTTCAATTTTTTTTTTTTTTCAAATTTACCGTCTAAAAGAAAATCCAAAAATTATTAGACGTCTGCTGACTTCAGTATCATAATAATTTATGATCCCGAAGTTAGCAGACAATTACAAATTTTTGGATTTTTTTTGAACAATTAAATTTGAAGAATAAAAAAAAATAAAAATATACACATGTAGAAAATTTAAAAAACTACAAGTGCAATTTTTTTAAATATTTTTTTTTTCATAATTTATCGTTTTTTAAAAAATCCAAAAATTATTAGACGTTGGCTTATTTCAGTATCATAATAATTTTTTTATTTTTTAAAAAACGATAAATTATGAAAAAAAAAAATATTTAAAAAAATTGCACTTGCAGTCTTTTAAATTTTCTACATGTGCATATTTTTAGTTTTTTTTTTTTCGTCAAATTTAATTGTTCAAAAAAAAATCAAAAAATTTTAAATTGTCTGCTAACTGCAGGATCATAAAAAAATAAAATAAAAATATGCACATGTAGAAAATTTTAAAAACTACAGGTGCAATTTTTTCAAATATTTTTTTTAAATTTTTTATCGTCTAAAAAAAAATCCAAAAATTATTAGACGTCTGCTATTTTCAGTATCATAATTTATTTCAATTGTAATTAATTATTTTAATTATGATACTGAAGTTAGCAGACGTCCGACTGTTTTTGATTTTTTTTAAAAACGATTAACTATAAAAAAAAAATTTTTTTGAAAAATTGCACCTGTAGTTTATTAAATTTTCTACATGTGTATATTTTTTTTTTTTTTTTTTTTTGAAATTAATGTATTGAAAAAAAAGTCCGAAAATTTGTAACTGTCTGCTAACTTCAAGATCGTATTTTAATTATTATTTTAAATTGTAATTTCAGTTACCGAAGGAGTGCACTTACATAATTTTGGAATCGATCCTTACAGCGGCGATTTATTTCACGAAACACCGATCGGACTTGTGTTCTTTACTTGGGTCCATAAATATTTGTCACTGTGGTCATTGAGAATTTTATTTATCGTTGGGGATTTACTGACCAGTTGGTTTTTGTATGCAACGGCGTGTAATTACGTCAAAGAAGTGGTAAATTTCAAATTTTTGAAGTTATTTAGTTATTTAAATGTGGGCGAATGTGACAGGCACCTGACAATTTGAATGATTCTGTGATGTCGGTTGAATGTTTAAAAAAAGCGCCAGAAATTATGGAAATTTTTTATTGTTCATTTCTGTCATGGTTTTTTTTGGTATCTAATGCTTGGGATTTTAAATTCAAAATATCTTAATAGCTATTGAGTTTTTGAAAAAAGTGTAAAATACTTTTTTTGTAGAGCATTTAAAGCCCTACAAAAAGGTCTCTTATAGTTTTTTAAAAAATTCAATATTTATAAAGATATTTCCAAAAAACCAATCATTAGTTTTTTGAGTTTTTCTTGCGTATCTAATTCTTGAAATTTTAAACTCCAATTATTTCAATAGCTATTGACTTTTTGCAAAAAGTATAGGATACATTTTCTATAGAGAATTTACCGTTCTACAAAAAAGACCTCTTACAACTTTTCGAAAAATTCAATATTTACAAAGATATTGACAAAAAACCGATCACTAGTTTTTTGATAATTTGTCTTGTGTATCTAATTATTGAAATTTTAAACTCCATATATCTCTACAACTATTGACTTCTTAAAAAAAGTGTAAGACATCTTTTTTATAGAGAATTTAAAGCCCTACAAAAAAGTTTTCTTATATTTTTTTGAAAAATTCAATATTTATAAAGATATTTCCAAAAAACCAATCATTAGTTTTTTAAGTTTTTCTTGCGTATCTAATTTTTGAAATTTTAAACTCCAAATATCTCTACAACTATTGACTTTTTGAAAAAAGTATAAGACACCTTTTTTATAGAGAATTTACCGCTCTACAAAAAAGGTCTCGTACATTTTTTTGAAAAATTGATTATTTACAAAGATATTCACAAATAACTAATCACACCTATTTTTGCCAACTTTCAAAATTCCGACAAAAAATTTTAAAACTCATTCCTAATAATAATTAAGAATATTAACAATAAAAAAATAAATTAATCACTTGATTTCAGGCGAAGAGAGAAAAAGAAGAAGTAAAAGTTTCAAAAAATTCAACAGACGAATTATCGTACACTCCAATATCAAAAACCGCAAAATCATCAATAATTTACGTACCCGCCGCGTATCTTTTTAATCCTTACATTGTTTTAAACTGCGTCGCATTAACAACAACAGTATTTTCAAATCTGCTTACCTCCCTAGCTCTCTATTTTATGATAAAAAAATATAAAGTAGCGACATGCTTAACAATCGCCCTGCTGACGCTACAAAATTTATATCCCGCGTCATTGATGGTTGCCGCGACGATATTTGTTGCCAAAGATGCCAAGTCAAACCGTCAAATATTCCAAATTATTTTATTAATGGTAACACTATTCGAAACATTCTTAGCATCATTTATTTATTTATCTTATTACATTATGGGCAATTGGAATTTCGTTAAAAATACAACCGGATTCATATTAATGGTTCCCGATTTACGTCCAAATATTGGATTGTACTGGTACTTTTTTACTGAAATGTTTGAACATTTTCGTGGTTTATTTATCGCATCATTCCAAATAAACGTCGGTTTATTGTACGTCGTACCATTGGCATTAAGATTACGCAATGATCCGATGTTATTGTCATTTGCATATTTAGCAATAATTGCTATTTTCAAATCCTATCCCAGTCTTGGAGATGTTGGATTTTATATGGCGCTGTTACCAATGTGGCAACATTTATTCCGACGTAAGTTTATAATTTTAGGCTGGCAAGCTTTTGAGTACAATATGGGCTCAACTTTGACTGCAGGTTAACAGAAATCTACTGCAAGCTGATACAGAAATTTGCCATGAAATTGTTTGCAAAAAAACATCAAGAGTAAAAGTTATTTTAAAATTAACATCAGTTAATTTACATGGCAAATTTTTTATATCAAGTTGCGGCAGTAGATTGATGTCAACTTGGCTGTGAGAAAAAAATTGCACACCTCCAAATTATTTTAAGAATTTTTTGTATCGGTAATTTCTCTGCTGATAATTTCTCTGTTGGTAATTTTTCCGTCGGTAATTTTTTTGTTGGTAATTTTTCTATTGGTAATTTTCCTGTTGGTAATTTTTCCGTCGGTAATTTTTCTGTCGGTAATTTCTCTGCTGATAATTTCTCTGTTGGTAATTTGTCCGTCGGTAATTTTTCTGTTGGTAATTTCTCTGTTGGTAATTTTTCTGTTGGTAATTTTTCCGTCGGTAATTTTTCTGTTGGTAATTTCTCTGCCGATAATTTCTCTGTTGGTAATTTTTCTGTTGGTAATTTCTCTGTTGGTAATTTTTCTGTTGGTAATTTTTCCGTCGGTAATTTTTCTGTTGGTAATTTCTCTGCCGATAATTTCTCTGTTGGTAATTTTTCAGTCGGTAATTTTTCTGTTGGTAATTTTTCTGTTGGTAATTTTTCCGTCGGTAATTTTTCTGTTGGTAATTTTCCCGTCGGTTATTGACTTTTTCCTCTAAAAAAATGACTATTTGAGGTGTGCATTTTAAAATTCTTCTTTTTCTTCGTATTATATGTAATAAATATAATTTGTATTTGTAGATATGCAGCAAGGATTCATCGTCGGATGTTTCGTGCTTTTTTGTACAGTATTTGCTCCGACTGTATGGCACCAATGGATTTACTCATGTTCAGCGAATGCTAATTTTTATTTTGGCGTAACACTGGCATTTGCAATCGCGCAAATATTTTTACTTACTGATGTATTGTTTGCTAGCGTCAAACGCGAACTCGCATTACGAAGTGGACTTCATAATGAAATAAACGGCAACAAAGCTAAACTTGTATTAGAATAATTATTTAAAACAATGATTACAATAATCCATTTTTTTTTACTGTAAATTAATATAATATTTGAATAAATAAATTAATAAAATTATCACTATTGTTTTTTTTACTTAACATCTAAAAATATAAATATAGGAACCTTGAGATGTTTTAAAATTTTCACGGTCAAAAAATGTTACGGTTACATAACTCCTAATTTTTTTGTGGAAGTAAAAGCGGAAGTAAAAATTAGTGTAATTTTGTATATACTCCCGTGAATAATTTAAACATTTGATGACTCAGCATTTATTTTACTCATATAAATAGAGTTGACATTCAAAAGTGAATTCTTAGTTAGAAAAAAATTTTTCAAAAAAAAAAAAATTATGTTAGTAAATCTAGTTTTTTTTTCAAGTCTAATGATAGTTGAAGTAAATTGTAAAGTAGTTAAACCATCGATGAATTTAAAGCTAGGTGATGTCATTAATATTAATTATTTAAATACTAAATCAAATATTATTTACGATAATATATTTGAAAATAAAATTATTCCAAATTTGGACAGTATTCTGTCAAAAAAACGAGAGTTATCAATTTATGGTGTCAAAAAATTTGAAGAAGTCATATTACAATACTACGGGGACTACAATATCGAATCAATTCACCCGGCGACAAAGAGAAAAATTTTAAAAAAATATGATAAAAGTTTACCATTTACATTTGATATTGATAATAAATATATTAAGAAATATCATAGATATGAATTATTGAAATTATGCCGGGATATTGAGGAACGGAAGATATCATTAAATATGACTAAGTCCATAAACGAGACATTGTACTCATTAAATTTTGATGATATTATGAATAACACAAGTCCAATTGATTTTGATAAATTTTTAATTTACGATTCGCCATTAGTCGTAGTGACTCCACGTTCGACTATGGGAACACATTTTGTGTCATCAATAACTACTGGTAATTGTTTGTATCAGGTAACACATCAATAATTGACTACAATTTACTTTAATAACCTAGAAGTTAGTAGTGTCCTTGCTATTGTGGTCCCAACAAGAGAATGAACTTCGGAAAGCCCCCACTACTTAATATTTACAAACTGCGCATGCGCAAAAAGTGGGGGAGTATCTTATACACAGAACTTCCAGAGTGGGGCTAAAAACCAAAGATACCCGGTCCAATCTCTTGATGGGACCACAATAAGAATCTTTCCAAAATCTTGCGCAAGTCTAGTCATCAGAACAATACGTGAGAGTATCGACTTTTTTTCCCGCCATTATGAGACTGATATTCTGCACATGCGCTGTCGATATTGTGGTAGTGACGCAAAATTTCAAGCTCTTGCTATGTCTTTACGCAAATCTTGCTGCAGAATTTTAAATCTTGTGTAAGATTTGCGTGACTTTTATTTTGTATCTAAAGAATTGTGTAAGTTAATACATGGCCTACAAAATTTCTTACACATTTCTTGCGACAGAAATTTATTATAGACATTCACGCATGAGCTGCGGCAGATTTTCTTAACAAGTGCTATAGATAACGAAGACAAAGGAGAAAGACAGCTACAGTTTTTATAGAGCGGTCGTTGAGGAAATCTTGCGCAGCTCATGCGTGAGTGTGAGACATTTCTGCCACAAGTTTTGCTGCAGAAATGTGTAAGGAATTTTATCAACCGCCGTGTGTAAGATATCTGCAGCATTATTTCGTACAATATCATATACAAGTCTTGCAAAAATCTTGGCTGTGTCTTGCATAAATATCTTGTGACAGATTTATAGGTTTTGAAGGTTTTTGCAAGACAATTTCACAAAATTAGTGCAAGATGACCCGCAAATCGTCTTTTGTATCATCTTGTGCAAGAATTTTAGTGATAAGTCTTGACGAAAACTTGTGATGAAAATTCTTGCGTAAGATTTGCACAAGATTTCAATGTAGCTCTGTACTAACACCATATATATTAATTTTTAATTTTTACAGATTATTGTATTTAAATATCCATATCATTTAAGAAAGAAGCAAAAAAATTCAAGCAAACTTAATGTTCCACGTGTGATGATTTACACTACTCCCATAAAATCGATGAGTCATAATGTAACTCTGGAAAACTTAGCAATGAATTACATAAATGATACAGAACATATTGATAATAATGAAACGAGTGATTTGATAAAAGTAATTGACAATAAAGAATTATGCATAAAAATAGTAAGAGAATTAAAAAACGATGTTGTGACGAAAATAAAATTTCAAAGGCTGCCACCAAAATTTAAAAAGTTGTATTTACATCTGAGTAAATACAATAAAACTTCACTATCATAACATTAGTTAAGGTAAAAAAATTCACCTCAGATGAAATTTTCGAATATTCTGTTCAGAAATAAATAAATTTTTCTAAATTAAGTAAATAATGAAATTATTTTGAGTAGTTTCAGTAAAACTGTTTTTCATTTGCGTCCCTCTTTTTTCGCAACATATATAAAAAACGAATTGGTAGAGGATCAATGAAATTCGAACTTGTGTCCAGATAACAATTGCCTGTCAATCGCATTCGCATCCAGGATCCCTCGTGGTCGAGTAGACTTGTCATGGGCTAGTTGTCTCTCTGTAACAAGAGATTTTCTTTCTCTTTAGGGAAATGAAACAAAAAATCTCTGCCGTAAAAATAATGAATAAAAAAAAGAACAACAAAACGACTGAAATTAATCTTTTTTTTTCAATATTTACTATCCGCTATTTCCTAATAATTTTTTTTTCCATTCATATCAATATATAAATCAACTAAAATACGTGAGAAAACTGGGATCGATTAATTTTGTCATTGGAAACTGAAACGTTGCAGGTTTTTTTGTTGATTTTATACATCCCAAAGGGAAAATTCACGCAATTTGTCTCGGAGAATAAAATTCTATACTAAAGCAAAACCTTTATTTGTTCGCTTTCCCTTTTATCTCAACTATATATGTGTATATACATTAGGGTGGTAATATTTTTTCGACTTTTTTTCTTCTTTTAAGCTTAAGAAAAAAAATCTTTCAAGTATTTCACGACTCCTTCGTAGTTTTCAGTCATTGAAAATTTTTTGGACTCTGATTATTTTTTCTGTACTGGTTTTAAGTCATTTTTCTAATGATGATTTGGGTTTTTAGTTGATATTGACCAAGAAACGAAATTTGGAGTAAAAATGCAGATAACAATTTTGTAGGAAATCTAATTCTCTACAAAAAAGGTCTCTTTGGTTAAGAGGCTCAAGTTCTTCGTTCGTGTGATAGAAGGATTTTATTAATTTGATAAAAAAATATTTTTCAAAAATTTGCATTGACGCCTTTTAATTTGAATTTTTGAATCAGTAAATAATTTTCTTTACACTAATTCGACCCATTTATGAAAATGAGAGGAATTAATAGTTGATACGCTTCGAAAATTTTTTGATATTTTTATATATATATATTCCTAAAATAATTTTTTTTTCTTTCCACAATTTTCTTATCATTTTATTTAGCTTCTATTCAACTCGTTTTACTTTTATACTTTCATTTCGTCTCTGTATCCACAAACTCGAGCTCTCTTGAGACAACGAATATTAATCCGCAAAGATACTAAACTCTCAGACTCGAAGGGAGGAAAAAAAAAATTATAAGAGAGTAAACAGAAATTTCTTTGTATTTTTTTTTATCGTTACACTGATTCTTTATTTTGTCTTATAATCTTCCAAATTAATTAGAACGTAAAAAATCACGAATTTTTTAACGCGTAACTTTACGTGGGTTTTTGTACTCTCTAAATATGAATTAGTGCTCTCTAAACATGAATAAGTAAAAATAAGTGAATATTCACTAATTCCAAGTGCAAACCGAACCACTTATTTCAAAAAGTGGTTCGGTTGGCACTCAGAATTAGTGAATATTCACTTATTCATGTTTAGAGAGTGATTTTTCACTAATTTTAAGTGAATATTCACAAATTGTCAATGCTACAATCTTACTACGCAGAATTAGTGAATATTCACTAAATGAATATGTGAATATTGGAATTCACTGATTTGATAAGTGAATATGAGAATCCACTAAATTTAAAAGTGAATATGGGAATCCACTGATTTCATCGGTGAAAAAAAATATTATATTGCGAAAAAAAATATAAGACACTTGTAATTAGATCCGAAATGTGATTAATGTATTAGAATCATTACTTAGAGGAAGTATACATGATTATGATTGATGAAAAAATCCCGATGACTGCTGGGCTCGAACCTGCATCCTTCCGATTCAAAGTCTTTGATGCTATCCACTGCGCTGGTCTACGCATGTGATCGCGCGAGTGTAAATAGTATATTCGTTATGATACCAAACAATAACTGATGAAAAAATAAAAAATCCGTGATGTTATGATTGACGTACTCTTCATATAAATATATCATTGTTCTGTACTTCTATTTTTTTTTATTTTGAAAGTTTTTTATTAAAATTTTCAAAAATAGCACCATAATTATTAATTATATTTATATCTAGTAAAATATTTAATTATTTGCTAGTTAAAGTTACTAGTGAAATTGTGAAATTCATAAATTAAGAAGTGAATAACAGTTTGACTTGTAGAAATTATGAAAATATCGGTAGTTCAGTAGTGAAAATCACTAATTTGCTAGTGAAAATTATAGTACTAAATTTATTAGTGAAAATTCACTAATTTGTTATTTAAATACACTGATTATGAAGTGAATACTGCTTCACTTACGTAATTAATGAAATTTCCACTAATTCATGTTTAGAGAGTAGGAACCTAAAATTTTTCTAATTTTGAACATAAAAAGTTGGTACATATTTTGAATTGTAAAATTTATTTTTCTACTTTTTCTGCTGCCATTTTTCACGGCGATATCGATGGAAAAATAAAAGCAGCAAAAAAAAAGGAGTGAATTAAAAATCATAAATAAAATTTAAAAGTAATACAATATCGTGTGTCTATATTCTCGGACAGTTAAAATGTATCGTTAAAAATAACCGGAAGGCATTTTTCGTCAAGACGAATGGGTTAATTTCGTATTGAAAGGGTTGCGTACAAGTGAAATTGAATCATAAATCGTCTTCATTTATTTTATGTAAAAATAAATAAAATTTAAACAGACGAAAGTTAATACTTCGAGTAATCGAAAATTGAAAAACTTTTTAAATAAGATATTAATATTAATATACATGTATATGAGGATAAACTTGAAAACAATGTACTCGAGAGGGTTAACTCTCTATATCTCTTTTTCACCCTCATACGAATATTCTGTAAAATATCTATGTACTGTTGTAACAAATTCTAATTTACCCCAGTATTACTATCACCTCTGACTCTATACGCTGTGTTCCAGACTCATGTGACCTACCATGAGATTTAAATTAATTAATTAATAACCCTCGTCTCGCCTCGGTTTCAAATATTATATTTTATATGCATCCGTTTTATTTATTTACAACTAAAATACCATCATATTCATCTATTAATTCTATTATTCTGCACTCAAAAATGAATTAAATTTTATTACAAAAAAAAATTTTCTTAAGTAGTTAATCAATACAAATTATTGCATTATTAATTCCGTATTTACGTTAAAACATGTAAAAATTGACAGAATTTTCTTAACACAGTCGTCGATAAGAATTAAATTCCTCATCGAATACATAATCTTTGTGATAACTTTCTAAGTGCGAGAAAAAAAAGAATTCCCCGCCACCTGGTGGCAAAATTTAAAACTAAATACCAAAAAATAGGCAATTAAAAGTTTGAAGATCCCAAACTTGTATTTTTTAACAATCCCCTGATTAAACAACTGAATTCGATCGAATTAAATTTTTGATTCTATTTAATTCAGATAAATTCTGTTAATTCGGTACCTAACTTAAAAATGAATTCTTTCTAATTCGGCAGGAAAACCAGAATTTGTCCAAATTAAAATGAATTTAAATAATTCTCCAATTTCTGGTTCTGAATCCGAATTAAACTGAATTAAAACGAATTTGAAATTTTTAAATCGGTTTTATTCTGTTTAATTAAAATTCAAATTTTCAATTCAGTTGAATTCTGTTTTGCAGAATTCGACAGAATTAAATTTTTAATTCTATTTAATTCAGATAAATTCTGTTAATTCGGTACCTAACTTAAAAATTAATTCTGTCTAATTCTGGTTTTGAATCCGAATTAAAACGAATTTGAAATTTTTAAATCGGTTTTATTCTGTTTAATTCAAATTCCAATTTTCAATTCAGTTGAATTCTGTTTTGCAGAATTCGACAGAATTAAATTTTTAATTCTATTTAATTCAGATAAATTCTGTTAATTCGGTACCTAACTTAAAAATTAATTCTGTCTAATTCTGGTTTTGAATCCGAATTAAAACGAATTTGAAATTTTGAAATCAGTTTTATTCTGTTTAATTCAAATTCAAATTTTTAATTCAGTTGAATTCTGTTTTGCAGAATTCGACAGAATTAAATTTTTAATTCTATTTAATTCAGATAAATTCTGTTAATTCGGTACCTAACTTAAAAATTAATTCTGTCTAATTCTGGTTTTGAATCCGAATTAAAACGAATTTGAAATTTTTAAATCGGTTTTATTCTGTTTAATTCAAATTCCAATTTTCAATTCAGTTGAATTCTGTTTTGCAGAATTCGACAGAATATAACAGAATTAAAATTCTTAATTCGGTCGAATTCAGTTGTTAAATAAGGGTCAAGTCATTCATTAATAATATTTCAAATATTTTTTTTCTCAAAAAAATAATAATTTAAAATCCGTATTTTTGGACGATTTTTACTCAGATATAATTTAGTAGACAAAAGCAGTTTAAACTAGTCGTAGTGGTGATTAGAATACATGGTTATATTTTTCTCTAGTAATAAAATGTAACTACTCTAGCAATATATATATATATATATATACGTATACATATATATATGAAGTAATGCATGACTGTTAAGCTTTCGTTGGGTGGCCGCCTGTGGTGATTGTGGTTTTGCCCAGTAAAATTTATTATGCACCAACAGCTTGACCACCCGAGAACGTTTTACTACAGTCCTCATTTTATTCTAAAGTATTTTCTATGACCTTTTTTTTTTTTCTTTTAAAACACTAACAATATATGTACTGGCTCTAAATCATCTCGTTATTTTATTTGATAAAGTTACGAAAAGATTTTATTTTTTTTTATTATTAATAATAAAGTTGGAATTTGAACTGTCGATATTCATTAAGAAAGTTGACGCCGTCGTTTGTCAGTAAGAAAATATCTACAGTTATTAATATACGTCAGTAGAAAAAAAAAAAATATATATAGATATGAAGACGATTTTTGGTAGAAGTTAGTATTAGTAGAGACGATATTGGGCAAACATTTTGTCTGTACGTGACCTGGGAATGCTTAGAAAACTAAAGCTTTTTTTTATTGGTTATGGGAATAATTTGATTTATGGACAAAATGGAAGATGAATTGTTAAAATAATATTTTATTTCTTTGTTTGTTATAAATAGAGTCAGGTAGCAGTAGAGTAAAGATTTCTGGGTGATTTAAAAAAAAACAATTTTTCACTTCGACATTCGACACTCGGGAAATTGCAATTAATTTTGACTACTCTCTAAACATGAATTAGTGGAAATTTAATTAATTACGTTAGTGAAGCAGTATTCACTTCATAATCAGTGTATTTAAATAACAAATTAGTGAATTCTCACTAATAAAATTAGTACCATAATTTTCACTAGCAAATTAGTGATTTTCACTACTGAACTACCGATATTTTCATAATTTCTACAAGTCAAACTGTTATTCACTTCTTAATTTATGAATTTCACAATTTCACTAGTAACTTTAACTAGCAAATAATTAAATATTTTACTAGACATAAATATAATTAATAATTATGTTACTACTTTTAAAAATTTTAATAAAAAACTTTCAAAATAAAAAAAAATAGAAGTACAGAACAATGATATATTTATATGAAGAGTACGTCAATCATAACATCACGGATTTTTTATTTCTTCATCAGTTATTGTTTGGTATCATAACGAATATACTATTTACACTCGCGCGATCACATGCGTAGGTCAGCGCAGTGGATAGCATCAAAGACTTTGAATCGGAAGGATGCAGGTTCGAGCCCAGCAGTCACCAGGATTTTTTCATCAATCAAAATCATGTATACTTCCTCTAAGTAATGATTCTAATACATTAATCACATTTCGGATCTAATTACAAGTGTCTTATATTTTTTTTCGCAATATAATATTTTTTTTCACCGACGAAATCAGTGGATTCCCATATTCACTTTTCAATTTAGTGGATTCTCATATTCACTTATCAAATCAGTGAATATTCACTAATTCTGCGTGGTACGATTGTAGCATTGACAATTAGTGAATAATCACTTGAAATTAGCGAATATTCACTAATTCTGCGTGGTACGATTGTAGCATTGACAATTAGTGAATATTCACTTGAAATTAGTGAATATTGAGTTGAAATTAGTGAATATTCACTAATTCTGCATGGTACGATTGTAGCATTGACAATTAGTGAATATTCACTTGAAATTAGTGAATATTGAGTTGAAATTAGTGAATATTCACTAATTCTGCATGGTACGATTGTAGCATTGACAATTAGTGAATATTCACTAATTCTGCGTGGTACGATTGTAGCATTGACAATTAGTGAATATTCACTTGAAATTAGTGAATATTGAGTTGAAATTAGTGAATATTCACTAATTCTGCATGGTACGATTGTAGCATTGAAAATTAGTGAATATTCACTTGAAATTAGTGAATATTGAGTTGAAATTAGTGAATATTCACTAATTCTGCATGGTACGATTGTAGCATTGACAATTAGTGAATATTCACTTGAAATTAGTGAATATTGAGTTGAAATTAGTGAATATTCACTAATTCTGCATGGTACGATTGTAGCATTGACAATTAGTGAATATTCACTAATTCTGCGTGGTACGAGTGTAGCATTGACAATTAGTGAATATTTACTTGAAATTAGTGAAAAATCACTAATTCATATTTAGAGAGTAAAAATTAATAAATAAACTAATGCCGATAAATATTTGAAAAAATCAATAAGTAAATATATATAGATATATAAATATAAAAAAAATAATAAAAGACCTTATTGGCCTTGTTCAAGTTGCTTTTTATTCAGCAAACTTTTCTTTTGTTTTCCTCTTAGTATTCATTTTTTCATACTCGACAGTCATTTTTTACTTTTTTACTCCAACTACTGTCTTTATGCCCGTACTATCATTACTATTATTATTATTATATTTCTTATTCTTTCACAGCTTTTGTATATAAGCACAGGAGTGTCTCGAGCCTTGAGTATTCCTGAATTTTTCTCAGCTAATATTTAAAATATATATACATAAATTTTTTTATTTCATTTTTTTATGGACCTTTCACTCGTACTTTATTGTCTTCACGTCATCCTTCTTATCTTCTTATATCACTATTCACAGCTCACCTTCTTTACTTACCACCTCAGTCTACAAAACAATTTTTTTATTTAAATCAAGAGTCAAAAATAGCAGATGGAATATTTTTACTTATTTTTCTTTATGCTGTTTTTACTCTAGTGGATCCGGATTACGGTAAATTACCAAATTCACCGCAAATCACAAAAATGAACCGTAAATTACCGCAGAACAGTAAATTACCGGTTCCGTAAGTTCCCGCATGAAGGAAATTTCGCCCTAGCGGATCCGAATTACGGTAAATACAGTGATTTACCGTAATTTACCGTAATTTACGGTGCCTAGCAGAATTACCGTAAATTACGGTAAATCACTGTATTTACCGTAATTCGGATCCAATAGGGCGGTCTCGTATAATTTACGGTATTACCGTAAAAATCAGTATTTTTCGGATTACTCTGGGTATGGATATTATATGTAATTTCTATGGTATTACTCTGGGTATGGATTTTATATGTAATTTCTATGGTATTACTCTGGGTATGGATTTTATATGTAATTTCTATGGTATTACTCTGGGTATGGATTTTATATGTAATTTCTATGGTATTACTCTGGGTATGGATTTTATATGTAATTTCTATGGTATTACTCTGGGTATGGATTTTATATGTAATTTCTATGGTATTACTATGGGTATGGATTTTATATGTAATTTGTATGGTATTACTCTGGGTATGGATTTTATATGTAATTTCAATGGTATTACTCTGGGTATGGATTTTATATGTAATTTCTATGGTATTACTCTGGGTATGGATTTTATATGTAATTTCTATGGTATTACTCTGGGTATGGATTTTATATGTAATTTCTATGGTATTACTATGGGTATGGATTTTATATGTAATTTGTATGGTATTACTCTGGGTATGGATTTTATATGTAATTTCAATGGTATTACTATGGGTATGGATTTTATATGTAATTTGTATGGTATTACTCTGGGTATGGATTTTATATGTAATTTCTATGGTATTACTCTGGGTATGGATTTTATATGTAATTTCTATGGTATTACTCTGGGTATGGATTTTATATGTAATTTCTATGGTATTACTATGGGTATGGATTTTATATGTAATTTGTATGGTATTACTCTGGGTATGGATTTTATATGTAATTTCTATGGTATTACTCTGGGTATGGATTTTATATGTAATTTCTATGGTATTACTCTGGGTATGGATTTTATATGTAATTTCTATGGTATTACTCTGGGTATGGATTTTATATGTAATTTCTATGGTATTACTCTGGGTATGGATTTTATATGTAATTTCTATGGTATTACTCTGGGTATGGATTTTATATGTAATTTCTATGGTATTACTCTGGGTATGGATTTTATATGTAATTTCTATGGTATTACTCTGGGTATGGATTTTATATGTAATTTCTATGGTATTACTATGGGTATGGATTTTATATGTAATTTGTATGGTATTACTCTGGGTATGGATTTTATATGTAATTTCTATGGTATTACTCTGGGTATGGATTTTATATGTAATTTCTATGGTATTACTCTGGGTATGGATTTTATATGTAATTTCTATGGTATTACTCTGGGTATGGATTTTATATGTAATTTCTATGGTATTACTCTGGGTATGGATTTTATATGTAATTTCTATGGTATTACTCTGGGTATGGATTTTATATGTAATTTCTATGGTATTACTCTGGGTATGGATTTTATATGTAATTTCTATGGTATTACTATGGGTATGGATTTTATATGTAATTTGTATGGTATTACTCTGGGTATGGATTTTATATGTAATTTCAATGGTATTACTCTGGGTATGGATTTTATATGTAATTTCTATGGTATTACTCTGGGTATGGATTTTATATGTAATTTCTATGGTATTACTCTGGGTATGGATTTTATATGTAATTTCTATGGTATTACTATGGGTATGGATTTTATATGTAATTTGTATGGTATTACTCTGGGTATGGATTTTATATGTAATTTCAATGGTATTACTCTGGGTATGGATTTTATATGTAATTTCTATGGTATTACTCTGGGTATGGATTTTATATGTAATTTCTATGGTATTACTCTGGGTATGGATTTTATATGTAATTTCTATGGTATTACTATGGGTATGGATTTTATATGTAATTTGTATGGTATTACTCTGGGTATGGATTTTATATGTAATTTCTATGGTATTACTCTGGGTATGGATTTTATATGTAATTTCTATGGTATTACTCTGGGTATGGATTTTATATGTAATTTCTATGGTATTACTCTGGGTATGGATTTTATATGTAATTTCTATGGTATTACTCTGGGTATGGATTTTATATGTAATTTCTATGGTATTACTCTGGGTATGGATTTTATATGTAATTTCTATGGTATTACTCTGGGTATGGATTTTATATGTAATTTCTATGGTATTACTATGGGTATGGATTTTATATGTAATTTGTATGGTATTACTCTGGGTATGGATTTTATATGTAATTTCAATGGTATTACTCTGGGTATGGATTTTATATGTAATTTCTATGGTATTACTCTGGGTATGGATTTTATATGTAATTTCTATGGTATTACTCTGGGTATGGATTTTATATGTAATTTCTATGGTATTACTCTGGGTATGGATTTTATATGTAATTTCTATGGTATTACTCTGGGTATGGATTTTATATGTAATTTCTATGGTATTACTCTGGGTATGGATTTTATATGTAATTTCTATGGTATTACTCTGGGTATGGATTTTATATGTAATTTCTATGGTATTACTCTGGGTATGGATTTTATATGTAATTTCTATGGTATTACTATGGGTATGGATTTTATATGTAATTTGTATGGTATTACTCTGGGTATGGATTTTATATGTAATTTCAATGGTATTACTCTGGGTATGGATTTTATATGTAATTTCTATGGTATTACTCTGGGTATGGATTTTATATGTAATTTCTATGGTATTACTCTGGGTATGGATTTTATATGTAATTTCTATGGTATTACTATGGGTATGGATTTTATATGTAATTTGTATGGTATTACTCTGGGTATGGATTTTATATGTAATTTCTATGGTATTACTCTGGGTATGGATTTTATATGTAATTTCTATGGTATTACTCTGGGTATGGATTTTATATGTAATTTCTATGGTATTACTCTGGGTATGGATTTTATATGTAATTTCTATGGTATTACTCTGGGTATGGATTTTATATGTAATTTCTATGGTATTACTCTGGGTATGGATTTTATATGTAATTTCTATGGTATTACTATGGGTATGGATTTTATATGTAATTTCTATGGTATTACTCTGGGTATGGATTTTATATGTAATTTCTATGGTATTACTCTGGGTATGGATTTTATATGTAATTTCTATGGTATTACTCTGGGTATGGATTTTATATGTAATTTCTATGGTATTACTCTGGGTATGGATTTTATATGTAATTTGTATGGTATTACTATGGGTATGGATTTTATATGTAATTTGTATGGTATTACTCTGGGTATGGATTTTATATGTAATTTCAATGGTATTACTCTGGGTATGGATTTTATATGTAATTTCTATGGTATTACTCTGGGTATGGATTTTATATGTAATTTCTATGGTATTACTCTGGGTATGGATTTTATATGTAATTTCTATGGTATTACTCTGGGTATGGATTTTATATGTAATTTCTATGGTATTACTATGGGTATGGATTTTATATGTAATTTGTATGGTATTACTCTGGGTATGGATTTTATATGTAATTTCAATGGTATTACTCTGGGTATGGATTTTATATGTAATTTCTATGGTATTACTCTGGGTATGGATTTTATATGTAATTTCTATGGTATTACTCTGGGTATGGATTTTATATGTAATTTCTATGGTATTACTCTGGGTATGGATTTTATATGTAATTTCTATGGTATTACTCTGGGTATGGATTTTATATGTAATTTCTATGGTATTACTCTGGGTATGGATTTTATATGTAATTTCTATGGTATTACTATGGGTATGGATTTTATATGTAATTTGTATGGTATTACTCTGGGTATGGATTTTATATGTAATTTCAATGGTATTACTCTGGGTATGGATTTTATATGTAATTTCTATGGTATTACTCTGGGTATGGATTTTATATGTAATTTCTATGGTATTACTCTGGGTATGGATTTTATATGTAATTTCTATGGTATTACTATGGGTATGGATTTTATATGTAATTTGTATGGTATTACTCTGGGTATGGATTTTATATGTAATTTCTATGGTATTACTCTGGGTATGGATTTTATATGTAATTTCTATGGTATTACTCTGGGTATGGATTTTATATGTAATTTCTATGGTATTACTCTGGGTATGGATTTTATATGTAATTTCTATGGTATTACTCTGGGTATGGATTTTATATGTAATTTCTATGGTATTACTCTGGGTATGGATTTTATATGTAATTTCTATGGTATTACTCTGGGTATGGATTTTATATGTAATTTCTATGGTATTACTCTGGGTATGGATTTTATATGTAATTTCTATGGTATTACTCTGGGTATGGATTTTATATGTAATTTCTATGGTATTACTCTGGGTATGGATTTTATATGTAATTTCTATGGTATTACTATGGGTATGGATTTTATATGTAATTTGTATGGTATTACTCTGGGTATGGATTTTATATGTAATTTCAATGGTATTACTCTGGGTATGGATTTTATATGTAATTTCTATGGTATTACTCTGGGTATGGATTTTATATGTAATTTCTATGGTATTACTCTGGGTATGGATTTTATATGTAATTTCTATGGTATTACTCTGGGTATGGATTTTATATGTAATTTCTATGGTATTACTCTGGGTATGGATTTTATATGTAATTTCTATGGTATTACTCTGGGTATGGATTTTATATGTAATTTCTATGGTATTACTCTGGGTATGGATTTTATATGTAATTTGCTATGGTATTACTCTGGGTATGGATTTTATATGTAATTTCAATGGTATTACTCTGGGTATGGATTTTATATGTAATTTCTATGGTATTACTCTGGGTATGGATTTTATATGTAATTTCTATGGTATTACTCTGGGTATGGATTTTATATGTAATTTCTATGGTATTACTCTGGGTATGGATTTTATATGTAATTTCTATGGTATTACTCTGGGTATGGATTTTATATGTAATTTCTATGGTATTACTCTGGGTATGGATTTTATATGTAATTTCTATGGTATTACTCTGGGTATGGATTTTATATGTAATTTCTATGGTATTACTCTGGGTATGGATTTTATATGTAATTTCTATGGTATTACTCTGGGTATGGATTTTATATGTAATTTCTATGGTATTACTCTGGGTATGGATTTTATATGTAATTTCTATGGTATTACTCTGGGTATGGATTTTATATGTAATTTCTATGGTATTACTATGGGTATGGATTTTATATGTAATTTGTATGGTATTACTCTGGGTATGGATTTTATATGTAATTTCAATGGTATTACTCTGGGTATGGATTTTATATGTAATTTCTATGGTATTACTCTGGGTATGGATTTTATATGTAATTTCTATGGTATTACTCTGGGTATGGATTTTATATGTAATTTCTATGGTATTACTCTGGGTATGGATTTTATATGTAATTTCTATGGTATTACTCTGGGTATGGATTTTATATGTAATTTCTATGGTATTACTCTGGGTATGGATTTTATATGTAATTTCTATGGTATTACTCTGGGTATGGATTTTATATGTAATTTCTATGGTATTACTCTGGGTATGGATTTTATATGTAATTTCTATGGTATTACTATGGGTATGGATTTTATATGTAATTTGTATGGTATTACTCTGGGTATGGATTTTATATGTAATTTCAATGGTATTACTCTGGGTATGGATTTTATATGTAATTTCTATGGTATTACTCTGGGTATGGATTTTATATGTAATTTCTATGGTATTACTCTGGGTATGGATTTTATATGTAATTTCTATGGTATTACTATGGGTATGGATTTTATATGTAATTTGTATGGTATTACTCTGGGTATGGATTTTATATGTAATTTCTATGGTATTACTCTGGGTATGGATTTTATATGTAATTTCTATGGTATTACTCTGGGTATGGATTTTATATGTAATTTCTATGGTATTACTCTGGGTATGGATTTTATATGTAATTTCTATGGTATTACTCTGGGTATGGATTTTATATGTAATTTCTATGGTATTACTCTGGGTATGGATTTTATATGTAATTTCTATGGTATTACTATGGGTATGGATTTTATATGTAATTTCTATGGTATTACTCTGGGTATGGATTTTATATGTAATTTCTATGGTATTACTCTGGGTATGGATTTTATATGTAATTTCTATGGTATTACTCTGGGTATGGATTTTATATGTAATTTCTATGGTATTACTCTGGGTATGGATTTTATATGTAATTTCTATGGTATTACTCTGGGTATGGATTTTATATGTAATTTCTATGGTATTACTCTGGGTATGGATTTTATATGTAATTTCTATGGTATTACTCTGGGTATGGATTTTATATGTAATTTCTATGGTATTACTCTGGGTATGGATTTTATATGTAATTTCTATGGTATTACTATGGGTATGGATTTTATATGTAATTTGTATGGTATTACTCTGGGTATGGATTTTATATGTAATTTCTATGGTATTACTCTGGGTATGGATTTTATATGTAATTTCTATGGTATTACTCTGGGTATGGATTTTATATGTAATTTCTATGGTATTACTCTGGGTATGGATTTTATATGTAATTTCTATGGTATTACTCTGGGTATGGATTTTATATGTAATTTCTATGGTATTACTCTGGGTATGGATTTTATATGTAATTTCTATGGTATTACTATGGGTATGGATTTTATATGTAATTTCTATGGTATTACTCTGGGTATGGATTTTATATGTAATTTCTATGGTATTACTCTGGGTATGGATTTTATATGTAATTTCTATGGTATTACTCTGGGTATGGATTTTATATGTAATTTCTATGGTATTACTCTGGGTATGGATTTTATATGTAATTTCTATGGTATTACTCTGGGTATGGATTTTATATGTAATTTCTATGGTATTACTCTGGGTATGGATTTTATATGTAATTTCTATGGTATTACTATGGGTATGGATTTTATATGTAATTTGTATGGTATTACTCTGGGTATGGATTTTATATGTAATTTCTATGGTATTACTCTGGGTATGGATTTTATATGTAATTTCTATGGTATTACTCTGGGTATGGATTTTATATGTAATTTCTATGGTATTACTCTGGGTATGGATTTTATATGTAATTTCTATGGTATTACTCTGGGTATGGATTTTATATGTAATTTCTATGGTATTACTCTGGGTATGGATTTTATGTGTAATTTCTATGGTATTACTATGGGTATGGATTTTATATGTAATTTGTATGGTATTACTCTGGGTATGGATTTTATATGTAATTTCTATGGTATTACTCTGGGTATGGATTTTATATGTAATTTCTATGGTATTACTATGGGTATGGATTTTATATGTAATTTGTATGGTATTACTCTGGGTATGGATTTTATATGTAATTTCTATGGTATTACTCTGGGTATGGATTTTATATGTAATTTCTATGGTATTACTCTGGGTATGGATTTTATATGTAATTTCTATGGTATTACTCTGGGTATGGATTTTATATGTAATTTCTATGGTATTACTATGGGTATGGATTTTATATGTAATTTGTATGGTATTACTCTGGGTATGGATTTTATATGTAATTTCTATGGTATTACTCTGGGTATGGATTTTATATGTAATTTCTATGGTATTACTCTGGGTATGGATTTTATATGTAATTTCTATGGTATTACTATGGGTATGGATTTTATATGTAATTTGTATGGTATTACTCTGGGTATGGATTTTATATGTAATTTCTATGGTATTACTCTGGGTATGGATTTTATATGTAATTTCTATGGTATTACTATGGGTATGGATTTTATATGTAATTTGTATGGTATTACTCTGGGTATGGATTTTATATGTAATTTCTATGGTATTACTCTGGGTATGGATTTTATATGTAATTTCTATGGTATTACTCTGGGTATGGATTTTATATGTAATTTCTATGGTATTACTATGGGTATGGATTTTATATGTAATTTGTATGGTATTACTCTGGGTATGGATTTTATATGTAATTTCAATGGTATTACTCTGGGTATGGATTTTATATGTAATTTCTATGGTATTACTCTGGGTATGGATTTTATATGTAATTTCTATGGTATTACTCTGGGTATGGATTTTATATGTAATTTCTATGGTATTACTATGGGTATGGATTTTATATGTAATTTGTATGGTATTACTCTGGGTATGGATTTTATATGTAATTTCTATGGTATTACTCTGGGTATGGATTTTATATGTAATTTCTATGGTATTACTCTGGGTATGGATTTTATATGTAATTTCTATGGTATTACTCTGGGTATGGATTTTATATGTAATTTCTATGGTATTACTCTGGGTATGGATTTTATATGTAATTTCTATGGTATTACTCTGGGTATGGATTTTATATGTAATTTCTATGGTATTACTCTGGGTATGGATTTTATATGTAATTTCTATGGTATTACTATGGGTATGGATTTTATATGTAATTTGTATGGTATTACTCTGGGTATGGATTTTATATGTAATTTCTATGGTATTACTCTGGGTATGGATTTTATATGTAATTTCTATGGTATTACTCTGGGTATGGATTTTATATGTAATTTCTATGGTATTACTCTGGGTATGGATTTTATATGTAATTTCTATGGTATTACTCTGGGTATGGATTTTATATGTAATTTCTATGGTATTACTCTGGGTATGGATTTTATATGTAATTTCTATGGTATTACTCTGGGTATGGATTTTATATGTAATTTCTATGGTATTACTCTGGGTATGGATTTTATATGTAATTTCTATGGTATTACTCTGGGTATGGATTTTATATGTAATTTCTATGGTATTACTATGGGTATGGATTTTATATGTAATTTGTATGGTATTACTCTGGGTATGGATTTTATATGTAATTTCAATGGTATTACTCTGGGTATGGATTTTATATGTAATTTCTATGGTATTACTCTGGGTATGGATTTTATATGTAATTTCTATGGTATTACTCTGGGTATGGATTTTATATGTAATTTCTATGGTATTACTATGGGTATGGATTTTATATGTAATTTGTATGGTATTACTCTGGGTATGGATTTTATATGTAATTTCTATGGTATTACTCTGGGTATGGATTTTATATGTAATTTCTATGGTATTACTCTGGGTATGGATTTTATATGTAATTTCTATGGTATTACTCTGGGTATGGATTTTATATGTAATTTCTATGGTATTACTCTGGGTATGGATTTTATATGTAATTTCTATGGTATTACTCTGGGTATGGATTTTATATGTAATTTCTATGGTATTACTATGGGTATGGATTTTATATGTAATTTCTATGGTATTACTCTGGGTATGGATTTTATATGTAATTTCTATGGTATTACTCTGGGTATGGATTTTATATGTAATTTCTATGGTATTACTCTGGGTATGGATTTTATATGTAATTTCTATGGTATTACTCTGGGTATGGATTTTATATGTAATTTGTATGGTATTACTATGGGTATGGATTTTATATGTAATTTGTATGGTATTACTCTGGGTATGGATTTTATATGTAATTTCAATGGTATTACTCTGGGTATGGATTTTATATGTAATTTCTATGGTATTACTCTGGGTATGGATTTTATATGTAATTTCTATGGTATTACTCTGGGTATGGATTTTATATGTAATTTCTATGGTATTACTCTGGGTATGGATTTTATATGTAATTTCTATGGTATTACTATGGGTATGGATTTTATATGTAATTTGTATGGTATTACTCTGGGTATGGATTTTATATGTAATTTCTATGGTATTACTCTGGGTATGGATTTTATATGTAATTTCTATGGTATTACTCTGGGTATGGATTTTATATGTAATTTCTATGGTATTACTCTGGGTATGGATTTTATATGTAATTTCTATGGTATTACTCTGGGTATGGATTTTATATGTAATTTCTATGGTATTACTCTGGGTATGGATTTTATATGTAATTTCTATGGTATTACTCTGGGTATGGATTTTATATGTAATTTCTATGGTATTACTATGGGTATGGATTTTATATGTAATTTGTATGGTATTACTCTGGGTATGGATTTTATATGTAATTTCAATGGTATTACTCTGGGTATGGATTTTATATGTAATTTCTATGGTATTACTCTGGGTATGGATTTTATATGTAATTTCTATGGTATTACTCTGGGTATGGATTTTATATGTAATTTCTATGGTATTACTATGGGTATGGATTTTATATGTAATTTGTATGGTATTACTCTGGGTATGGATTTTATATGTAATTTCTATGGTATTACTCTGGGTATGGATTTTATATGTAATTTCTATGGTATTACTCTGGGTATGGATTTTATATGTAATTTCTATGGTATTACTCTGGGTATGGATTTTATATGTAATTTCTATGGTATTACTCTGGGTATGGATTTTATATGTAATTTCTATGGTATTACTCTGGGTATGGATTTTATATGTAATTTCTATGGTATTACTCTGGGTATGGATTTTATATGTAATTTCTATGGTATTACTATGGGTATGGATTTTATATGTAATTTGTATGGTATTACTCTGGGTATGGATTTTATATGTAATTTCAATGGTATTACTCTGGGTATGGATTTTATATGTAATTTCTATGGTATTACTCTGGGTATGGATTTTATATGTAATTTCTATGGTATTACTCTGGGTATGGATTTTATATGTAATTTCTATGGTATTACTCTGGGTATGGATTTTATATGTAATTTCTATGGTATTACTCTGGGTATGGATTTTATATGTAATTTCTATGGTATTACTCTGGGTATGGATTTTATATGTAATTTCTATGGTATTACTCTGGGTATGGATTTTATATGTAATTTCTATGGTATTACTCTGGGTATGGATTTTATATGTAATTTCTATGGTATTACTATGGGTATGGATTTTATATGTAATTTGTATGGTATTACTCTGGGTATGGATTTTATATGTAATTTCAATGGTATTACTCTGGGTATGGATTTTATATGTAATTTCTATGGTATTACTCTGGGTATGGATTTTATATGTAATTTCTATGGTATTACTCTGGGTATGGATTTTATATGTAATTTCTATGGTATTACTATGGGTATGGATTTTATATGTAATTTGTATGGTATTACTCTGGGTATGGATTTTATATGTAATTTCTATGGTATTACTCTGGGTATGGATTTTATATGTAATTTCTATGGTATTACTCTGGGTATGGATTTTATATGTAATTTCTATGGTATTACTCTGGGTATGGATTTTATATGTAATTTCTATGGTATTACTCTGGGTATGGATTTTATATGTAATTTCTATGGTATTACTCTGGGTATGGATTTTATATGTAATTTCTATGGTATTACTATGGGTATGGATTTTATATGTAATTTCTATGGTATTACTCTGGGTATGGATTTTATATGTAATTTCTATGGTATTACTCTGGGTATGGATTTTATATGTAATTTCTATGGTATTACTCTG